>NC_092204.1:87506969-87639366 GCF_043381705.1 Parasteatoda tepidariorum | reverse complement strand
AAAAAAAATTACATCTTTTTAGTAAATACTAAGTCATTAAAATAAATTTGAATTCAAATAAATGACATGTAATTCGTTAAACCTATTAGAAATGTGCTATAGTATGGAATCTTAAAGCGTAACAGCACGGCTGAGACTCATTTTTCAATTAATAACTAATAACAGTAATAAAACAAATAAATTCGCGATATAAATCAAAAATCGTCAAATAAATTCGTAATATATAAATTCGTGAAAAAAAGCGCTTTCGACAAAATACTAAAATAGAGATCTATCGAACTACTCACTTCTGCCTAGCTTAAGGTTATTTCAGTTTCCGTTTTTAAAAGCGCTATACGTTGAGCCACCTCAGCTAGATTTGGCATGCGGCATTTTTAGCGACAATCATTGGTCGATTATCTAGCGTTGCCATTCGGGGAGTTGTAATGAGGCTTTTTTTTTGTCGCCGTGTGACAGAAATATACATAAAAATGTTAATTGTAACGAAATGAAAGGATAAATGGATTTAAAAAATAATCGACTACGTTTGGAAAATAATACGGACTTAATAATACGGAATGTGCGGTAAAATAAGAAGTAAGAAGAAGTAATTGCACTTGTCAACAATACATGACGGCCGGAATAGTTAGTTGGTAGGGTGATGGAACCATGTCCAAGAGGTCGTGAGTTTTATCCCCCCGGGCCAAGACTCCTCGTGTAGTAAATAGTGACTGGTACACGTTATATCTACAGGGTCACAAAGTCCCCCATGTTCCCATAACAATTATTTCCTCTTCGGGTACTGAATTGGAGATCGTTCTGCGGTTCAGATCGAAATTACGATGTGTGAATGAATGGTTTCGTCCTATGAACGGGCTGTGACGTATATATGTGGAAAAAGTCAAATTCTCGGCCATATATGGTGCCACTGTAAAACAAGAAGCGCAGCACCCCTTTGACTTAATGGCATACGACAACAATATATAACGATAACCTTACATTATGCTAGCTGAAAAAAATTAAATAATCAATAAATCAGTGCTTAAAAATGCTACAAAATCCTGCACATAATCAGTAAAATAAAAGAAAATATCAAAATTATATTTATTTATTTATTTATTTATTAATGTTTCCTGCCCTTGCCGTTGACTTTGCCCTGGCCATATTAAATATAATAAGCAAAAGAAAATAAAAGAAGTAAAAAAATATTTTTAATTGTTTATCCCATTAAAATAAAGATTAACTGTATTCAGTAAAATTATCATAATGCCGTTGCTCTAGGCCAACTTATCATAGAAAAAATTTCTATAATCAAGAATTTTTCTCCGTTACTTATCATTTTGATCAGCCATAAAAACTTACTTTCCACAGTATCTATACTAAAACTGCACAATCTATATATATGCAGTTCTTATTGGTACCAAATATATTAATTGTATCTTTCATATTTGGCATTTGATACCTATTGAAACTGCTCCAATTACCATGATACCAGAAGTGCCAATTACAAAAATCAATTAAGCATCATTGTTAGCAATGACAAAGTGTTTTTACGCTACTTTTAAATGACCTGGTATGATTTCTTATGCTTTTTAGCACATATCTAGTTTTTTTTTATTCTAATTAGTAAATTTTACCAAAATTAATTAAGAATTCATTGGCGTCAATGAATTCTTAATTAATTCAATATATGGCAATTCTTTATAAATCTCCTAAAAGAATAAGTGCCTTTTCTCCGTTGTGTTTTTTAGTACATTGCTTCTTTTTTTATTTCAATTAAGATTACTTTTAAATTCTATAATTACGTTTAATTTATAGTTTAATTCCTGTGGCCCCATATGGCATAAAAATTCTCGCATGGTTAATTACATGGTTAATAACAGTTAATAATTATCGAAATATTAATTTTTTTATTTCATCATCACCCCTGTACATTTTTTTATGCATCTCAGTAATTTCATGTTTCAAAATCTCATAGTTTTGTTCAGTAAAACAAAATATAACGTAACTAAATGAATAACATGGAAACTAAATGAGTAAACGAGTAAAAATTAAGTAAGCAATCAATACAGACTATTGTATCGCAACTGTAGCTCCTAATTGTCTACATAAAAGAAGCTGTACTAGTGTCCCATTTTATGTTATCCTTCTTTCCATTTATTGTTCTATTTCTAATGGAATATATTGCTATGTTTTCCTTTTATGTACAATTTTCTCACTCCACATAATTGTAAACATTTGTATTATGTTTAGTATGTATAATAATTCAAAACGCGTTTCGTAATATCAGTAAGAATACTTGCCTCACATGTGCGCCGTGTTACAACAATATTCTTGTCAGATTTAATTAAATTTTATTTTCACTTCATTCCTTTTTATTATGCTTATTAATTGTTTTAATCTCAGTTTTTAAATTTTCACCAGTAATTTAATTTTAAAAATAAAAATATGATCATTGCATACTTTACTGGATGGAGAAAATGGACAAATGGAGAGAGAAAAATACCACCATTGGGCATTGTTTTTTTTCCCGCCAGTTCTCAAGGTAAAAGGTAATCCTACCTGTAGCCGTACTACTTTTTTATCATAATTCGTAAAATAAAAAGATTCTCTTTTGGCTTTTTGAAAATTTAAGATACATAAAGTGCGCAAGAAAAAGCGGACCACCCCGAATGACTTTTGATCGGATCCTCACGTTCTAGGACTCAATCGTAATGGTTCAATAGGGTAACCAAAAATATACTAATTAATTTCCGCAAACTATACTTTAAGTCACTAAATCAGGCACCACAAAAACATACTTTCTCTGAATAAACATACCTTTTTTAGACGGATTCATATTACTGACCGTAATCTGGCAAATTTAGTCCCAATAGTTTGGTCAAGAGCGTGGTTCAAGCCCCTTAATGTTGATTAAAGACTTCAGAATTCTTCAGAATCCGTCAAAAGATTTGTATGTTTATTTAGAGAAGGTATGTTTTGTGTCTAATTCAGTAACTTAAAATATAGTTTGCGTTAATTATTAGCATATTTGACGTCAAACCCTCAACTAAACAAGATTGAGTCTTAGAACGTGAAGATCCGATCACTAGAACTAAATTTATTCAGGGTGGTCCGTTTATTTATTTTTTTCTGCACTGTGCATTTTTCCCCTACCATGAAAAGAAGGAAACTATATTTATGTGCATGCGTATAATTACAACTAATATTTAAATTCTATAATAGTTTTTCACGAACGAGCGAAACGCTTTACTATAACAGATTGAAATAAATAAAAATTTAATTTGTAGTAAATAAAAATTGAATATATTTTAAATAAATTTTAAACAATTACTTTAAATTGTGTAATTTTTTTTTCAGTTTCATTTCATAACTTATATACTATTCAAAAGGAATATTATTTTTTTTAAAAAACAGCCAATTTGGCAAGACTGCTTCACTTGAATAAAAATTGTTAAAATTAGTTTTAAATAACAAGAAATTAGAAAACAAAAGCTTTCCATTTTCACAAAATAGTGGTTTTTCTTCATAATTAGTACAGAAAACGTTCACTAACTCACGACAGAACAAAATTTTACCTAACAGCCATTTTAGCTGTTAAAAACTCACGATAGTTATAAAAACAGCATAATATCCTCTAAAAAGCGCCATTTTCTATACCAAATTGACAGAAGAATAGTCTTAAACGCACAAACTGTTAATTACTGAACTTTGGATTAACCACTTTCCATAATAAGATACTTAAAATTACTTCAGAAACCAAGACTTTAAAGGCTAAACTAATGACTAATGTAAAGTCTCCCTTAGTTCAAAATATTCCAAACTTAACTACATAAAACAACTATACCCTTCCAAATTCTTTACTTTCTCCTGTTTATCTGATTGTAGCCCTACTGTAAAAATTTGCTAGAGAAGCTCTGAAAAAGCAATTATCAGATTGGCCATCTCATTTATTGCACCAAAATGGCACCCTTGCGACAATGCCAAAAGGAAAGTGGTAAATTAGCAAATAAAGAAAAAAAGAATTATCCAACAAAATAGAACTGAACAGCATCTGGTACTGACCAAATGATTTCTGTATTCTATCCCAAGAGTGCTATAGCTGAAGAGAGAAAGATATCAACAGCCTGACCCTTAGATATAGCTGATATAGCACTGTAAAAAAAATCTCTCTCAAACCGCTCATAGTTACGTTGATATGAGTATAGTGGAGAGTTTCATTTTTAGTCGAGAGAACAAAATTTTTACGTGAGAGAAGAAAATTATTTATTATGGATAATAAATAATTTTCGTCTCTCACGTAAAAATTCTGTGTCTCAGTTTTCCGAAAGTTTGGCATAATTGGTGCCAAACAACTTTCAACTTGGGTTGCGAAGTTAATTTTTGTTTCTCCCTTTGCTAAAATGGCATAGAAGATACAATACTTTGCTATGAAATAATATGTACCTGTTGTTTTTTTTATTCTAAATTCGCAACTTCAAGTCGATAAAAAATTTGCCCACCCTATCTTACAAATTTAGAAAAAAATTTTTTTTGGTTAAATAGAAAAATATTTATATCTTACAAAATGAGCTTGAAATTTAATATTTTGGGCGATTTAAAAACGTGAGAATTTTAATTTCTATGTTCAAAAATGGAAGAAGGAAAAATAACAGCAAAGATAATTATAAATAAACTTCTTGAAAACCTTAATCTCCCACTCTATCTTTCTCTATCTATCTCTCTCTTTATCTTTATCTCTCTCTCTATCTTTATCTCTCTCTCTCTCTATCTATCTATCTATCTCTATCTTTATCTTTATCTCTCTCTCTATCTTTATCTCTCTCTCTCTATCTATCTATCTATCTATCTATCCTAAAATTTGTTCTACATTTTCAAGTAGTTCGTTCGGTAGAGCCGTTTGAAAATGGAAATTTCTCATTGGTTAAGAGTTAATCATCATTTTAAATTAAGTTATAGACGATTCTATTTGCGGTCAAAAATTTTAACGATGACATTAGAGATGCTCTAATGTCATCGTTATATCATAAGTCACAGTAATATCATAATAAGCTATTTTAAAACACGTGTTTATTTTATAAGTATATTATATGCATTTATACATGCGTGTATGATTATGCTTTTAAAACATGTTTCTGTAAAACTAAATGATTTAGAATCAATAATAATTTAAGGGAATATATAATTGAAAGCATTAATATAAACGCAAATGTAAAGTTAATGCAATCAAAATAATTCTAGTTTAATTGCAGTGAATTACACCTGGGGAGATTGTTCGACATTAAAAAAATTCTTCATCATGAAATATCTTATGCTTTAGCGAAAGCAAATAATCTGTTATTTATTTTATTTTATTTCATTTCGCAACTGCAAAATAATGTTAGAATCTTTTATTTACATTAATTCAAAGATTCCGAGAACAATAAGGAAAAATTTTCTAAAGCTAAACCATAAGTTGAAAAAGAAAGGTAATACCTATTATGAAAGAAAATCGTCATTTATGTGCAGTTTGTCAATATTGAGTAACTAAATACATTGTTGATTGTTAAGTTGCGTAACAATAAATGTATTATTGTTAAATTAGTTATTCATTAATTTATTTTTATTATATTATTTAGTTATTTTTAAAGAAATAAAATTTATTTAATTAGAGAATTAAGTATTGTGGCTAAATTATTTTCATTAACAGAGGAAGTATTTTTTATATATTTTAATCAATGAATTACTGTTGCCAAGTTATTTCACCCTATATAAAAAAGAATTTAAATAGAGTCCTGTTTTAAATATTTAGCTTACAAGTTACATTTTGTTTTGATGTACAAAAACTGTAAAACTTTGAAATTTGTAAATATGAAAATATACGAACAAAATGTAGGATAAAATGAAAGCTATTAACATTTGATAGTTATCAGTTGTCAAGCTTGTTGTTGTAAAAAATACTACGCGGACGCCTCAGCGGGCTGAAAATCTGCAAACTTAGTTGCAAAGAGAATAAGAGAATATTTATTTAACCCTAGAAATTTTTATTTTGAAATTTCGCTCTTCTTTGTTGAAGTTGAAAATATAAATCAAAAAGAATAAGTCGTCAAAAAATCGGCAAGGATGATCGCAACTAATATTTTTCAAATCATAAAACCAAAAAAATTATATATAGACATAAATTTTGACATGTATTACATTTCCAATCAAAAAGAATATATTTATTTGTTTTCAGAAGAATTATATTGAGATTAAAATCTCAGGAAATAATTACATGTTTTAAATAAATAAATAATTCCAAGAAGCTGAAGTGGTAATATATTACAGATTAAAAAATTCATTCGCTTCAAAAATATATAAATAGGAAATAACAGTCGACATATTTCAAGGTCTCAAAAAGTCACCTTGGTCACATCAGCTAATCTTGATGCCCTAGAATCTCATTTTATTCATATGAATGCTCATTCCCTTCTTAACGCATTTATTCCTCATCACCTCTCGATAGCTCATCGGAATACATTTTACAATAATTTGCCCCTCTCGGCCATTGTGGTTTCTTTTGTTCTGTTTTTTCTTATTCGGCTGCTGTGGTTTTTCTAGTTTAATTTCACACCTTTTTTTACTGTTAGTTGGCAACTTTTCGCTTAATAATTAAAACTACTTTCATTTCTTCTCGTTTACGTCTGGCAAGTTCTGAAAATAGGAGCCTGTTTTTGAACGCTTGAAAAGCGCCGACTGTTATTTCTACTCTATATATTTTTAAGCGAATAAATGTTTTAATCAGCCATTTACATGTTAATTAAAATTGTTAAAAATCTCCCTTTATTCACGAATTTAAATTTTCTTATGTATATTAACGCTTTTAAAAACCAGTCAATGTATGTGTTGACCACTTTAGAATAAGTAGATTCAACTGCAATGCCCTTTACATGAGCAATGTCTCTGGCCATTATTCAGAGATCCTATTTCCCCAGGTATCCTTATTAAGTTATTGTTAAGTTCCTAACAAACCGTTTACCTGTCAAGTGTGGCACCTATTGTTTTCCCCTCTCCCAAAGAAATAGAAACTCATGCTATTTGTAATTTGCTTCTAAGTGAAAATCAACAAGCTTCAGAAAAATATTTTACAGAGATGTTTTTCAACTTTTTCTGTCCTTTTGTTCCAAATAAATTCCAACAAACACGCACGTCAACGGTGTGGCGTCAACTGCGAAACAAATAAGCATGCTCAGTTGGGGGAGGGTTCCCCTGTTTGCCAAGACACACCACTAATATTAATAATTTTAATAGTTATGCTACTCAAAAGGAAAAAATTTCAAGGTAGAGTCTTAAATGTAGGTAAAATATTATTATTTGCGAGTGAAAAAGCTTAGAAGCCACTCCATTCGCTACTTCTTAACTAGCGAAGCTGGATTTTCAGAAATTTTAAAGAGAAAATGGTTATAAAGAATAAGTATTGAAAAATAATGCTTTATTTCATCACGAAATAAGGCATTACGAAATAAGCAACAAGCTCATTCATCGTGCTAAACGAATTCAAAGGGATGGTAATTTCTTTTTATTTGAAGTGAATCTGTAGCGAGCAACAAGCTCACTTATCGTGCTACGCGAATTCAAAGGAGTGGTAATTTCTTTTTATTTGAAGTGAAACTGTAACGAGCAACAAGCTCACTCATCGCACTAAATGAATTCATAGGTAATTTCTCTTTAGTTTAGTTTCCTCTTATACAATTAACACCTAGAATTATTATTGATGTCTTCTTATTACTTACAATTAAAGCACCTGAGTGAATTGATATGAGTTGTACTAATTGATGTTTTCACTCTCACCACTAACTTCCATAACCTTTGTTTCATAGTCTCTCACATATGAAACATATATTATGTATATAGCGAATCAATATTATGCCACAGACAAATATTACGTGACAAGAGTTCCGTGATGCAATTTTAAATCTTTTAAGGTTGTCGCAACTTGTAAGAGTCTAGAGAACTTCTTCTGCATTAGAGATGAGTACCAAAGAGTAAGCTCCAATATTTTTAGTTTTAGCTACAAACTGATACAACTAAGTGTCAGACACAAAAACCTGATAATTTCAGTATCAGATACATATTGATCTTAGTTTTATTTTTTAAAAAAAACGGTTGAAAAATTAAGTAAAATTTTTATTAGTTTCCATTAAAATTAAAATTGTGCATTGAATTTTTAAAATTTCCTTTAATTTTAATTCCCTTAAATTGCAGACTTAATTTTTTTTTAATAAATTGAAACTGAAGTTAATTTATACAAAAGTACAAATACTTTTCTTAAAAAATTTGCCTATGTTTATAACGTGTATTCAATGTCATAACTTTCAATGAAGTTGTAAAAATATAATAAATCATCAGATATGACCGTCACGAATGCATATACTACTAACAACTGATAAATGAACTAAATGTATTACAAAACAAACCTTTATTTCCAGATAATTTAATTATCTGGCAAAAAACTAACTTCTTCAGCTCATGCAAAAACATTTTGAAACGAAATCGAACTTAATAATTCTTATAAATTTCATAAAATTCACTTGAAGGAGATAAATTTTTTTTTAAAACTTTTTAATTACAGGAAGGAAAAAGTTTGTATTTTAGTCAAAATGGTTAGAAAAAATCTCACGTAAAAGTCAGAGTAAAAACAACTATTTAAAAATATTATAATAGTGAGCTTTTTGAAATTAATTTTTTATATTTGAAACTAACTGAAATTTTGTAAGAATAATTAAATATAGCATGAAAATGCAATCCTGCAAGAATGTAATAATTTTGAATATCTATGACGAATCAAATCTGTATCAAATTGAAAAGATCAGCTTCCTTATATAACGTGTGTTAAAAGAACTCTATTAAACTAAGAAATTCGTAGTCACGGAATACAGTTAAATCCAGAGAGTAATCGCTTCCCCAAATGAGTCAATTGAGAAAAGTCTAATTTGTCAATGGAAAAATACTCCCCTTGCCATGCGTCAGGAGCAATAGCGATGATTATGGTAACGCTTTCTGACTATTTTAAGCTGGGGTGTTGGTTCTATATTTAAAACAGGTTTTGGTTCAGATCGGCAAAAGAAGCTTCCCTCTTTGAAATGCATTATCTTTTGTTTCCATAGAAGCAAACAATCTTAGACTTTTTGACGACGGGAGTTCTTTTTACAGACAAACTATAGATACAAAATGATCCAAGTCGATACTTGCTCCGCATGGATATTTATATGGAGTTAGTTCAAAATGGCATGATTCCAAAATGAATATGAGATTTATATTGTGCCACCATCTAGTGACTTTTAAATAAGATTTAAAAATATTTTTTTATTTTTTAATAATTATTTTTTAGTTAACTTTATACTTTAGAAATTAATTTATGCAAAATTTACTCGCTATTTGTATGACGTATATTTGTATAACTATTTGTATGACGTTTGTATGACACTTAAAATACTAGGCACTTTCAAATTGCTTGGTACAAAATATCAGATACATTGATATATACTTACTTATCTCTACTCTGACTTATCTCTACTCTGACTTATCTCTAGCCCTACTCTGACTTATCTCTGCTTTGTTGTTATTGTTTGTCCTCTTAATCTGACATATGTCAGATCTCCAGGGTGCTGCTGACCACAAGAAAATCCGCATCCAAAAGGGGACCTTAGAAAGATCAACCCACCAAGATATGTTCTGCAAAGCTGGTTGAACACAGCATGTTTTGCAAGTAGGGAAGAACTTTCTGCCTCCTTTAAAAGTAAGGCTCTTAAGATGGCCACTTGCAAATCTGGCCAAAGCAATCTGGGTTGTTCAAGCGCATTTCATGTCAAGCAGTGTATCAGGGAATGTCCTATGATACCAGTGGTGCGTGGGTGGTATAACTCTACTCTTCACTAGGTTATACCAACTATTGGTCTCTAAGTTCAAAATTTGTTTATATATTCCCAACATAGATATAAGAAAGCTGCGGTCCTTAGCAGAATATTGGTTCGAGAGCCCCTATATATTAACTGGCTATAAAAAATTCTATTACTTCTTAGATTGAAATTGCACAAATCTATTCGCAACATGCTCCACGATGCACTCATCAAAATCTCATCAATTCAAATATTAAATCTGTAACAATTGAAAAATTGATTGATGTATAGCTTTAAAACATATGATGTATATAGTACACTGGTGTGCAAAACTTAAGCAAAAGTGCGTTTTTTGTCATAACTCTGCAAGAAATCATCCGATTAACATGAAATTTGAATATGATGTACATTATTTTGTACTTAAACGATGGCAAAAGAATAATGGCGCAGAAATGAACATAAAACTTAAAGTAGGGTAAGGAACAAAAAAAGGCTTTATTTGACATATAGTGGCGTTACACATGATTGCCTGAAGAAGCGTAAGTACAACAGGCAGATGTTCCCTAGCAAGGGATATGACCTCCTCTTACTGTAATTGTTGCTTGGCATCTTCTCTCAATGCTAAGCACCAGATTATCCAGGAGTTCTTGGGGTAAACGTCTCCATTCCTCCTTTAACGCATCTTTCAGCTGATGGGTGTTACCAGTAGGATACTGTCGTGTCGTAAGACGTCTACCTATAATGCGTCCCACACATGCTCTATGGGATTTAGATCTGGAGAGTAAGCTGGCCAATCCATTCATGTGATATTTTCACTTTCCAGTAGCTCTTGAACATTAGCAGTACGGTGTGGCCGGGCATTGTCATCCATAAAAATGAATTCTGGTCCAATGGCCCCTCGGAACAGACGCACATGGGGTAGGATTACCTGATTGCAGTAGCGGTCTCCAGTTACAGAACCTCGGTCGAAGATCTGAAGCTCAGTCGGCCCGTTCAACATAATGCCACCCCAGACGACAACTCCAGGACCACCGTAACGATCTCTTTCAGCGATGTTATTGGGATGAAATCGAGCTCCAACCTCTCTCCAGGTCAACTGACATTGAGAATCGCTTGTAGCACTAAAACGACTCTCATCTGTGGAGAGGACGCGACTCCATTGATGAGGTGTCCAGGTTTCGTGTTCTCTGCACCACTCCAAACGGTGCCGCCGATGGCTAACTTTTAAAGGTATGCAGCGTTCAGGGCGTCTAGCAAATAAGCCACCTTTGTGGAAGCGTCTGGCCACTGTAAATCTTGATACTTGTCGTCCTGTGGCTGTGCACAGTTGCTGAGATACGGCGCTCGCTGACTGAAAACGGCTTCTTTTCGCCTGGAGGACAATGTAACGGTCATCTCTTGGTGTTGTTTTCCTTGGACGGCCACCACCAACCTTCCGAACAGCGGCACCAGTAGTTTTAAAGGCATTCCAAGCACGAGAAACAACACTTTTGTTGATCCCGAACTCTTCGACGACACTGGTCACACTACGCCCCTCTTAAAGCTTTCCAATTATTCTTCCTCAAGTAAAGTTGTCTAAATGATTTCTTGAAGACATGTTTCACAAAACAAATCACTTGCACTTGCAGCGAATGTCTTTAACTACGGTGCTCTTCATCCTTTTATCACAGCTTTGACCGGCGCGCGCCGACCCGCAAGGTTTACGTGCACTTACATCACCTACGACGTTTTATTTCTAAACTTTTCATGCAAATAATCTTTCTACTGAATTACGTGTATATTATACGGCAATTTCATGGCTATCTTATACTTTGTTGGGGAGCTGTGGCCGAAAAACCACTTGTTGCTTAAGTTTTGCACACCAGTGTATGAGCAGCAATTTGTTCATCAGTGTGAATGAAGCCTTGAATTTTCGATAAAATAGAAAATTATGTTATGTACATGGTGTAGCATTGCGCAATAGAAACGCCACCTTTCAGTGATAGCAGCGCCACCTTTTAGAGACAGTAGCGCCACTCATCTGCCCCAGAGATTTCACAGAAGATGTAACATATAACTTCACAGCTAATCAGGCTTAGTAACCTATTTTTGTAACTATCTTGATATAATGCCACATAAAACAGCGTTAACATTAATTGTTTAATTCTTCAACAGCTCCTTGACATACATTGAATCCTTTTTCCTTTTTTTTAGAATAAAAGTTGACACAAATATGTCATTACATTGATAAATATTTAGATAAAAATTAGACAATTGTAATAGCTTAACAAATCAGCAAATCACGACCCTTAAATGTAGGGCAAAATTAAAATTTCAAATACCTTAAATGAGTATCTTTTAAACAAATTTGGAGGCCCTTAAAATTTGGTAGCTGTGGGCAAAGACCTTTTCTATTAGGCCTTGCTATTATGAAGCCTAGGTCAGATATTTCGTAAATAAATCTAATATATGCGTACAATTTAATTAGTACTTATTCAAAAATATCTGAATGCTTCCATATTAAATCGACAAACGCCATTCTTGTGCGGAAAGTTTTATTTATAAAGAAAAATGAAACTGAAATGTCCTTATTTTAAGGAATAGTTATTGAATTGCAACTCCCTAATGAATAAGTTAAAATACTGGATTACAATTTAGTTAATTACTTTGTAGAAATCAACTTACAATGCTTAAATTCTTATTGTTGAATATCTCGAAATCTTTGTTACTATCGTAATGTAATTAATTTGCAAATGGAAATTGCATATGACTGGAACTTTCAACCCACGCAAAACCACTTGTGACATTTAAATTGAAAACGCAAAACCATCAAAACTTCTCTTTAACGCCAGATTTTTTTTTTAACTCGGAGTTTAAATTTGGGGTAAATATCAGCAAGTGTGCATCAATGTTATATAAGTATGTTTGCGACTACAATAATTAAAACCTTAATTATTTGCAAAATCTTTTGAAACTTAGAGCATTCTAATTAATTCTGAAATTTTGAAAGATAAAGTAATTATAAAATGTTTTAATTATGGTTAATGAATAGTTTTATATTTGATGAAATTATTTAGTGAATAATTTTATCTTTGATAAAGGAAAATTTTTTCTAACCTCTAGGCTTCCACGGCTATGGCATATATTTACATATTTTACATGGTATATTTACATTTCTAGGATATGACATATATTTGCATAGTTTGTGCGATTTGCATAGTTATTTGTGTTATGGAAATAATTTCCGTTTCTTTTTCTTCGATTTTTATGATTACTAGAAGTTGAATAATTAGAATGATTTGCGCTTTAAACATTTACTTTCGGCGAGAAAATAAAATTGAAAAATATGATCTTGTTTTATATCTCACAAACAAAGTATAATTAAGATAGAGAAACAGTTGCATTGGGTAATCTTTCGACAATATTGCCACAGTCATTATTTAGACCTGACACAAATATCAATATCTGTGACGACCTTTTTTTTTCACAAGTATTCTTCCGCAGATTTTATTCGATGAAATAAGTTTCGTGCGTGCCTTTTCCATTCTCTATCGAATTTTGCTTTCGCATTCGATTTCATCTTTAGTTCCTTATCTTGAATACTTTTAGGCAATTGCTTTATTACGTCTGAGCGCCGAAACTTTGATAAATTTAAAATTGGGGAAGTTGCAAAGAAAACCTCCATAGATTTATCGGAAATCTGAGTTCATTCGTTATTGGAAAAAATTTTTAAAGTATTTTAACCACAAGTTAATGCTTTGTTGGAGGGCATTGTTCTAAATCCGGTCCATTGTATTCTGAGATTAAATTCTGACAAGACATATTTTTTACTTAAATATTTCCTTTCGTTCATTAAGATGAACAAAGAGTTTCAAGTTTTCTTATAATAACTATTGCACAATGTTGCAAGTTACATCGTTCTCATTCGTAAAATTGTTCTTTCGTAATCATGACATATTTCTAATTTAAATTACCCGTTTTTTAGTATTTGTTTTTATGAGGTTTTATATATTGGTTTTGTTTAGTATTTGGGCTGTTATAAACGACAGGAAAAAAACAACATTGCTTTGCTGAAGTCACGAGTCTAGTCACTAATTCTGCTGTTTATGATATAAACTCATTTTCAAAGAGGTCCGAATATGACCCCTTTCTGAGAACATAACGTTTACCAATTTCCATAGTTTTATTACTACTGATTAAATTCAGGGGAAGGAGGACTACAAAGAGTAAATATACCGTGAGGTCAGGGTTCAATAGTGGGAAGAAACTACAACGTAACTATCTTGGCGATTGTTCATTATGTATTTTCTCTGGTGAATTTATCGAAACCCCATGAATAAGTTAAAAATTATAATTATCATATATATATATATANCTATGAAGATAAATCAGTTTACAAAAGAGCCGTTTAATTGAAAAACTAGTAAAAATAAGAAAGTGGTAACAAATATGTGTCTAAATTTTTTTTAAATTTATGAATATGTTTGGCTTGTCTTATTTACTTTGCAACCACTACGGATTCAGTTCTCAGATATACATGATAAATTTCTCTCAGTTACTTTTTAAATAGAGTTTTGGGTTCATGCGCGCAACTCATAACAAATCGTATGGAAGCTTTGTGACGATAGAGTTGATGCTTGAGTGAGAGATAGCCCCCAAGCACCACTTAAAAAAATAATTACAACTCTTAATGTTCAGTTAACACTTTATTAAGTGGACTCCGGATAATTTATGCCAGATTTGAAACTTAGCTTTCGATCAAGATTGCTCTACTCTGTAATAAAATGTTATCTAATGGTAAAAAAAAGTGGTAACTAATTTTTAGTTGAGTATATTTTATTGAAAGTAATTTTTCCACCACTGATCCCAATTCCTGTTTTAATAAATATGTATATTTTAATTTTCCTCTAACTATAATAAACTCAGTGCCACGACCCACCATAGAGGGTCAAGGCCTTCAGTGCTTATCTCAGGAGCAGTTGCTCTGGTTGGGTGGTCAGCCGAACCGGAAGTAATTCAGATTAAAAGATTTTGGCTTATTTTTTATTAAAACTAGATTTCAGTTTTTAAGAAATTTTTTTTAACTAGCGATAAAAGATATAAAAATCTATTTAAGGTACACATTTTAATAAAAATGAAAATGGGAGCCTTAATACTTAAATTGCGCCTTAAAAAATTATAAAAATTTTTTCTCGAGATTCATTGAAAATATGGAAAATTTCTGGTATGATGTGAAGAATTAAGTACTTTTTGAAGAAAATATAAAAATTGTTAAATATTTTAAACAAAATAATGATACTGCGAAAATAAATTTTTACTAGCAAATTTAAGTGCGTCCCCCACCATACTGAGAAGAAATAGAAACAGATTTCATTGGGGAATTAATTGAAAAGTTTAAAAACGAAATAAAATCTTCCGGCATTTTGAAATAAAATAAGTTATGAAATACTTTTCACTGTTCGTTACCCGCCATTTAGGAAAGTGCACTTTTAAAATAGGTTGCGAAAGAAACGCGAAATTATAGGTTGGTCCAAATAACTATTTTTTGTAACCAAAAAAGTTCAATTTCTCACTGGTCAAATATGAAAAATTATAATTTACACTTTTAATTAAAATAACACTTTTACACGTGCTCCTCATTTTTGCAAATCTCTTTAGCCGGGCAGCGCCATCCCTCGAAGAAATTTCAAATTATTTTTTTGTCAACATAACTGCATATATCAACATAACTGCATTTGAAGTTTCATCCGGAACCGGAACTGCGGGCCTCTGAGTAATGACAGCTTAATTTTAACCACCTAACCAAATAATATATACACTGAGTGGCCAAATTATTATGACCACCCTTTCAGTACGCTGTTGGGCCACCTTTGGCGCGTATTACTGCCTTAATTCGTCTGGGCATGAATTCTATGAGATGTTGCTAGGTGGTAGAAGGTATGCCATATCATGCTCGCTGAACTGCACCTGCCAATTCCTGCAAATTTGATGGTACTGGATTCATCTGTCTGAGCGCCCATTCAATTTCATCCCACAAATTCTCTATTGGACTGATATCTGGGGATTGTGCTGGCCAACGAAGTAAGTTAAATTCTCCGTCATGCTGTTCGAACCATCTGAGGACAATGCCAGCTTTATGATAAGGAGCGTTGTCCTGCTGGAAGTATCCATCCCCGCCAGAGTACACCATTGACATAAACGGATGTGCTTGATCTGCGATGATACTTAAATACCCTTTGGCATTAACTCTTTAAAGACAAAGAGGTCTGAAGAAGTCCGGACTACTTAACAACCGTCTCAGACCTCTTTAGACCTCAAAAGGGTGAATGGGTAGTAGTGATTGGGAGGGGATGAGCTGGTGACAGTGATGTATAGGAACTCATCAAAAGTCAAAAGGAAAGCGGGGTTATAACTTCAAGCTTATTTAGAAACATTTCCCCCTGTGGTTTTAGAGAAACACAAAATCCTCTTAATTTGTAACAGATTTGTTTGTTATTTGAACTAGACCATTTTATTTATTTATTAAAAATGCGGGAATGGTGGGCTTTTGGGAATTTATTTTTGAAATACCAGCGTCCATTAAAACAAATATCTTTTTAATAAAATTGCAATGTGTTTTCTGTTGACTACCAAACGCGAATTTTTTATATAATTAAAAACACACATTCATAAATACGGAAATGTCTGAAAAAAATTTGGATAAAGTCAACATTGTATAATGCTTTTTGTTAATCACTGATATTTTAATGATAATGTTATCATCAGTTCATATAGATTTTGATCCTTGAATGAAGAAAAAAGGTATTATTTTTATCATTTAATAAACTTTTTATAGGTTTTTCTTATCAAATATTTTATTTCTTTCCATTTTTTTCTCCATTATCCTGTTTGGCATTTTTCAGTAATCAATTTTATTACAGAGCGCTTTTTATTAGTGATCGTTAGAGGATAGATAAAATAATTTAAAATATATTATATTAATAATATATCTTTTAAACTTGAACTAGGAAAGATCTTTTAGACTTTGTTTTATTTTAGCCCAAAAAAAATTAAATCTTAAAATTCATATAAAAATTTCTATTTTATGCTCATTTAAAGAAAACTTAATTCAATTCCATCTAAATTTATGATTATCGTTTTATATTTCATGCAGTAAAATGCCTCTTTATATAATTTTGAATGCTATAAAAATATTTAAAAAAAATAATGCAGTTTTTTTTTCAATTTCGTTTCATTGTTTTATATTTGATTCGTTATAGGAATTTCGTTCTTTTTGGTAATAGTTTCCAACTACTTTCGAGTCTTAAATCTGGACACAGTATATCTCATTAACAAACTTGAAGCTCAGTGGTTTTTGCTTTCAAAATTAAATAAATCAAAAACAAACAATACTGTAGATCTTCCTGAATGAAATGGTTTTTCAAATTTCACCTGTCATGTTTGTAAATAATTAATTGTTATGAAAATGGCTTATTAAATTTGAATACATTTTCTTTGAGAAACAAAACAAGTTATATATTCTAATTGTAAACCAGAGCCTGTAAATCATTATTTACTTTTTTACTACTATTACAATTTCCAAATCAGCTTAAAAATAAGTTTATTGCTTTTTTTTTTTACATTGATGATAAGAATTTAATTTAATTGAATAATNAGATTATATACTTTAAAAGCAAGCTTTTAATAAACAAACCTTTCTTTTAAAGGTCCCAGAAGCATTATTCTATTTTATCGAAACTTTTAAGGTTTTTTTTCAATTCAATTTTCCTAATGAACATTTTAACTGCTTTCAGTTTGCACTAGACTAATTGAACTAATTTTCACCAAACACATTTATCACAATCAATGATGTAAAAGCAAAAGAAGCAATCTCTTAATCCCTTAGCGAAGTTTTATTTTGTTGTTTTAATTGATAACTCTTTTTCTTATTGAAGTAGTTTTTTTCTATTTTTTTAAAAACAATCATTTGAAATGTTTCCTGATCAAAAAAGTGCAAAACAATCAGCCACTAGATAAGTTTTAAACAACCTTAATTTAGCAATATATATTGAACCATTAGTTATGAAATTCGTTGCATTAAAGTATTCGAATTAAATACTCACTGTAATTGTTTTATTGAACTAAACTGAAATTGCTTCACTGTAATTTGCTTAAATTAAGGTGTAATTGCTTCACTGAAGAAAAATTAATTACAAGACAACGAAAGTTAGTCAACAATTAACAACTATAATTAATCTTTATAAGAAACTCAACTAATATCCCGCATAACGCTCCCTAGAAATTTTTTAAAAAAAATTAGAAAACTGAATTCCATTAGGAATCATTGTAAATCAACTAAATAATCCACTTGTGGGTTGTTACTTTTTTATTGCTGCCATGACGCTGTAACTAAACAGTCGCTTTCGTCACTGTTATTGTTATCTGCGTCGATGAATAAAGAGACTACACCTTTCTAATTTTAAACTGACGGGTCTGATGTTAAGTAAATAACGGAAGTCTCTTACTTAAGTCAATGAAAATTTGTGTCAAACTTTTCTGCTGTTGGATCAGCTACCGATTGCTTCAGAAATTATATTCTGTTCTTCTTAAAAAGGCGAAGGTTAAATCCAGACCTATTTTGTGGTTAGTAAAATCCAAATGTTGATAGATTAAATCCAAGACGTAATTTTAGTCTCATATGGTAATGGGGACGAACGTGTAAAATGGTTAAAAAGACGGTTATGTAAAATTGTTTGGGACACGAGCAAGAAAAGTGGTTTTGAACAGTTGATTTACAAGCTATTTTATATTATTATTAGCAATAAAATGTAATTTTTTATATTGTGTATAAATTGCATAATCCTTAGTTAGTCGCGGCCAATGTAACCCTAGCTCGTCATTTTGTAGTTTCTTAACTTCATCAAATACTTTTGTCTACTTATGTTTTTGTTTGTCAAAAAGATTTCCGGTGAAACTAAGTATTAATAATATGCATTATTATTATACTATAACCTGCGTTAAAAAACCAATTCAATGATGACTTTACGACTATCATTTTACAACTCTGGAGCCAAACTAGAAGACAAGAGAACTCCTGGATCAAGCATTGGGACAAACTAGCCTTCCTAGACTACTTTTTGATGGAACTAACCCGCATTTGCGTTACACTGAGAAGAAAACAATGAAAACCACCCAGAGTTCACCCAAAGGCAAAAAGATAATGTCTACAATTTTGAATAATTTACATTAGCACTGTAGTCGGTACGGGCTGAGAGCAAAATTCATATAAACTAGATACCACCGAGATTCGAACCAAGGACCCATCATTAGGAGAGGAACTAGGGACCCCCTGAGTCATTGTGGCTCAGTGAAACTGAGTAGACGTATTTTGTCTTATTTATCTCTATCTCATTTTGCTATCATCTTCATGTGTTGTTTTAAGAATGAACGTCTTTTTTGACGCTCGAAAAAAAATTTACTTCTTATCTAAGATGATAAGATGACGATTTTTTTTTTATTAATACGTAGTTTGTTATAAAGACTTTATTTACTATTTTAATTTTTCCTAAAGAAATTCTATTTCACGGTCTGTAGTTTTAAGATGCATTGAATGTTTACTAATTATGACAAAACTTGAAATTTGCGATATAAATACATTATTATTATTACAATCTTCGCAACAGGAAAAATTTTTAAATAACAAAATAAACTTTTTTGTGTAGAATATTATAAACATTTAAAATTCTAAAAAGAGGATTTCTTATTAAGACTAAAATAAAGTAACTCAGAAACAAATTGATCAATACAACATCTCTCCTATTTATAATAATTAGTCTGATGCATGAATGTACGATTTCCTTTCTAATTAGTAACTTCTTTGCGACCCTTAACTTCTTACCATCTGCTAATACCTTGATCTTGTACTTATTGTTGATCCTTTTGCGGAGTTTCGTATCTGTAAATAAAAGCTTTTGAGATTAGTTTGCTCTTTAGATGAAAGAGGAACGCATCATAATTGGCAGAAGTATTTTTAGGAACAAGTCTGCGCTATTGACAATCATTTGGCGTAATTCTCTCAATTTTTATGCTCCAAAACGGATTTTAAACGTCGTTTTAGAATAATTTTTGGAAATAAATTAACTGAGATAATAAGATAGTTAATTCTGAGCCTTATTTACATATAAATTAAATGTTAAAGGTTCAAGTATTGGCGTTGTTATGCAAATATTTAGATAAATGAGGTTGCGTTAAGATTTTAAATACGTTCTACTTTAACAATAACGTTTCTAACTGCCAATTAACACAACTCAAATAACTGTAATATTTTCTGAATTAGTAGTTTATTGCTATTTTTAGCACTTTCTTATGATTCACAACAAATATTTAGCTTCCTTTGGTAGTTAATTTACTACTTAGTGTACATATATATATATATAATGCTAAATCCATTTAACTTTAAAACTAATAGAGTTGGACTTGAATTTGGTTTTATTCTTTATAGGAAAGTGACTTAAGCTCGTAGAGAAAACTTCGACATTGGGTCGAAGCCTCAATTTTTAAAACAATTTTCAGCCTCCCCTTAATTATTTTTTAATTCAGATTCCTCTATCGGCAGAGATTAAAGCCAGGATGTCAATTCTTGTTTGCAAACAGTTTCTCCCCAAAAATGTCTTTAGTTTCAGAAATATGTGAAAATCACTCGGTGTCAAAGTTAGGGTTCTTAAATTATGATGTCAACTTACGCTTTTAACTCATCCGTAACGGATGAGAATCCATCACATGTAACGGATGGGTTGAAGTTCAATCGCAATATACGGAAGAGAAATTATATTTTTTTAATTAATTTTAATTTATATATTTCCATTCACATGTTTTAATAATTACAGTCAAAAGAATATTTTATTCTCGAAATGTCACAAAGTTTTATTTTATGTAAGATTTTGACAATTTGCACAGCGTCTTTAAATTTTAATACTTTTTTACTTTTTCTTTTCTTTTTTTACTTTTCAATTTAATACTTTTTCACATTTTGCATTGCGTTTTTATGCTTTAATATTTTTTGGACATTTTGCATTGTGTCTTTAAATGTCATGGACATTTCAACGTTGGAAAAGAAATTCAAGCAAAAATTATTTAGATAAATTTTTAGTTGTAATTAAGACGTTAATGGGTTTCAAATTCAGGAGATGTAAACTTTCTTGTTCATTGTACTTGTTAATTGTTTATTTTACTTGTTCAGTGTTTATTGTACTTGTTCATTGTTTATTGTTTATTGCACTTGTTTATTGTACTTGTTTATTGCACTTTTTATTGCTGTACTTGATAGAAATTTGAAAAAAATGACTTTAAACACACTTTAAGTAGCCACTTTTACATAAAATTTCGCTTCAATTCACTTTTTTTAGATTATATACTTTAAAAGCAAGCTTTTAATAAACAAACCTTTCTTTTAAAGGTCCCAGAAGCATTATTCTATTTTATCGAAACTTTTAAGGTTTTTTTTCAATTCAATTTTCCTAATGAACATTTTAACTGCTTTCAGTTTGCACTAGACTAATTGAACTAATTTTCACCAAACACATTTATCACAATCAATGATGTAAAAGCAAAAGAAGCAATCTCTTAATCCCTTAGCGAAGTTTTATTTTGTTGTTTTAATTGATAACTCTTTTTCTTATTGAAGTAGTTTTTTTCTATTTTTTTAAAAACAATCATTTGAAATGTTTCCTGATCAAAAAAGTGCAAAACAATCAGCCACTAGATAAGTTTTAAACAACCTTAATTTAGCAATATATATTGAACCATTAGTTATGAAATTCGTTGCATTAAAGTATTCGAATTAAATACTCACTGTAATTGTTTTATTGAACTAAACTGAAATTGCTTCACTGTAATTTGCTTAAATTAAGGTGTAATTGCTTCACTGAAGAAAAATTAATTACAAGACAACGAAAGTTAGTCAACAATTAACAACTATAATTAATCTTTATAAGAAACTCAACTAATATCCCGCATAACGCTCCCTAGAAATTTTTTAAAAAAAATTAGAAAACTGAATTCCATTAGGAATCATTGTAAATCAACTAAATAATCCACTTGTGGGTTGTTACTTTTTTATTGCTGCCATGACGCTGTAACTAAACAGTCGCTTTCGTCACTGTTATTGTTATCTGCGTCGATGAATAAAGAGACTACACCTTTCTAATTTTAAACTGACGGGTCTGATGTTAAGTAAATAACGGAAGTCTCTTACTTAAGTCAATGAAAATTTGTGTCAAACTTTTCTGCTGTTGGATCAGCTACCGATTGCTTCAGAAATTATATTCTGTTCTTCTTAAAAAGGCGAAGGTTAAATCCAGACCTATTTTGTGGTTAGTAAAATCCAAATGTTGATAGATTAAATCCAAGACGTAATTTTAGTCTCATATGGTAATGGGGACGAACGTGTAAAATGGTTAAAAAGACGGTTATGTAAAATTGTTTGGGACACGAGCAAGAAAAGTGGTTTTGAACAGTTGATTTACAAGCTATTTTATATTATTATTAGCAATAAAATGTAATTTTTTATATTGTGTATAAATTGCATAATCCTTAGTTAGTCGCGGCCAATGTAACCCTAGCTCGTCATTTTGTAGTTTCTTAACTTCATCAAATACTTTTGTCTACTTATGTTTTTGTTTGTCAAAAAGATTTCCGGTGAAACTAAGTATTAATAATATGCATTATTATTATACTATAACCTGCGTTAAAAAACCAATTCAATGATGACTTTACGACTATCATTTTACAACTCTGGAGCCAAACTAGAAGACAAGAGAACTCCTGGATCAAGCATTGGGACAAACTAGCCTTCCTAGACTACTTTTTGATGGAACTAACCCGCATTTGCGTTACACTGAGAAGAAAACAATGAAAACCACCCAGAGTTCACCCAAAGGCAAAAAGATAATGTCTACAATTTTGAATAATTTACATTAGCACTGTAGTCGGTACGGGCTGAGAGCAAAATTCATATAAACTAGATACCACCGAGATTCGAACCAAGGACCCATCATTAGGAGAGGAACTAGGGACCCCCTGAGTCATTGTGGCTCAGTGAAACTGAGTAGACGTATTTTGTCTTATTTATCTCTATCTCATTTTGCTATCATCTTCATGTGTTGTTTTAAGAATGAACGTCTTTTTTGACGCTCGAAAAAAAATTTACTTCTTATCTAAGATGATAAGATGACGATTTTTTTTTTATTAATACGTAGTTTGTTATAAAGACTTTATTTACTATTTTAATTTTTCCTAAAGAAATTCTATTTCACGGTCTGTAGTTTTAAGATGCATTGAATGTTTACTAATTATGACAAAACTTGAAATTTGCGATATAAATACATTATTATTATTACAATCTTCGCAACAGGAAAAATTTTTAAATAACAAAATAAACTTTTTTGTGTAGAATATTATAAACATTTAAAATTCTAAAAAGAGGATTTCTTATTAAGACTAAAATAAAGTAACTCAGAAACAAATTGATCAATACAACATCTCTCCTATTTATAATAATTAGTCTGATGCATGAATGTACGATTTCCTTTCTAATTAGTAACTTCTTTGCGACCCTTAACTTCTTACCATCTGCTAATACCTTGATCTTGTACTTATTGTTGATCCTTTTGCGGAGTTTCGTATCTGTAAATAAAAGCTTTTGAGATTAGTTTGCTCTTTAGATGAAAGAGGAACGCATCATAATTGGCAGAAGTATTTTTAGGAACAAGTCTGCGCTATTGACAATCATTTGGCGTAATTCTCTCAATTTTTATGCTCCAAAACGGATTTTAAACGTCGTTTTAGAATAATTTTTGGAAATAAATTAACTGAGATAATAAGATAGTTAATTCTGAGCCTTATTTACATATAAATTAAATGTTAAAGGTTCAAGTATTGGCGTTGTTATGCAAATATTTAGATAAATGAGGTTGCGTTAAGATTTTAAATACGTTCTACTTTAACAATAACGTTTCTAACTGCCAATTAACACAACTCAAATAACTGTAATATTTTCTGAATTAGTAGTTTATTGCTATTTTTAGCACTTTCTTATGATTCACAACAAATATTTAGCTTCCTTTGGTAGTTAATTTACTACTTAGTGTACATTTAGTGTTTTATAATCATATTTTTAAAAAATTAGTGTATAATCGTTAACTTAATGATGAAGGGAAATAAGCTTTTATTAAATAAAGTTGTACTTTTAAAACTGAAATGAAATATTTATTCCAAAGGCGAGCAAAGTTTAAGAGCACAATAAAATAATTATGTATATCTTTAGTTATGCAATTTGTTATTTTAAGTACAAAACCCATGTTTCTTATATCTAAACAAAATAAAACAATATGACTCTTTTAAAATGAGATAATTTTGAGTTTACGGTTGAAATTATAATTATTAAAAATAAATAAATTGTAACAATAAAAAATGAAAATTTTATATTAACACAAAGTTAGGTTGTGCAATTGAATAAAGATTTCTGAAAATAAATACGTCTAGAATCTAGATGACATCTACAAAAATGTTTTTGATCTGTAATAAAATATGAAACATATGTGATAAAGTGATCCGAATTTATATTTTAAAATTGTGATTCGTGAAAAATAAATACTTATGACATTTATATATTTAAATAAAACATGAAGGTTTTATTAATAAGGCATTTTAGGCTTTACGGTTAAATTTATGATTCATAGAAACGTATCTAGATAAATGAAAACAATATAATATGAAACTTTTATAATGAAACTATTCTTAATTTACAGTTGAAATGCTAATTCATGAAAACAAATTTGAATGAATTAAAATAATAAAATATGAAACTTAAAAAACAGAAATGTGTCTGGATAAATTAAAACAGCAAAATATGAAGCTTTTATGATACGAAATTTTTTTATTTGCGGTTGAAATTCATGGAAACATATTTGAATGAATTAAAATAACGAAATATGGAGCTTTAAAAAAAACGCTATTTGAAATTTACGTTTGAAATGATGATTCATGAAAACAAATTTGAATGAACTAAAGTAATAAAATATGAAGCTTTTAAAGTAAAGTGATTTGAATTTTACGGTCAATATTGTGATTCGCGGAAATGTGTATAAATAAATTAAAACATGAAGCTTTTATTATTCAAAGTCTTAATAATAGGATGAATTTTAATTTACAGTTCAAATGATGATTCATTAAAACATATCTGAATTAATTATAATAATAAAATATGAAGTTTTAAGATTAAAAGATTTGAATTTTACGGTAAAACTTTTCATGGAAATGTATCTAGATGAATTAAAACAACAAATCATAAGGTTTTTCAAATACAACCTTTTGAATTTTACGGTAAAATTACAATTCGTGAATATGTCCTTCAATATGAATCAAATAATCAATATGAATCAAATAAACAGTATGAATCAAATCAATATGAATCAAACAAACAATATGAATCAAATAATCAATATGAAAAATGTGAATCAAATAAACAATATGAATCAAATAATCAATATGAATCAAATAATCAATATGAATCAAATAATCAATATGAATCAATATGAATCAAATATGAATCTCTTAACAGTACAATCATTTCAGTTTTGGAGTTAAAATTAATGGTTCGCGGAAATGTTTGTAGGTTAAATAAAACACCAAAATATGAAGCATTTAAAATGAGGCAATCTAAATTTAGGAATCTGATTCGTAGAAATAAATTAATCGAGAAATGTATCATGATAATGTGTCTGAGAGAAACGATCTTGCTAAAATATCAGTAATTTTCCTATCGAATATCTAGTAATTAACCTGTTTTAGGTCACATAATGACACTGAATCGGGTATCGATTACTCTCTGATTTATTCAAAGAGTTTTCAAAGACCAAAAATCTTTGCCGAAGTAAGCATCATCAGAAAGTAATTAGTGATCTTAAACATGAAGGTTAGTCGAGCATCTTAATGAGTTGAGAACAGAATGTATTTTGCATCAGCAGGCAAACCTCAGCATGAACACCCCTTTGCTTTCTTAAAACTTATCTCCCTGTTTTAAAATTTAATTTGATACGCGTAAGCTCGTAACTCTAATAGGCGCTAGAATGTCTCGGCTTATTTGAAAGGTTTGTGGGAAGATAACAGTTATCTGATTCAAGAGGTTGTAACTTTTAAATACAGTTTACTCGCTCTTTATGTTATTGATTTTCGTAATGATTTATATTCTGAATTTAATTTTTTAAGATATGTAACAATTATTGAAATTTTTTTTTTTTTTTGTGAAACTTAATTGATGAAATTAGTACAACTCAGTACATTATGTCTCAGAAAATGCCAACAATTTGAAAAAAAATCAATTTAATGAAATACAAATGCACGATTTGCTCAGTTCTGCTTAGAAAACTAGAATTTTTACTATCGTAAGTTTGAACTTTATTTGCAAAGTTTGTCAACAAATAGAGCTGCTGTTTAAAAAGCAATTTTTAAAGAAAAATTCTGTTGCTTGCCAAAATATTTAACTCACATATTTGCACGGATGCCTTATAATTTTGTTCTAACACTGCATCACGCTATTGCTGCAAATAGTGGTTATGAGAAAAACATTGTTTTATAGTTTTTCTCAATTAAAAGCGCCATTTTTAGACTAAAAAAATTAACTAATGCTTGAAAATTTTTAAAAATAAATACATAGATTCCTTATCAACAAACCTTAAATTTCTTTCCGTTATATATTAGTATATTTTCTGAATCTTTTTCTATTGTTGGGGCCTTTGTAACATTTATAATTAAGCTTCTCAAAATTTGAAGAATTGATCGTTAATTTTTTCCTTCTATCTTCTTTGAGAACAAAGTTCAGTACCTACAATTGTAACGAACTTCAGTAAAAGTTTGTAGAATTATCATTATATTAAACAGACATTATATTGACTCCTTTCCTTAATAAAAGACCCCTACGATGAGTTATTAATTTATTTTCACACAGAAATGTATCACGTGGCATTTTTTAATAATCATTTAAACTTAAATGAGTGACTTGAATAAATTACATTTAAAAAAAAGTTAGAAATTTTTACCAAAAATGAAGAGAAAGGTTTAACTTTGGGACATCAAAGTGTTTTAGTTTTTTACAATTCCTTATTTACTTCCAGATTCATTGTTTTTAATGCGTAGTAATTGGAATTGCAGAAATTTCTCGTCTATCTCCTCCATGAAATACTTTAAAACCTTCTTTAATTTGCATGATTTTGACCTAAAAATGGTTTTGTGAAAAACCATATGATAATTTATTTCCAAGCATACTAGATGTTAGAGATTGTAATATGTTTTTATAGTTGGTGTCACGTGACTCTGACAGCTACTACTACTTTCATTTAATTTTTATTGTTTCACTTTGGTTTTTATGTTGGCAACCTACTTGAAATGTTTTTGAGTTATTTATTTAGTGTTCGAATTAGTTAGGTTTTGTAAATATCACTAAATTTTGATTGCTTTAGAATTAATAAATGTTTGTTAAGTTTTAATTCGTATCTGTTTATTCATCTGTAGAACTTGTAGTTCATTTGAATAACACAAAAAGGCGTCCGCAGTATTTATTTTCAATTATTAGCGACACTAGACACTTCATTCTCTAGCAATCTATACGAACTGGATGCAGTATGATAAAAATAATAAACTCCAGCAATGTCCCAATGCAAAAAGAAAAAAAAATTGAAATATTCAGAATAATGAATCCAGGGAAAAAAAGGGCTTGGTGGAAGCCTGTAGATTTTGTTCTCTTTCTACCTGTCCAGCTTTGTTCATATTGATAAGTACTGATAAGAAAAAGTTCCATTTTATATTCGCTGCCCTAAGCTTCTTCACATCCCGATGCCTCATCAGCTTTCTACAGCGCAAGTGAAACACGTTTGGAATAAATCTGTCCCTAGTATAGAAAACATTAATATTTTTTTCCCCAAACTATCAAGCCACTAAATCTGGAAGGTTTTCAAGAGAAGGAGTTGGTTTTTTTACGCTTTTGTGCTACCAGACAAGCCTTGTTACATCAATCAATTTTTACTCTTCTATTATCGTCTGCTAAAGAGAGATGTTTGCTCGATGTATTTGGATGGAATAAATTGCACGTGACGCGATTATAAAAATTTGTTACTTTAAAACGCTGATGTATAGTTGCGTGATTGCCGATTTTATTTCTCTCACGTTCGAATTCGTTTCGTGGAAGTTGCTAAGACTGCTTTTAGTGGCAAAAAACAAAATTCTCACGGCTAATACTTCCACAAGTGCTCGGTTACTTAAAAGTGTTTTTTGTCCCTTGGACTTTCTGAGAAACAAACATTCAATATTCTTTTTCATAAAAATCTTTTACCTTTTATGATTAGAACTATGTAAAAAAATAACACATTCGTTTTTTAGTTCTGCAAAGGTTATCAAACAAAAGTTATTAAAACAATTCGTTTCGTTCAAATTCGTTTCGTAGAAGTTGCTAAGACTGCCTTTAGTAGCAAAAAACAAAATTCTGACGGATAATACTTCTACAAGTGTTCGGTTTCTTAAAAATGTTTTTTGCCCCCTGGACTTTCTGAGAAACATACATTCAATATTCTTTTTCATAAAAATCTTTTAACTTTTATGTTTAGAACTATGCAAACAAATAACGCATTCTTTTTTTTTAGTTCTGCAAAGGTTATCAAACAAAAGTTATTAAAACAACCGAATACTTAATCAAAAACATGGAAGTCTAATTAGACATTAGATAAGACTTTTCGTTTCTAATGGCTGGGGGCAAAAGGAATAATAGAATGAAGAACAGAAGATGAAATCATTGCTCGAGGAGCGTTCTTGCTTCCCAATATATACCTACACTTCGGTAGGTTCGCAAAAAGCCACACATCGGCATTGGGCGAGGTATAGTTTGCCCAATGTAAGAACTCCCTTGCCATTCGTCTGAACCTGTGGCGGTGACTATGGTAACGTGGTATAACTATTTCAAGTAGGGGTGTGGGGTCACTGTTTAGGACAGGTTTCGGCTCGGGTTGGCAAGAGAAAAGAAATATTTTTCTTCGGTCTCGCCCTAGAGTGAAGAGAAGCTACCCTTCCTGAAATGAGCTATTATTGTTTCCATAGCAGCAGACGGCCTCAGACTTTGCAGTGGGGGGAGGAGCTCTTACAGTAGACAAACTATACCTAGATAGAATGTATCTTCTTAAGCAATTATTAAAATTTGATAGGCAGAATTTAAAGGATAGGGCGCATTCTCAAAAATTTAATTGTATGAAGAAATGTCTAATAGACCAAGACATTGGACAATTACAAGGTACCTGCAATGTCTCATTCTATTTCATTATTGAAAATTGATTGTCAAACTTTAAAGACTAGGAAACTTTGCTGAAAACTTCTTTTGTAGGATTATGAAAGGATACATTAATGGAGGTTCTTCTTTAAAAGACTCTGAAAAACATTTGAATGGTCCAACTCACATGTAAACCTGATTTTATCTAGCATTTAGTTACCACCAGCTTTTATAGTAGCATTAAATGATTGCGTACACACACGACAATATAAACAAATCAATTATTAGCGAACGGGCCGCATTTATAAGCACATAAAACCTATGTCACAGCCCTCCATAAAAAAAAACTCCGTTTATTTTTCATAAATCTAAGGTTAAATATCGATTTTTTAATCCCTCTATTGTAATAATCCGCACAAGATAATATTTTAAATACCTAATTTAGGTAACTTAATTCTTCAGATAATAATGAGAAACGTTGTAGACTTTTTTTTTAATATAAAAAAAGAAAAAAAACTTTTTATAGTTAAGTCTTGTTAAAACTCTGAAATCTTTTATAAACAAAGTCCGAAATTTAAGACATTTAGCTGCGCTAAATATTTTATACACATAAAGATCTTAATTTATAATCCTTTAACTTAAGTTACTTAAGTAAATTAAAATAATGAAAATCTATCGTTATTTTCTTTTTTTAGAATAAGTAAATTTAAAAAAAATCTTAATGTCAGATTATTTAATGCTCTTAAGGGAAAGAGGATTTAAATGTAGTATTTAAAAATATAAATAAATGAATTCTGTTTTTTTCTTTCAAATATGACAAAATGGAGCAATAAAGGTTTGAATAAAAATTTCGGTGCTAATGATTAAGAAAAGTAAAGTGTTTTTTAAACTTTAGTTTTAGAAATTAATTTCTGAGAAGAGATTTTATCAATTTAAGCCTATAATCGGTATTAGCGTCCCTTTTTAAAGACAAATCTCAAAATGTGTCATAAGTTTGCAAAAACTACCTTCTCAACTTTAATTGTACATAATTTATTTGAAAATACTTACTTTTTATTTTGCCTATCAGTACTTATTTTAATTATGTTTATAAAATCATTTAAACTCTAAAACAACAGATACCAAAATAATTTGCATACACAATAAACAAATCGCTGGAGGAAAAAAAAGTAATTTCTTGCGCAAATGCATAAAACCAGGTTTTTCGTTAACAGAGTTTAAAAAAATACCTGTTTCTCCCGGCTCGTTTCTCTAAAGGGAGCCTTTTAGTTATTTCACTGTATTGTTATCATATGTAATTATACTCTTTGTAATAGAGTAGAAAAGGTTACGCGATTTCAGCATTTTTCTTCTCACCGTTTCCGTGGTATCGGAAGATCTTTTCTTTTCCCCAACAGCAGTACGTTTTAGTAAGAAGTTGTGTTTGAAAAATAAGTACTTTCGTGGAGAAAATTAAAGCATCTGTCGAAATCATGAAAACAGAGAGGGGGAAAGTGTGGAGAGAAGGAAAATCGTAGAGCCTATTCTATTTGCAAAGAGTTTAACTGTCCATTCAGTGTTGGGAGTAGTGTAGACTACAACTGTTTACCAGGGCTTAGCTGTGTGTTGTAAAGTTTAAAAATATTAAAGAATTTATAAAAGCAGACGATTGTAAAGTCTAAAAATATTAAAGAAATAATGGGTTTGCAAAATCATAATTAAAATAAAGTAAACGCATAAAGAGATAAACTTAAAATAAAAGCAGACGATTAAATTAGAAGTCAATATTTAGAACGACAGAGTTGTTGATTCTTTTTAGATTAGTTTTATTGTGGAATTTGAGTTTCCTTATATCCCGTTACGGGTTTTCTAGTTGTTTATGATGTTTTCACTATCCCGTTACGGCTATTGCATATTTCTTAATGTTTGTGTTTGTTAATAAAAGTTTTTATTTAAAAGAAAAACTGAATAGTTCTTGATATAGCTTATGATACGTTACAGTGTCTTTTATCGGATTGATATTTTTCTGTGTTTTAACAGAAGCATTCTTTTTTTTAAATTCTCTGTAATTTCACTTGAGACTCCTGATAAATTACCTGTAGATTTTCATTCATAAAATTTTTTTTTATTGTGTAATGGTAAGTTAGGTTTAAAAAAAGCCATAAATGGGCGAGATCACATTTAAGATGAAAGGCAATTACTTAAATATTATTCTCATTTAAATTATTCTTCCCACACTGAAATATCTTTGGGTCTCGTATGACGATTTACGTGGGCCAGAAAAACAATCTTTAACTTTGACACAAAATAACTCCGAAATTAATAACCACATCAATATAACATTTTGATATCAGAATGCTTTTGGGGCATTTTTCTAGAAATGACCAAATTTTCTTAATATTTCATAGAAAATTTTTTCAATTAAGTCATTGAGAAGCCTGCTCTGCTAACATTTCCTGAGACATAAATTTAACAGTATTATTAAAATCAGAGGCAATAATTTTTTTAGCTTAGATTACGTAGTAGAAAATTCTTATTTAAACTTTGTAAAAACGGTTAAATATTGAGTATTTTTCAATTTATTAATAATTTTTTAAGGGGGGCCACTTGGGGATTGTCCCATTGGCCACAGAAATGCCAGTACTGCTACTCTTTTCTCGTTACCCAGTGGGCACCTGTGACGAAGCCACGGCGGTGGAGCAGCGTCGCCCACGCCACACAACCACAAACCCGTTTATAGGGTGGGTCGCAATCACACTATCATACACAAAGGAGAAAGGACATAGAACACAGAGAGAAAGAAACATCTATGCTCTGAGCAGGATTCGAACCCGCAACCAGCGGCTCCGCAGTCAGGCACGCTAACCACTGTGCCACCAGCTCGGCCAATTTATTAATATTGAGAAGTGGACGCTAACGGGATAAAGCTCTTACCTCCCAATGAGTTGACCCAGGTTCGAATCCCGTTCGAATTTCGCCTCCAATTTGCACCGACCACAGTGCTGACTTAAAAATATCCTCAGTGGTAGATGAATCATGTGTTAGAGTTCCCTTGCCATCAGACTAACCCTGAAAGATTTTCGTGGTTTTCTTCATGTAGCGCAAATACAGGTTGTTTCCCTCAAAAAGTTCTCCATGAAGGCGAATATCCATCAATACTTGATCCAGGAATTTCTTTATCTTCTGGATTGGGTTCAAAATTTCAAGGCTACGGATTTGAACATTGGCAGTCGTAAACTCAAAAATTGCGTCTGCTGTTCAATGATAATGGAATTAAGTTTATTAAAGTTTTTTGCGAAATGTTTGAACAACAGTAAAAAACAACGTACAACACGATAACAAAAAACACAATTTTTATTAATTATCTGAAAATGCAATTTCTGAGATTGCGTAGCAAATTTCGGGAGTTGGCGAGCGTTAGTGCGCAGGGGGCGCAGCCCACTAGTAAAAAAAAAACTTTCCTTCGCGTGAAACATAACGTATCAGCTAGAATATTGCAATGTAAATTTTTTTTAAATCAGAAACGACTAAGTTTTAAGGCGTTTTTAACAGTGTTATTTAAAAAGAAAAATGTGGGGCTTTATTGCTGAACTGTCAGAATTTCTTTGTGTAACGTAGAAATAAAAAACCCTCTTAATCGAACAAAAGTATCACTCACTGCAAAAATCGAAAATTTCTTTCCTTTCGTCACAAACACCCATCGCTTGTGAGGAAGCATTTTGCATGCTACTTCCATAAATCACGGAAATTTTTTCGAAACGATAAATCTAGCAAAGATGGTCTTCCATTGAAGAAAAAAAAACGTATATCATCGTTTTTATTTTAATGGTCCAGAAAACGCTTTTATCTTTACGCTAAATCATTTCTTTTCATACATTAGTATTTGGAGAAAAATGCTAATACATGCTCCAAATGACACTCTACGAGAGAGAAAAAAAATATTAAATATGATACGAGATAAAAATAATTTTTCTTTCTGTGACTTTTAACTGGCAAGAATTAAGGGAACTTTCGAATACTTTTAATCAGTGCAGAACAACTAATTGCTATAGCGAATTATTGCTATGCTTGAAGATTTAATTTTAGATTCTAGAACATCCATACTCATTACGTCTTGACTTGTGAGGGATAATTAGGTAGCAGGGGCTTTTTTTTTAATGTGACGTTTTTTTTTTCTCATAAATTATTGTTGAGTCCAAGTTTTATTCGTTGTAGTGCTTGTATACTATTAAATACTTTTCAACAATTTCAAATGATTCATAAATTAGAGCGTTTGCCATGTTGTTGTGACCTGCTTTGTGTCTAATGATTGCATTTTTATCAATCATTTTGAACAAGATGATGATTTTTACAAAATAGGACAGATTCGGTAGAAATAAAACAAATCAAAAATGAAATTCAAAAATCTTCAATACCTTTAACTTATATCGTTGATATATATATTATCTAAAATATAAACAGCATTGAAAACTATAAATAAGGATTCCATACTGTGTAAAACCTGCATTAATGTTGGCGACTGGAATTTTTAGCAGTTTCTGTGAAAAGAGATTTAGTGTTGTTTAATTTCATTTTGTTGTATACAACGTTTTTCTTTATTTTATCCGCTTCTTTTCGAAGGAATGTTTCTCAGTTCTTAGGAATGTTTCTCAGTTCGTCGCCAATAGCCAATTGTGCAGCTTTAGTGAGACGTAAATGAGGAACCGTTTCTTTTCGTTCCATCTGTGTCGGTTTTGTTTCCCACTGTTTCGTGTTCTAGCTCTTCACTACTATTGCGTTAGGACCATGGATTGTATGGGGACTTGATCTTATCTAGTTGTCTTCTATCATCCCCTAAGGAATGTATCATGAGTATTGGGACACCCTGAACATTCTGAGAAAAATATTCCAGGTATTAATAGTGGTATTAAGAACAAGTGGTATCATTATTGTGAATGTCAGTTCTTACTTTAAGATTCTTTCGTGTTGAAAAATTTTAAAAACATGTTAAACACTGAAAAAATTCCCACTTAGAAAAGTGAAATATTTCTAGACTTATTTTTGTTAAGATTCTTAACATTTTACTTCGGTTAACAGAATATTGGTTACCTCCTGACATTCATCCCCAGTCATAATTCAATTCAATGCTGGTGCAATAAAAAATGCGGGAAAAAATGTCACAATTTGGACCGTGTAAGTTTTTGGATAAAATATATTTGGAAAAAAAATCATATTAGAAATAATCTATGAAGTAATAGTGATGATTCCATTCAACGCTGGTGCACGAGAAAAAATGCCACAATTTGGATCGTATAAGTTTGTATTATTAATCATCCAGCCTTGGATGAAATTATATTTGGAAAAAAATCATATTAGAAATAATCTATGATCTAATAGTGATGATTCAATTCAACGCCGGTGCAAGAAAAACAATTTCCCAATTTGGACCGTATAAGTTTGTATTATTAATCATCCAGCCTTGGATAAAATTATATTTGAAAATAAAATCATATTAGAAATAATCTACGGCTATAGTGATCTAATAGTGATGATGCAGTTCAACGCTGGTTTCACGAAAAAAAAATTCACAATGTGGACCGTATAAGTTTGTATTATTAATCATCCAGCCTTGGCACAGTTTCGTTCAAATATTTATATTCGTTCTCTTATGTATAAATTCAAGTTAATTTTTGACAAGAATTTTAAAAATATATATTAAGCACAATCATTACAGAAACATTCTTCGTATACAAGCATTATAAATGATCTATTTACATGTAATTTTATTAACACATTGTCACCTAGTTTCTCTTATTAAAAACAAAAGTTTGAATAAATTCCTCTTTTGGTTTGAAGTGTATTTTTATATTAAATCAGGTCAAAGTCACTTTTTTATTAATTGAATTTTTAATTATGCTCATTTGGTGATGAACAAATTTTTTTTATATAAATTACTGCTTATATGAACTGGTTAAGGGAAATGCAGAAAGTTACTTTGATATTTTTTCATTTATTTATTTAAGAAAAATAAATAAAAAAATTCCTCAAATTGAAAACTAATCTGTTCAATTCTAGAACACTGAAATGTAATTAAAATTTACCAAAAAAATTTTTTTCTTAAGTTATTTCGTACAAAAAAAAATTTTTTTTTCAAAAATAATTTAGGGAAGAAAAAATCAATCAAAATCAAAAGAATTTTTTCTATTTTATTTTAATACTGACATAAAAACTTAAAATATAAAAAAAAACAATTCATTTAATAAAATTCCCCGGAGAAATTTAAACTTTTATATTCAATTTTAAAAACATTAAGAAAAAAAATACTTCCTCTTATCTTTTTTAGTAATCTGAAACATTTTATGGAAATTTGTAATTCTTTGAAAAATGACATTTTCATCCCCAAGTGACCGATAAAGTCAATACTCTTCTCTATTGGTTTATTTTTAGTCTTCCTACAAAATAAAATGGCTTCCAGACGTTGGGAGATCAAATCTTTGAGAGTTTAGTTGTGCCCACGCACATACATTTTCCTGATTTTAAACTGCAAAGGCATTTGTCAATAAAGTCATTAGATGTTTTGATGGTTATCTGAAGCTTTCAGGGCAATATCTTTAAGTGCCTCCCGATATTATGGAAATTACTATATATTTGTTTTAGATATTTTAAAATAATAGGTGTCTGTAGTTTCTTTTCGAAATTTTATCTTAACAAAACGAAATTAAATTGTAATAAATAACAAGACAAAGTAATAGTAGCATGGCTTTCTTGCTCATTTATTTATTTATTTTTTAAAAAAAAATATTTTGAAAAAGAACGAACCGTGATGGCTCTGAGAATAGAGCTAGTCCTGAAACTTAAAATTTTTAGTGGCCGGTAGTCTAATAACATAGTAGTCCATGAACAATATCGATAGATACTTTTTATTGCATATCCACTTTTTGCTAATTTTCTTTATTGGATAAGGCTATGTTTAAAAAATTTATATTAGAGATAATCTACGGCTGTTAAAAAATTTATTCAACAAAAAAATAATATAAATCTGTGACGAAATTTAGTTTGACACACTGAATTCAAAGAACTTTATTTAATGTTTAGGGAAGCGAAATACATTTAATGTATACATTATAACTTTGAAACACGTTAAGAGTTCAAGAACTCTTCTCCCATCTGAATCTTTGACTCACAATTCAGAAAGGTTAAAATTTTGAAAGGCGGATAGAGCTTCAGGATAGAGCTTTCTCCTCCCAATGAGGTGGCAGTTGGAATCCCAGCAATATATGATTAATACAAATCCCGTTCCCCGCTCGCACTGACAACATTTCCGACAAAAGATACCCTCAGTGGAAGACAGATAGTGAGTTAGAATCCCTTGCCGTCGGGCTAGCCGTGGGAGATTTTCGTGATTTTTCTTCTCTTGTTACGCAAATGCTAGTTAGTGCCATCAAAAAGTCCACTACGAAGGTTAGTTTGACTCAATGCTTTATACAGGAATTCCCTTGTCTTCTGAGATTTGTTCAGATTAACAAGGCTACGGAATTGAGCCGCAATGGCTCAGGAGATAGAGCGTTCACCTTCCAATTCGATAAACCGGGATCAAATCCCTGCTATAGCTGGTCGATACGAATTCAGCATCCGGCTCGCACCAACCACAGTGCTGACGTGAAATGTCCTCAGTGGTAGACGGATCATGGGTTAGAGCCCCTTTGCCATCAGGCCAACCGTGAGAGGTTCTCGTGATCTTCCTCTCCATGTAATGCAAATGTGTTTTAGTTCCATCAAAAATGTCCTCCACTAAGACAAATTTCTCCCAATATTTGATCTAGGTCTAATTCCTTAGGTTCTCATCCCTTGTCTTCTGGATTGGATTCAAAATGACAAAGTTACGTAGTTGAACATTAGTAGTAGTAAACCCAAAACATTAGGTCGGCTGTTTAATGACGGTTATAAAATAAAATTATAAAATTAAAGTAAAAGTCTACGGAATTGAACATTGATAGTTGTAAACTCAGAATTACATCGACTGTTCAACGCTGGTCATAAAATAAAATAAATTTGTTCACGTGAATGAAAACATTTATTTTTCGTATTTTCTTTTCACGAAACTACATTGAAGGAAATTAAAATGCAACAAGTACTTTTAAACGAGTGTATGCAATTATAGAGTAATAAAATTTAGCGTTCGCTTTTAAATATTATAATTTAATAAAGAAATTCCCAATGCTTCAAATGCTTTTAACTAAAGCTAATTGATTTCTCTAAAATGCTTTTAAACGAGTGTATGTAAATAAAAAGTTTAATTTTTTCAATATTTTCCTTTCCCAAAATTATTCCTTAAAAAGAAAATTGAAATGCAGCAAATTAGTTTAAAGTATGTATGCAATTATTAAATAAAATTTCGTGTTTTCTGTTCTAAATTGTATTTTAAGATATCGAAATATACTGAGTTTTTAAACATTGTGATTGCAATTGGAAAAGTAATAAGAGCTCACTTTTTTTTCAAAACTTTAACAGAAAATTAAAACAAACTAAATTCTCTTTATGTATATGTGATTTTGAGCTCATAAGATTCTTTTATTTTCAAAATTATACTTAAATAAGAAATTAAAATATATCAAATATTCATTTAACGATAATTCGCCTTTTAAAAACTAAATATTAACAGAAAATCAAAATATACCAAATGAACTTGAATATGTTTGAGTTATTTTAAAATAAAGATTACATTTTTTTCAATTGAAAATTACATTTAGACAGGATGAAATTCATTTGTTGAACATAAAATTCATTCGAAATTCAGACACATTGATAGTGCCACACATTGATACAACAAAAAAACACTGAAACAATCAATCAATCTTTTTCATAACCGGCTTTGAACAACAGACCCAATTCTGAGTTTATTGCTACCAATGTTCTACTATGTATCCTCGTAATTTCGAACCCAACCCAGACAACAAGGGAACTCGTGGATCAAGTATTGGGAGAAATTTGCTTTCGTAGAAGACTTTTTTTGATGGAACTGATCCACATTTGCGTTACATTGAGAGGAAAACCGCGAAAATCTCCCACAAGACTCTAACTCATGATTCATCTACCACTGAGGATATTTTACGCCTGTAGTATCAAACAGCCATCGCTGCGATTCGAACCCTGTTCACCGAATTGGAAAAAGGAATACTCTATCCCCTGATTCACCACGTCTCCGGATCATTCTATTAAATCAATTCATGGGAAAAATTGGATGAATATGATAAGATCTTGATTTATCACAAGTTGACAGTAATCAATAGTGTCGTTTTGGGGGCCGAATAATACTGAATATGATCTTTCTTTTAGTAAATTGAACTACTAAAATTTATTCTGATGAATTTAAAAGCTTTTACACACGGGAAAGCATAATAAATAATAATGAAAATTTATAAATTATATATAAAATGCCAATTTTACAGTACAGTTTGTCGCAAAGCTAAAAAATGAATTTTGTAAACACCACTACTCTTAGATTATTAATAATGATTCGAACACTAAGATTACGATTATATAGCAAATCTGGATTGTTACAAATTAGCAACTTTAATTTACCGAGAAGCATAATAAATAATCATAAAAATGAAGAAGTTATACATAATATTTATGCATTATTAAATTATATACAAAGTGACAATTCAAAGGTATAATTTGTAGCAAAGCTAAAAAAGAATTTTATATGCATCATGACGCTTAAATCGTCAAAAAATAATTCGAGGATTAAGATTATAATTGCAGCGAATCCTCATAGTTTTTTAAATTAGCATTGTAAAAACTATGTGAAACAAAGTATATCTTTTAATGATAATTATCCTTCAAAAATGTGCTTTGATAAATTTAATATTATGGAAAAAGTTATGGCAAGGATAGATAAAAAAAATTTATCCGCAGTACTGTTTTATCAAACAGTAACACAAGTATTTATTTGAAGGAGTTGTATACTGTTTATACAGTATGATCAACAAAATACTCTTTTTGTATTCGAGCAACGCAGTATTCAACTGCTAATAGCTGGTAAAAAATAATTTTATGATGAAAAAAACTTATTTACCCTAAACATATAAATATTTAATCAGTTTTATTTAACTTCGACAACTCGTAAAATCCGATTCTAAATTAAGCGTACGAACTAACTTAGTTTTATATTTAAGTTTTAAATTTAAAAGTTATAATATTTATATTTTTAATTTTCAAAGAAGAAAAATAATAAATATTTAGCTATTATTGTTATTTAATTTTGCTCAAAATTTTTATTTTTGAAACAAAGCTAGAATGGTCTGAAATATTCTTTTATAAAGCTAGTTCTTAGTTAAAACTAGCTTAAAACTTTCAAGTTAATCACAGGTGCCCAAGAATTGATTTTACTTTTAAACTTATTTCTTTTTTGCTGAAACGTTTAATGATTAATTTATTAATTTGACGATTAAAATATTCCTTATTTTTTAATATTTCTGAAGTGATTCCGAATCTGCTAAATTTTTTACATCGTCTGCTAAATGTTGAACTTAAATTTAAATTTTTTCTTACTCATGTTTCTTAAAAAGTTCTGATAAATTTAAATTTGCAATTCTCTAATTCTTAGTATACGTTTATGTCTTTTAGTTTTTTATTTATTTATTTATTTTTGTTCCAAAAATACTTTGCTTCCACATAAAAATTTGATTTTCGTACCCCTACATCATTCGTCTCTCATTTGCATAATTATATCATATATGTATCAAATTCAGTTTCAATTTCTAGAGAATGAATAAATTTTAAGTTATTGCAGTAAACTGTACTTGTCTGAAAATTATTAAATCTAATTTAAATATACTTTGTACCGTTTTCCCATTGTATTTTTCAAAGACTAGGAGTCTTTTCAGCTTTTCATATTTTATCAAACTATAATTAGATTTTTTGATGGTATAGCATTTTTATAAATCATCTCACTTGTTCGGGAATATATCTGAAGATATTTATTCAAAAACTCCAGAAGAATTTTTTTAATTACGTATACACTGTTTTAAATAATGTTAAGATGTTTCACAGTATTATATCTCAGATTAACTAAATAAAAAAGGATGCATCTGTTAACAATTCGTATTTTGTTATACTCGTTTTATTTAGTTTATTGTAAGCGACGCAATGATTTGCGATTTGTGATTTGTCCCATGACTCATTTGTTACATATTAAACAATTCAGTAATTTGTTACATTATTAATTCATCCCATAGTAAAATATGCATTAATTTGGAATTCATGATTTGTTACATCACTCATTCACTACATAGTATTTAATGCATCAGATTGCAATTCGTAGTTTGTTATATCACTCATTTGTAGTATATGCATAAATTTCCGTCAACTGTGCCGTGATATACTAGCTCTAATATCGTGATTCTCCGCATACGGTAGGCCTAACGATCTTTTAGTGTAATTTTATATACCTAATTTAATAATAACTCGGTCACCAATTTTACTGCAGTTTCTAAGTGGTAAGTTGCACATTGTGATTTTTCGTTATCGCTAAAGGGACGCGATAAAATAATTAAAGATTACTATACTAATTATTTTTAAGGAATTTTACTTATTTACAGTTTATTCCCAAAATTTTTAAGCATTTCTTTGATTATCGAAACACACTCGTCAATTTTATTTTATATTTACTACTTTTTATCATGCTTTGGTGAAATTTCACTAATTTCCGACAAGCTAGAGCATTTAAATCTCTAAACTGCTTTGCAACAGAAAAATCAACGCAAGTGACAAAAAATCCAAAATTGAGATTAGGACTGGGCTACAAATCGATATATCATGACATATCGATTTAACGCCTATATCGGCAGGCCGATACAGCGACTCTCGTTCCAGACGATGCATCAGAAATCTGATTTAAGTCGTCGAGTAAAGAAGACGAACGATATAGCGATATGCAATATAGCGATACAAGACACGCAAGGATCTTCTCTTACGTTCCGATACCAATTCGCGCTGTGGAAGACGATGTTCGTTTCGTTATGTTGAAACGGCCTTGATTGATGGGCGGTAGAATCAGAATCAGTTTTGAGAACATATATCGTGATCTCGCATGTTCGTTTTCGAGCCTCATAGTTTTTTTCTTTTTATTTGTCGCGATTTGATATCGTTTCTTGTAGATTATTTTCAGTAGGACTGACTTTGGGATCGCCGTCGTTACCTTGTTCTGAACGTAATCTAGTATAGAAAAGAATATATAAAGAAGTGTTTATTAATTAATTACGAAAATTACTTTTTTTAAAGCAAAACTTTTTATTTTATTTTTAAATGTGAAAATTAATTTTTATATTATATGTTTAAGTAATTTTTTACATTATGAATTTATTACAATCGGAAATCTAATTTAAGGTGCCCATAAAGAATTAAATTACAAAGTAATTAAATTTGTTAGCCTATTTTTACTTTATTTTAATTTATTAAAAACTTTTTGGATAAAACTTCTAATAATTTAATGGGTTTTTATTACTGATTTTAAATTTATAAATCTTTAGTTGTTTTTGTTTTTATAAATAAAATTATAACAAAACTTGTTTTTCCTCCTTTAGATTTGGACATAAGTTAATCAACTTTGTTTATTCAAAAAAATTAGTAAGATTTGCGACTTTTTTTTTCTTTTTTTTTTTAATCATTTAGCACTTCGTTATATTAAAGAGCATAATCGTGTTTTTTAATTTTCTTTCAATATTGTCAGTTAAATATATTATCGAGTATCATAATTCTTTTGTTTTTATTTTCAAGAAATTACTCCTTACTTTGTTTTTTCGTTCAGAATTCGGTAACTATTCAATTTAACTTAATTATTTATGTGAAATTATAATGATAAAAAATAGGGTTGTTTTAAAAGCGTTTTTTTTTTAATTTATTTAGCACTTTGTTTTAAGCCTGCAAATAATTTTTAACGAACTTATTTTTTAAATTTTCTTTCTATATTCTTAGGTAAATATTACCTTGATAAATTTCAATTTTATTCATTTTTTTATTATTTCTTTTTTAAGCTAAGAGATCTTTTGTTATTTGCGTGATAATTTTTAGAAAATATAACATTAATATCTTTCTTCAGCAAAACATATATATCTTCAAATTCATAAATTGATTTAAATCAATCTGAGTATGAAGTTTTAATAGAAATCCTACTTTCTGTGCCTTACAACTAAATGAAATTCAAAAATACTATATCGCGATACATCGCTATATCGCAATGCAAAACTGACGATGCATCACGATATAAAATTTCTTATATCGCCCAGTCCTAATTGAGATTCTTGTAGATTTGGCCTTTTTATATGATAAGTTACTTATTGCCCAATATTTTTTTTCAAAATTATCTTTTTTTTATTAGTTTTTCTTTTTTTCTTCTTTTTTTAAAATTCTGTTTTAGTGTTCATAACATTAACAGAAGAAAGAAAATAGTTGTCAAGCCACTTTTCTCAAAATCTATCGTGAGGCACTTCAGAATTACTTTCGACTATTATGAAATAAAATCATGAAAAATAGTAACTATTTATGAAAAGAAATTTTGTCACTTCTTAAATAAAAAAAACGCAGATGGTATCTCCTTCTTAATTAACTTCTTTTAGGAACAGAAATTTACCCCACACATTTTGAAAATGATGCGCCCTACGTTTTTTGTTTTATATGTGACAAAAAAGAAATTTCCCCCCTTTTTAGTCTATTTGAAGAGCCTCAGTTTTTAAAAATTTATTATTTCTTGAATGTTTTTGTTGCTTCGAAACCAATTAAATTGTTTTCATAAATTCATTTTCTGCTTGAACCAAAAAAATCAATTAAAATGATATTGATATAGAAACTGTGATTGATTTACTTAATTTATGTTTTGTACTTAAACATTAGTTAGAAAGCATCCATTAGGATGGATCGATAATTGCAAGATTGGCATAGATCTTTGTTGGGTCAAGTGAAGCGGAAATGGATCGTCATCATTTCCAAGGACGTGTATTTAATGGATTAATGATGCCTTACTAATGACAAACTTGACCAAGTCATTACTTATTTCTTTGATTCGATTTTAATTTTGATTTGTTTTCAGAAAATTGCACATATTTTTAAGAGGGAAAGTTGCTTTAATTTTGGCAAACATCCAAAACTGCATTTGTGAGCATTTCATATGACTCAATATGTATATCAAAAAGATTCAAGAATACCAATTTTTTTTTCTTCCAATGCCCACTCTGAGAATGACCTTTCGTCATACAGGCATCTGTATCGCAGATTCACTGACCACTCTTTCAGGGGCACCATATTAGGGGGGCCAACGTTGCTCCCACAGTAAGGACAGATACTACAGAGAATGAAAGAACATTCATGCCTTTCCCGGGATTCGAACCCAAAACTTTTCTGATAAAACGCCAGTTTCCTTACTCTACACAGGCCGGTCGACAGTATATATAAATTTATAAGTAATATTTCAATGAATTTAAGGGAAGTACTTTTATAGGTTGTACGTTAATAATGAGAAATAAAAAGTTTCCCAGCCTTTATGTCTTATCAAGAATCTTTAAACTGAAAAATCTGTTAATTCTCTACTGTCATGTTCGTGTCATATGTTTAGCATTCTTAGCAATTAAATTTGCTGTAAAAAAGCGAGTATCTAAAGTTATTCGTCGATTGCTTTTCGCAAAAAGCATTTAGAACCTGCATCTAACGCACAAACATTCAAACATTGTTACTTACTGTCTTCATGTAAAATATGACATCTTATTAAAATTTGATTTCTCAGGATCTATTCGACCGATATCGCTCAAATTTTGCAATGCAAAATTACAGTCTTTAAAATGGTGCCAAAAATTTTATACTTTGCAATTTAAAATTATTTTTTTCGACTATTATTAAATAAAATCATAATTATTTTAGAAGTTATATCGAACTGTCTTCGGGTAAACGAATTGTATAATTCTTAGCAGAAATTTTTCAATTCGCTTTAAACGTTCTCAAGATATGGAGAATGTTGTTGTTGTAGTTCATTTACGTCGCACTAGAGCTGCACAATGAGATATTGGCTACTGTCTGGGAAGCATCCCTGAGGATGATCCGAAGATATGCCATCACAATTTTGATCCTCTGAAGAGGGGATGGCACCTCGCTTCGGTAGCACGATGACCTGCATGCGAAGTCTAGCACTTTACGGTAGAACAGTTTAACGAGGACCAATACCGCACACCCTCGGTCCCTACGCAGACTAATCCAAGTGGTCACCCACCCGCACACTGACCGCAGTCAGTGATGCTTGACTTCGGTGATCTGCTGGGAACCGTGTCTTAACGATTAGTCCACTGCGGGACCAAGATATGGAGAAATACGCAAAATATAAAATTAGCATTAAATCCGAATCCGTCGAAAAGTATTTTTATTCGGAGAACGTTAGTTTCTGCGTCTAATTTCGTAATTTAAAATAATTTCTGCTCTAATTAAGTAGCATATTTGAGGTCCCCCAGCTGAACCTTAAGACTGAAGGAACGTGAAGATCTGATCAAAAGTTACAACGGCTGGTCCGTTTTTCAATATTGCGCATTGCACAGTGAGCCAAAAAAACAGACCACCCTCAATAACATTTGATCTAATGAACGGATCTTCACACTCTAGGATTCAATCCTAAAGGTTCCAGGAGGTGACCTCAAATACGTTAATTGATTACTACAAGCGATATTTTAGGCTACGAAATCAGACACAAAAATGTTTGTTCTCCGAATAAACAACATACTTTCTTTTTGAAGGATTCGGATTTCCGACCCTCAAAATATAGGGGGTAGCAGCAATCCGGGAAATAGGGTAGCTATAATTTGTGTCAGGAGAGCGATCCAAAATTTGGACCCCTTAATGTCAATTTTACTTTTTGCGTATTTCACCATATTTCGAGAACTATTTAAACGAATTGAAGAACTCTTGCCCACAAATATAAAATTCATTTATCCAAAGATAATCCCATGCAAAATATTACTTTTTGTAAATATTTATTATTTTTTATTAGTTTATTTAAAAATAGTCGAAAAAATTTTTAATCGTAAGATATACGTTTCTTTACATCATTTTAAAGTAGGTAATTTTACGAAACAAAATGCAAAATTTCAGTGAAATCAAATAGCTGAGAAACCGAGTTTTAACTATACGACTTTTTCAAACTTTAATTTCTCAGGATCTATTCGATCGATTCCGTATATTTTAAAATGTTGTAATAAAATGTATACATTACAATCTAAATTTTTTTCCAACTATTATTAAATAAAATAATAAAAAATATTAAATATTCCCCCTTTTTTGTGGAACAAGGACAAGAGAATTTCATAAATGTGGGTAAATATTTTTCAATTCGCCTAAAAAATTCTCTAGATATGGCGAAATACGCAAAAAGTAAAATTAGCATTAAGGGGTCAAAACTTTGGATCTCTCTCCTGTTCAAACTATGTTGACCATATTTCTCAAATTGCGGCTACCCTCTATATTTTGGAGGTCAAAAATCCGAATCCGTTGAAAAAGAGGTATATTTATTCAGAGAAAGATCCCTGCGTTTATTAATTAGCATATTTGAAGTCACCTTCCCCAGCCTTCAAGTTTGTATCCCAGAAAGTAAAGATCCGATCGTTAGTTCGAAGGTTATTCAGGGTGGTATACACAGTACATGTGGATTCATTGTTAGTATGTCGAGGATTGTATTCATAAAGAACTAAGGTACAATTTTGTGATTTGTTTATTAAAATAACAACAAAACAAACCATTGATATACAATGCAATCATTATTATTATATATAACATATTATTATATTATCACGAATAATCATTATCTATAACATATCGCCCCCCGTGTGGACCAGTAATAATTTCGTTAGCATTATTTTAAGACAACCTTCTCCTTCGTTGTCAAATATTCATCTGCACCCGGAGATGTGCAGAATCCCGGCAAGCGAGAAAAAGGTTTTGGGTGTAACGCCATTCATGACAGTTTGCCTTTGAATTTGCTGTCGAAAAAGCGGATTTCTTAAGTCGATTGTCTTTTGTCAAATGCATCTGGAACCTCCATCTACAATACAAACACTCAAAAATTGTGACTTACTGTCTTGATGCCCTAAACTCTGGGCATCTAAAAAGTTTGCAAAAGAAAGTACTGATGGCTAAAATAAGATTTTTCCGCCTCAATTTTAACAACAAATTCGTCACGACCTTCATCCTCTTAGAACTCAGTTTTAGTTATAGCTATAAATTTCTTTCCCTCACAAAATTCCAGCTTTTACTTCATGTTACTCAATCAAGTTCTTGAAACAAGAAAAAAAATTTACACAAGTGCAGCAGAAGCTCTATTGCCATCGTACATTCGTGTGGAAGAAATATACTATAGGACTTTAAAATATATCGGGGAAAAACGTTGTAGATAAAGCAAAGGCCCAAAACTGTAAAAACTAATTAATGAAAAATGGATTATGACTAAAATGAATGGCTCGCTGCACTTTTCTTCGAAAGCCAGATAATTTATTTTCTCCACGGCTAATAAAAATTATAAACCGATGTTTTCAAAATAGCAACCGTCACGCGAGAACGGAATTAGGTCCACCGTGCAAAAATTTCAGTTAGAAAGATCAGACATGCTACAAAAAATGGTGTTAAATAGGTTTTCAGTCGACAGGGCTATCTGTCGAGGAACAGTGGAACTAGAACTAAAATTTAAAGAGAAAAACTAGTCCACTAAGCAAAACCAGCAAATTTTGACTTTTCTATCTCCTCCTAATTTAAATATATTTTTCAAATCATTGGTCATATTTTCTTCTCTTGAAACATAATGTTGAGTTATGTAGCAAATTTAATGTAACAAAATGTTGAGTTATGATTCAAAATTAATAAAAAAAGAAAAATTCTAGCTATGTTTTTAAGCAATTTTTTAAAAGAGCTAATATTAGCTAAATTTTTAAATCCAATGGTACTTTTTCACACCTCGTGCATTTGGGATTTCAATATTTATTCTACCATTGAGCATAATTGAGAGCTAATAAATTTACTCACACCCTTTGATATTGAAGATAGTTGAAGAGCTGGAGGAAAGTTACCTGTGATATTCTAAAAATTTTGAAATTTTGATATTAATAGTCTTTCTAAGCTTAAATTCTCTCAGCTGCATAGCGAGAGCTTAAATTCTTCTTCCAAATAATCAAATACGCTCACCGGACAAAAAACTGGCCATGTCTAGGAAAATCGTGAAAATAATAATTTTATTTGTGTTTTTAATATTGTAATTTTAACGTGCTTTTTCGTATTCGTTCCGTTCACCAACATGACCACTAACATGGTGTTTATTTGAACATTCTGAATGATCAGATGTCGTCTTTTATATTTCACTCAATGTTTGGGTTCATGATGAATATGCCGTAGACACTCCTCTTTGTTTTCTTCAAGATAGCAGCAAAGATCATCAGGATGAAAAAAAATGTGAGGAGTTTTATCTCATAAGGGACTCCGGTTGCGCAGTCGATAAAGACATCACTCACACTACTGGTGAGGAACTGGGAATCGTAAATTCGATCCTTTCAGACGCTTAAACAACCCGCATGAATCTGCATATAAGTGCACTTTGAATATGTCGTTGATGAGTGTCTTCTCGTTGGCTGTGGTGCGGAAGTTGTGCCAGCTCGACGTCTTCTGGCCGGGCTCAAAATTGTGAGGCATTCCAACTACGGCGGCTAAAAGAGAAAGCCTTAAAAATGTGCTTGGCCATGGTGGGATGGTAGATGAACGCATCTCAAGGGGGGAACACAACTCGATTGGCCAGCATCAATACATGTAGCAAGACCCCTTAGAAACTCAGTGGAATAGATAAGAAGCAAAAATCAACATAACCGCAATTACGTGAATTTACCCCAAAAAAATGTTCTTCTAACTAATTCAAAGTGGCTATTGAGTCCAGTGCTGGAGACAGTATTAAATAATACTTTTCATGAATTTCTGTGAGCTTAAAATTTATTTGACATAAAATAATAACTTATTGGTATCTCTGAAGCATTTTCTATAGCTAATATTTCTTAAATACAGTAAATAAAAGGATACTTAAAACCTTCTTTTACTAAGTTCCTTAATTCTGTTAGGCTTAGAGGAAATGTGACCACTCTGCATTGTTCCCTTCATCTTGCTCTTCACCTTATTTCAAACCTGGACATATATGTTGTCTTCTTTATTTATACAAAACATTAATTTTGAATGAGGTACTTATTTAATCGAATATCGCATCGTTGTCTGATATCAAATCACCAAATCCCAATCGTTTCAATCAATGTTTTACATTAAATGCTCAGGAGTGTTATTCCATTCGAACTTTCAAAGAGGCTACGAACAAAATGGGCTCATAAGTTTTAGATAGAAACCGAGCACCCTTTTTAGTTAAAGGAAACCCTTATTATAAACTTTGACCTAATAGAAACATTAATTTAGTCGATCTTTTATTACGAATTGAGCTTATTAATTGTTCATCATTATCTTTCATCAACGCTTCACTAATCTGCCTTAACAGTGAAATGAGTAATTATATTGGAAGCCTATATTGCAGTTAAGGCACGTAATAGTTTAATAGAACATTGTGTTAATTATAAGTATAAATCCACGCATCATTAATTCTTCTATCGTGATGGGGGTTATGTAATAACTCAATGAAAATTCACTCCTCTATTGTATAGCGCTGTTTCATATTAGGGGACAGCCAACCCGATATTAATATCGAGAGAGCTGATTAATTTTCCTCACATGGAATTTATCAAAATCTTTTTGTTACTTTAATAATACGTGTTCTAAAATCTTAAGCCTAACGTTTCTTCGTTGGAAAGTTCTGCGTTCATATTTTCCATACAAATTTTGTCAAGATTAGCATTCATGCATTGCACAGTTTACTAATACTGGAGTATGAGCTTTATAAGTGATTTATTTCACTTAAAAGAACTTTACTTTTACTTTATTTTAGCATTCACTTAGAACTTAAGAATAAATTTTGATAAGTAAGCTGTATATTGAGTAAATGACGTAACAAATGGAAAATTTTTAGAAATCGTTTCTCTTATTATACATGCTAATTTCAAATCTTCTAATTTTGCTTTCCTTGTAAAATAAAATTAAGCATATAGTACATTTTTTGTATGAAAATATTCTATTGTTAAATAAAATAAATTATACATTAGTGAAAAAATAAGTAAACTCTTTTTTGTGTTGTAAAATAAAGCATATTTATGCAGTTCCCAAGAAGAAAAATCACTTCCGTTAGAGTAAAATCATATTGATGAATTTTTATGTTTAAATATGTTATATGTGAAACAACTTTCACAGCAATAGATTTTGAATTGCACAATATGCACAGACAAAACCCTTGAGTGAACTTAACTAAATTTTAACAAATTATGAGTAATTTTTCAGATTAAGATCATGTTATACATTTACTAAAAATTCGCATTTAAGTACCTTTCGACACAAAAAATTCAAACTTGTAAACTTTCTATTAGGATATTTTTACACTTACTGTTTTATCATCACAAAATAAAAATAAAAATTCTCTATTTTTTTTTGTATATATCTAACCGAACTCGGTGTTGAAAAACTCATAAAATGTATGACTGATTACTTTATTTCAAATTAATGCCGAATTGAACGATGGTTATGATAGAAGGTAATTCGAGCTTCGAGAATAATCTTTTCTCTGGCTGTTTTAACCCTCCAAGCGTTGAGCCCTTCGGTATAATTGTACAGACATTTCCTGTTGCATACTACCCTGCTATAGAATAACATAGGGCTTTGGAATAACATAATGTTTATTAAATAAAATGAGGCTCTGAAATCGGTTTTTTGACGCATGATAGTTTGCAATTAAAAGTTTGGAAAAAGCCGATACTAATCCTCGAAGGGTTGAAAACCGGTGACGTATGTATTCTCGAAATGGAGTAATTCTTACAACTGAAGAACAAGATCTTGTTCTTGTGCAATGCAATGTTGATTAATTTGGTTCTGAATGACATTTGTGAAATAAATTCTCAAAAATGTAGGCTTTAAAAGAAGGCAAAAACCGCTTTTTGCCACTTGTCCTGTAATACAAAAAATGCGTCGTTTGGAAAATTGAATTGCAACTTTTAATATTTTCGAGTGATGTTTTATATTTTTCGGTGTCCCTTTTGATTAATGTAAACAGAGGCGGTGGATAATCCGTTAACGGTGCCAGATGAACCTTTTCAGCTAGTGGTTGTTCATCTTTTCATTTCTGGGCTTTATAGTGTGACATTGATCCAATTGAAGAGGACAGATGAGATGCATAATGTATAAAAGAATTATAATTATATGTTGAATTTAACTCGCATCCTCAAAGTAAATGTAATATTCTTTCACTGTTCGAGTCACGCTTGATATTGCTCCTGATTTTCACATGCTTTCGATCGTTGAGTGCGCCAATCTGTCGTATTTTCTCCCTGCTGCATTTTGTTCGAAAGTTTCAGATGCTTTCGATATCTGAATTCGTATTCAGCTTTCATTGTCCCATTTTGTTCCAAAGTTTCAGGAATTTTGGATCTTTTGCATGCGTGGTCTTTTATCTTCTTTTCATGTCTCTCTTTGTTTTAAAAATTCTCTACTTCTAAGTACGCATTCTGCTTCCTTTCCATCTTCCTTTCTCGTTGTACTTCAGTTTCTTCAGTTCTTCCTCTTTGCCAATTCTCTCTTAGTGTTCTCAAACGTAACTCTATAGATACTTTTTGCAGCCGTCAAAGCTTTATGTCTGAATTCGTAAAATTACCAAATTTACTTTTTTCATCTCAATTAAAAACTATAAATTCTAACAATAGCAGACCAATTCTAATTTTAACCCAGATTCAAACAAGAAAAAATGATGGAAAATCGCAAGACTGTAAAATAACTTTCACTGAGCCTATTTTAAATACTTATTGCTATTACCTATTACTTATGCACCAGTAATATTTATTGCAACAATTATTTATGTAACATAGGTGATAATATTAGTTTTAGGTTTCTCGAAATGGTTAAGTACCCGAAGGATTCTGATTTCGTTCATCAATATCCTTACATCATTTATAGTCTAGACTTATTATAGATTTGCGGTTTCATTAAATGTATGTAAATATATGTATGATAGGTCTTAGTACTCACATTTAAAAGACCGAAATTTCTCAACTGAAAACTCTCAATGTTAAGAAATGGAATTTTTTTAATATTATGTATTCCTCCCCTCTAGGCTTAAAAAGTTAATGCAAAAATGGTTCGTAAAACCATTTTAAAATCCAATTAAACGTGTGAAATTAGTATAAATATCAGTTTAAATTTTTTAACGCCAAGACTCGTTTGCTTGATTGTGATGCACTTGAGTTTTTTTGAAGAATACCATTAAGCTAAAATATTTTTTTCTATAAAATATGTAATACTGATTTTTTAGATTTATGCATACCAGTAATCTTAAAAATTTTATATAAAAACATGAGTTGCACCTTAGCAAAACCAGTTTGCCTGCAAAAACAAAATTGAAAAAAAAAGCTTTAATAATTGGCTCGCAAAAATAAAATTAAATAAAAAAAAACGTTGTAATTTGCTTGACTTTAGTCGTAGTTTGACTTTAGCGAAATTGCTAATTTATTGTGACATACATCAAAAGCATCGTTAAGCTATTTACAAACATTTGAAATGTTGAATTATGTATTACTCAGCAATTTATAAGCTGATGCATCACAATACTCATCTTTGTCATATGTAATTTAAAACTGTCATGAAATGCTTAAGAACTAAAATCACTGTCTCTGATGCAGTATAAGTTAGTATTTATAAATTGTTTTGATTTTTGCTTGTGCAATTTTAAATTTTGAAACCCTTAGAAACAATTTTTAAAAGGAGAGGGTCAGCTGATCGCTAAAAATAGATGGTTCAACTATGTTATTAAAAATAATAGTTTTTAAAGTAATAAAACTAATTAGCACTATTCTTATTTACACTACGGAAGTTGAAAAATTATTGAGTTTAATTCAGAAGGATTACGCACAAACCATTAACCCCTTCCTTCTCGCTCCCGTGAAAATGACGGTGTGAGGTTTCGCCCTCTATTTCTCGCTCCCATGATATTGACGGGCTGGAGTGTTCAGTAGTAATGTGCCAATAAGAATAAAACTAATTCATTTCTTTTGCCCGGAAAACCTTTTATTTCTCGTTTCACACACCAGATGGCAGTAACAGGCTATTTTTTAAGGTATTTGTAGATAGTTAGTTTATTTTAAACCAGATTTCAGCACTAATCAAATATGTAATACAAATACAAAAGACAAAAAATAGGCTCTTTTATGACCGTTTTATTGAAAATTAACCGATCGTTAAAGGGTTAACGTTAAAAAAAAATTGTAATCGACTACACTAGGGAAAGTTTTGTTTGTTTTCTTTTTTGACAGATTTTAGATATTTTCGTATTGCTAATTTCAAATTTGCAATCGGTTTCTCTCTTTACGATACAGATTTTCGTTTAAATGACAATTTTAGGGTTAAACTGCATAGACATTCATCAGAATTAAAATTGCATAGAAACACTTACCCAAAACTTTCGCAACACGCCATTGTGGGTGCTTCCATAAAATAAACTGTTGTTCCGTGTTTTTCGGAACAGGTCACAACAGGGAAGTACCCCTACCCGAGTATACGCCATTCAACAAAAACCAAACGACTATTTTGTGTGGCTATTTTGAATTTGAGGTTACATTAATTATATTTAAGTAATATTTTTTAGTACTTTTATTTAAAAAATTCAGCTCATTTAAATTTTGTCTGTGTCTCAATATAAAAAAAATAATTCTACAATAGTGAAAGTTCCTATCATCATATATTTTTTTTAAAAAAACATTGTAATATTAGTTAATTTAAACTGGTTGTATGAACTTCATTATCTTATTTATGTCTCTAATATCGAATTGAGATCGTGACAATTTTGCCATTAGAAATTATTTGCAACTTTTGTAGTTTTTGAACACAACTGGATAATATTTTGATACAAAAAATCGATATTAATACTCTTTTTAAATATATAATGGAAAAACAAAAAGAGAACAAAATAATCAAATCAAAATTATAAAATTATTTGATATTCCATAATATTCCTACACCTGATTCAGAATCAAACTATAAAAAACGATCCACACAACTGAAAGATATGTAACAGGGCAATTAAAAATTTTAAAATATCAAGAATAGAAATAATGGGATATTGTGCAAAAGACCGTGAAGGTATGAAGAGCACTTAAACATAAAGTATATCAATTAAACTAAATAAGTAATAAGAATAAACAAAAAAAATCAAAACTGTGCTTTAAATATACAATCATGGAATACTTCAACAAAACTATCTTTCTTCAGAAATACCAAAAACAAAAAATAATCCCAGAACAATTCTCAAAACGCAGCTTAAATCATTCATCGAATCGATTAGGCAACCTCTACAAATTATTAAGGAACGTGAAAATAGTTTGATAATAGTTTTAAATAATTTAAAGCTGTAAACTAGAAAACATCAAATATATTATCGTTTAAATAATTGAAAAAAAGAAGCAGAATCGTCTGCATATTTATATAAATGGCTCGTTCTAAACCAATAAGAAAATTCTATTTTTCAAACGTTTCTCCCGAACAATTTAATTAAAATCTTAAAAGTTTTTTTTTTTTGGATTGAGGCCTGAATTTGCACCATTCTGCTGCTGTTTATATTTCAGGACTAAAAAACAAATGATTCGGGACTTATAAGAGAGACAGACACACAAACAGACGAACTCTTTGTGAATATGCAAATGCTTTTATGTCTATATATATATATATATATATTGGTGATTCTCACGAAACATGATATTCACTGTCCCTTGCTCCAAGATCTAATACTATAATACTAAAAGAACTTTTTTTTAAAAAAAATTAATAAATAGCATTGCTGTTAGCATTTTAATATGACTTTGCACTAGCATTGATTGTTTTGCATACTTAAGAAATTTAATTGAATATCAAAATGTCATTTTCCTGGCATGTCCCAAACAATATTTCCAATAATAACTAGCTTCAAAACTTCCCATACATTTTTCAAAATCTAATTTTTTTATCTCATCCTTTGTTAGCATTTCTAGAATATACGCAGAGGGTATTGCTTACTAAAGTTTCGTTTAAAATAATTTTATCTGTCAATAATTTGCTTGTCCCTTGAAAATCTGTCATTTTCCTGGCTGCTTTTATTAAATGATTTATAACCAAAATAAATAGCGCCAGGAATCAATATCTTATATTAACATATTGATTAGATACCCTCCTATCTGAACCATAGAGTTATAAATATGATCTGAACATGTCTTGTTGCATGAATAAAGAGCCAATTTTCCGGCTTAAAATCTATTTCAAAAATTTTTCAAGTTGAGTAGGTTTTTATGCTGTCATTTTCCTGGCTTCTTGAAATCATTAATAACAAGAACTACGTGGATTTATCTGGGTTATTTTAAGAAATACTGTTGTTTACTGCAGAATATAAACGTCTTCGGCCAAAATATTAAATTAAAGTAAAGTTATATGTTATAAAATGGTGAATTAGTCATTATCCTGGCTGTCATTTTCCTGGCTTATGAATGCCAGGACATTGAAGTGTTACCAAAAATTCTTTTTAACTGCTAATACTGTAAAGAGGGAAAGCAAATATTAACCTAATACCAAGTCTATGTATGATTGTAATATGCTTGGATGTAATCAAAGTTATTTATTTATTTAATTATTGATTATTATACACAATTTTATTCTGCACATATCAGCCAGAAATTTTTTTTTGCTTCTTTCTACAGTGGATAAAAAGAATTAATTATGCAATTTATGGTCCATCTAACATAAAGGCTTAAGTTGAGTTACTTATTATTAACTTAAAATAACTGTTTTTTAAACTTCTATAAGCTAATACGTCATTTTCCTGGCATTCAAGATTTGGTGAATTTCTATTTTATTTTTTTTTCTCGAGAAAATGTCAGTAAACTACACTGCTGTGTATAAGATATTATTAAGTGTAGCTAAAGAAGTATACAAAAAAAAAGTTTGATTATTTTGAAGACTTTAAATTTGAAGAAATGTTTTGGTCCGAATTATCATGTTTCGTGAGAATCACCCATATATATAAAAGCATTTGCAAGTTCATGAACGTACATAAATAATCGTGTAAGTAAATGATTCACTACAATTTTTCTTCTCTTAAAATAGAACTAAATCTGCATTAATTCAACCATTTTACTAAAGAAAAGAAAAAGCAGCATGAAAGCGATCATTCGAAGTGCTTGAAAATATTGCTTGCAAAATCTACTCCTACTCAGTGGGTGACTTAAATAGCTAACTTCGAAAATATTTTCCTCTTTTGCTGCTACAGATTTTTTACGCCTTTATTTCACGATCTGGAAGTGATTTTATTTTTACCTTTCAACGTCTCCCATTTACAGTGTATACTTACTGTGCAATACTTAAGAGAATGCTCTGAAGATTACCGGTTCGAAAATGAACTCAAAACGACGATTTCCTGTCTTACTTTCCAACCTAATGCCTCTATTTTCTGCTAACGTATTTTTTTCTAGGCAGAAATAAAAACAATTTTTTTTCCACCGATGCAAGTTTCTAGAGATACTGAAAAAAAGGAAAGGAAAGTAGGATCGGAAAACACCTAACTGCTATCGTTTTCAAAACCCTCAGAATAGGTGACAAATGTTTTTCAATTCAAGCTGAAATCACCTTATAAATGGATCAATTTATTTTTCCGTGCCTTACAGATATATCTGTATTTTACTTAGTGGTAGAATTATTTAGATAAATTCATTTAAAAGAAATAAAACGATAAATTGAGATTAACTATGTAATTCATTATTGCGGGAAGAACTACAGAATGATTTCAGTACATTCTTTTTTAATAAAAAATCTTATTTCATTATCCTCTTAAATTTTTTTAGAGATAGACGTCAATAACTTTTAAAGCTTTCATAACCCATTCACTGATTTACTGACGCGATGATCCCTGATTTAGTTACTTTCAGTTCGTTGATTCGTTTTGTTTCGTTTATCCTATTTTCTTTCTTCCTTCCTTCCACTTCTTTAATCAACCTTTCATTAATTCACTCACTCATACTCATACATTCATGCAGTCACTTTTCAGTCCAATAAATCATTTACTTCCTCTCTTTTCCACCTGCTCCCTCATTCATTCCTACCGTCGCTTTTCAGTTCAATGAATCATTTACTTCCTCATTCTTCCATCTGCTCTTTCATTCATTCCTACAGTCACTTTTCAGTCCTATAAATCATTTACTTTCTCCCTCTTCCATCTGTTCCTTCATTCATTCCTACCGTTGCTTTTCAGTTCAATGAATCATTTACTTCCTCACTCTTCCATCTGCTCTTTCATTCATTCCTACAGTAACTATTCAGTCCAATAAATCATTTACTTCCTCACTCTTCCATCTGCTCTCTCATTCGTTCCTACAGTCACTTTTCAGTCCAATAAATCATTTACTTCCTCACTCTTCCATCTGCTCTTTTATTCATTCCTACAGTCACTATTTAGTCCAATAAATCATTTACTTCCTCACTCTTCCATCTGCTCTCTCATTCATTCCTACAGTCACTTTTCAGTCCAATAAATCATTTACATCCCCACTCTTCCATCTGCTCTCTCATTCATTCCTACAGTCACTTTTCAGTCCAATAAATCATCTACTTCCTCACTCTTCCATCTGCTCTCTCATTCATTCCTACAGTAACTATTGAGTCCAATAAATCATTTACTTCCTCATTCTTCCATCTACTCTTTCATTCATTCCTACAGTCACTATTGAGTCCAATAAATCATTTACTTCCTCATTCTTCCATCTACTCTCTCATTCATTCCTACAGTCACTTTTCAGTCCAATAAATCATTTACTTCCTCACTCTTCCATCTGCTCTCTCATTCAGTCCTACAGTCACTTTTCAGTCCAATAAATCATTTACTTCCTCACTCTTTCATTTGCTCTCTCATTCATTCCTACAGTCACTTTTCAGTCCAATAAACCCTTTACTTCTTCATTATTCCATCCACTTTCACATTCTTCCCCTGATAAACTCTCTATCACAATAATAATGCTTCTAATTTAACATTGCGTTTAAACTTATATCGGTTAGCATCATTTTCTCCATAATCTGTTTAAAAAATATTATATTACAAATAAAATATTGTTGGTTTTTCCCGAAAGTTATTTCATTTTTTCCCCCAACAAGTGGACTTTATTGTATTTTTTCACTGATAACATCACACTTAAGCCGCGTAATGATTATTTAATTTGACAGCTGATGACGCAATTCTTTCTTATGAAAAAGTTCGATTTTGATTCAACGTAGTATTTTTGGTGATGCCCTTTAATGTAGGGAATGTGAAAAACACCCTTTTCGGAATATTTAACTTTTTTACCATCGATGTGTAATTAATCGATGTGTAACAGAATTCTACAGTGCCAAACCTGGATTGTAATGCCAGCAATTTTAATGTTGAAGATACCCCATATTCTGGAATGCCAGTTGAAGCAGATGAAGACTCAATAAAGGCATTAATAGTTTCAAACCGTCTAATAACAGTTCGAGAAATCGCTGAAAGATTAAATTTATCGAACTCGACCGTTCATGATCATTTGAAACGCCATGGTTTCATCGTAAAGATCGAAATATATGTTCCTCATATTCTTGAGGAACGAAATTTGTGCTGTCGCGTTGACATCTGTGATTTCCTTCTCAAAACGAAAGAAAAAATAATCCATCCTTGAAGCTTACCATAACTAGTTACGTGAAGTAAAAAGGATAAACCGATTGAAATGAAAGGAGATTAAAAAATCCCCGAAATCAGTTTTTTACCAGCAATGAACAAACATTTTATGAGCGAGAAATCACTGGTGACGTGAAGTTAAAAAGATGAACCTATTGAAAGCAAAGGAGATCAAAAACCACCTAAATAAGTTTTTTACCAGCAAAAAGCAAATATTTTATAACATGGAATCATGCTGCTGTCAATAAAAATGTAAGGATGGGGGAAATGAATTGAACCAGAATGGACAATTCAATAAAATATTTATTTACTAAGAAAATCGTCTTTCATTTTCTTAAAAAAATTAAATTATTTTCAGAACATAGAACAGACGTATATTGTCAGACGTTTTTCCAGGAATCTTGTTCATAACGAATGTTTATTTTGGTATTGGTTGCATAACATTTAGGGTTCCTTAGTTAAATATATATAACGTTTTTGAAAGTAATGCTCTTACAGCATTTTTACTAACAGTACGTAACTGCAACGGTTATGCATAATTAAACGTTCATGATGGTACGATTATGTTAGTTCTTGATAATAATAGTTGTATAACATTATTTGTTCTTGATGATAACGGTTACATAACATTTAACGTTCATGATGACTATGGATACATAACATACATTATCTTTGACAACAACGGTTGTATAACATAGCGTTCTTGATGGTAATGATTATATAACCTAATTCCTTTTTGATGTAACGTTCATAAAACAACAACAGTTGCTATCGTAACGTTCTATTCATTTTTGAAATAATTAAGTGACGTTCACTCAAGTTTTCACTTTTTTTTCCGATTAGGCTTCGAAGTATCTAAAAGACAATTAACAAGAAAGAATCTTTACAGTTATTATTTTCTTTCAATATTCTATCAAAATTAGGTATATGCTATGAATTAATATTAAAGGACATTTCATTCCTTCAAGGGGCTCCTGATTCAAGTGCCTTCCTGGATCCCGAACTCCCAATCTGCCCCTGCAATGATCGTAATTTTAAGCCAAATTTCGAATCTCAAAGTGACGAAAAATTTGTTATTATTCAAAAAGGTGTTTTTAAAAACCAGCTAATAGAATCTTTATTTCTTCCAAACGCTCATTTGTAATTGGACTGGAGTTTTCCAGATCTCGTTTAATTCAGATAACATAGAGAGACTTTATAAAAAAAAAAAAAAAAAAAAAAAAAAAAANAAAAAAAAAAAAAAAAAAAAAAAAAAAAAAAAAAAAAAAAAAAAAAAAAAAAACAGAAAATTATGTAGTATCCATGGATTTCCATAGACTATTATGTATCCATAGTCTATTATAGTTTTCGAATAGTTAGAAGTTTATCTACTCGAAATCGCAGACAATAGAGAAGATAGAAGATGTAGAAATCTCATATATTAATCTCATATTACATGGGAGCCTCTCTTTTTATACTTCACGTCATTCTTTGGCATGGGTCCGTCTGGAACATGTCTGCTCCATAAAAGAAAATTTTAAACTCTTCTTTAATAAAATCATTCTTCAGATTTAGAATTCTTTGCTATTTAGTTGTATTACACGTCCAACATGCTTATCATTTTATTATTTCTAAACTCGACCTTATTAAATGAAAACCTCATATTTGACCTTAATATACATTTTTAGAATCCCTGTTATATATGTAGTTAAAAAAGAATACGCATTAGGGTTCTTTAATTAATATTTTCTAGGAAGGAAAAATCGAAAATATTATCAAAATCTTCCGTATTTCAAAAAATATTCAAATTGATTTTGGTTTTAGGTAGTCAAACTAGTTTCGATTTCTCGCCTTTTTCGCTAACAATAAGTCTGATTTTGATAACAGTTTTGTTTCATCCTATCTTTAATATTAATTTTCTCTCTAATATGCTTAATTTTTTTACTTATATTAAGGGTATATATATATTAAGGGCTGTTTCTACGGAACACCCTGTATTTCAAAACAACTTTTATTTATTCTTTTAATTTAAATTGCTTGAATAATTTGAATATTATTTCAATTTTTTTTATTTCGAATGTTAGTTTGATGTAATTTTTTTTTCACTTTGCAGTTACGAATAATTTTTTTTACTACTAAACCGCTTTATTTAAGGACAGACCGCGCTTTATAACTTTTTAGTGAAATCCCGCACGCAGAGTAATGATTTTCAAATATATAAATAGCTCATAAATTTATCAAATTTTCCCCAATCGTAAATTTGTTGTATACTGTAGTAAAACTGAAAAATTGATTATTTTACTGCATTACTATGTTGTTTCCATAAAGAAATATTGTTTAATCGACCTTTCAGAACTTTTTCTTTTAAACAGTCACTTACGATTAATCATATTGTACATAATTAAAGATAAGATCATATTGGAAAATTAACTGGATTGATCGTGAAAAAAATTACCTTTAATTTGCTGAAAAAAAATTCAATTAAAATTTCGAAACTTTTTTAGAAGCAAAATTTTTAACTAAAACTACTTTATAAAGAAACAACTTCAAATTGTCAACGAAACATTTTTTTACTACTTAAACCGCTTTATTTAGAAACAGTTCGATGATTTTTTTATACAGAAAAAGAATCTTTATGAATGAAACCACTTCCTTTGGAAACAGCTCAAAGCTGATAGTGAAACATACTTTTTTTATTGATACTTCCTTATTTAGAAGTAACACGAGGCTGTTATTGAAACGCCTTTATCTATTAAACCGCTTTATATAGCAGCAACTAAAAGCTGGAGTAATAAAGTTCGAATGACTAGTTTTATTCTAGCATTTTATCAGTTGATACGAATTCATTAAAATTAGTTATGAATCACCCACTTTTATATTATATTAGGATTTTTCTAAATGATGCATAACCTAGTCTTTTGAAATTTCCAGATTGGAAAAACGTATCAAAAATAAATTCTATTATTCTGTACAAAAGCATCAAAAACAAACCAGTACATTTCGAGCTTTTTACGCAAAGTACTCGTTTTTTTTTCACCCTACAAATAAAAATTGACACGAACTCAAGCGGAACTAAAAATAAAAAAAATTATAAACTTTTATCGTAAAACAATTTCCCTCAAGTCACCATAATCCTTTGCAAATTACCAAACCTCTAAACAAAACTTATTCTCAAACTCCGAAAATCCCTCAAAGCGTTTTCCATTTCCGATATTACAATCCCAATTGCCAAACCACCTTCTTTTCAAAAACTCAATCTGAGTAGAGGGAGGGTAAAAAAAGTAATTGCCCTGAAACTTTTCCCTTTAACCCTCTCATTTTTCCTTAACCCACCTGATTTCAAACCCTTAATTGACTTTTCTCTTCCTGCCAGTCGTAAACACCAGTGGATCAAGGTCTGGATTTGCAGGAGCAAATATGGACTTTCTCCAATACTTGCAAGTTTGTACTCTGAACTGTCTTATTAAGAGCTTAGAGAGTTTGCGGACTCTCTCTTGTCTCTAAGGACTCGGGGAAGTCCTGGGTCACACTGCATTAAAGGATTGTTTACTCAACTGATAAAGGAGAACGACCCTTGTAGGAAAATGTCAAGGAAGATAAATTTGGTGGAGGGCTATGTAACCTGTTGGAAGAACCTTTCCTTTACTTTGCTTTTAGGATTAGAAAGCAAACGTTATAAATAACGAATTAATACAGAAAATTTTCTTATCGAAGAAAGCGGATTTTTAAGCCCCATTTAGTAACACTTAGATTATCCAAAAAACTGCTCGCGTGGAGATTTTTATTTTAAAATTTCATTAAGCTCAATTAGCTCTTATAATGCAGCTTATATAAATTATGAAAAAAAATTTAAAAGGAAAAAAATTTTTCAAAATCTTATTATCGCTAAATTAGTCCATTTAATGAAGTAAACATAATCTATAAAACTATTTTTTTTTTTAACCAAAACAATCTTTATTTTAATAACTTAGTATATCTGAATCGAGGTGTACTATTATTTGGCGTACTACTACTCCAATATATGTACGCCTAGATCTGAATAATCTTATTTAATAAAGCTTAAAGAAATCATAATTGGGTCCTTGCACTTCAAGAAGAAGACCTCCCATGCCCACACATGTGACCTATGACGACAGCGCCAGCTAATCTTTATTGGCAAAATGACGAATTAAAGTTGAGATAAGTTTCTCTACATAAGTTAGAACATTAATTAATGATATTTTAATTAAATCCAGAGCAGTAACGCACCACGAATTTGTTGAAGTTTAATTCTTTCTCGTCTACTTCTATTACTTAACTTAGATTTATTATTTGTTTATGTATTTTATTGTAACTTTTGTTTTGCGTACCTGGCAACTTCGATGCATACATAGTTTGTTTATGTTCCACGTGACTTTACGTCTGTCTTAGTGCTAAGAGTCTGTGTAAATATGTAGAGAAGGAATTGAGATATTTGAGAAAGAATCTTTGTGAAAGAATTTCGAATAGAATAAAGAGAAATGACACTTGACGGGCTTCGCTTACTCGAAGTGGAATAAAAAGATTTAACCTAAACAAATGCCCGTTTTAACAACCAATCAGGATCGAGATACCCACACTACGTCATTTGCTGGTATCACATTGAATATTACAAAGAAAAATCTTTATCTTAATAACTTAGAATAGGTTGACTTTTCCTAGAATAACTTAGAATAGCTTGATTTTTTATATATGTATATATATATAATATATATATATATATATATGTGTGTGTGTGTGTGTATGTATATATATGATACTTTTTTCTCTTAAAAAAATATTCNTTAATCACTTACTTCTCTTTCTGCTAAATAAATTACAATTAGTATAAAGTTACCTTTGAGGGGGGGGGAATTTATATGCGCAGGAGAAAATTTTTGGATATGGAAAAAAAATTTTCATTAATTTGCTATCGTAAAGCCAATAAGTAATAGAAATTTTTTTTAAAAAATTTAATTGCTTCAGCATTATTAATTGTATCGGTAAAAGTCTTTCAGTTTTGTGCATGAATTTCTATTGTTGTTTAATATTGATTTACTTTTTTCCACGCCGTTTGAAAAACAATGAAGCGATTTTCTACGCTCATTTTTCATTTCTTCAGTTCACTTTGCAATAATATTTCATGCCGTTTTTTCCCTATGTTTTTTTTTAAGAAAAAAGAAAAAGAAAATAAATTTGCGTTAGGCCAGGGAATACAGCTCCCGCTTCACAATGAGGTGTCCCAGGTTCGAATCCCAGCAATGATTGGTCAACATGAACTCTGCTCCCGGTGTTCTAGGTTAGGTTCAAAATTGCAAAGCCATGAAGCTGAACTTTGATAGACGTAAACCCAAAAATAGTACAGCTGGTTATAAAAGATATAAAACAAATATTTAAAAAAAATACAAGTTTGTTATAAAAAGAGAAAAAAAATCAAGATGAGAAACAATAAGAAATTGTATATAATCTTAGACATTAAAACAGACAATACCAGGCAAATTAAAGAACAAACATTTTCTAGCACAGTTGCATTTACTTTACATACAATTTATTTTCTACAAATTCAGAAATAATAATTTAATTTATAGTAAAATTTAAAATTCTTCTCACAAAAATAAAACAGCAAAACATGCAATTGGCAATTTCGGAATTCAGTTGACGTTTCGACTTGTGTAGGAGGAAATAAACAATATTGAATTTCGAAGTCTAATTTTAAATCTGCTGCTTTAATGTACAAAACACGTTTTCTAATTCCCTTCTGCGCGTGAGTTCAAACAAAAGAAGAAAATATCTTTCGAATATTTTTTTTCAATTAAAAAAAATATATACTACTCATTATCGTCTCTAAGATGTTTCCCTTTAGAATGCTACTGTAAAATAATAATTAGAAACAGTTTTATAATTCTCTATAGACTGCTGCTTCAAATCATTCTAAACTCAATATGTACATATTCGTATGCAAGCATGAATAAATCCTATTTATAAAGCTTTATAAGATTACTGATACCTGTTTTCAATTTTATTTCCTCACTTAAAAAATTTGCTCATACATAAAAAAAATTCTTTAAAATACGTGTTTTATAACGTGACAATTAAAACAAACTTAATTAGTATATTAACTCTTAATAAATTAGGTATTTTTTTAACTTCTTATAAAAAAATCTCATCAATACACAATACAAAAAAAAGTAATTAAAATGCGCATTCTATAATGTTACAATTTAAACAAACATAAAAATATTTTTTTTAATTTGATTAAATTATATATTTTTTAACTTCTGATTGAAACTTTTATTAGTATACAATACATAAAATTTTAATTAAAATGCATGTTCTATAATATAAAAAATGAAACTTAAAAATATTTCTTTTAAACTTTGGATAAATTAAATATTTTTTTTAATTTCTTATAAAAAAAAATTTATTATAAAAATATTTTAAAAACATCAAGAAAATGCAAACCGCTAAATATATCAGTAAAAACTACCAATTTTAAGCATTTTGCGTAAATTGTTTTAGGGGTAAAATAATTAGTGCCTATTTACTTGATTCTGAATTTTATAAAATTTGATTCTCTTTTTTTTTATTCAAATTTCATTATTCATTTTGATTCTCTTTTATTACTAATTAAAAATGAAACAATTTTGTCAAACTTATTAGAAATTGACATAAATAAAATCGAGAAAAAAAAACAATTTCATTGAACTGTAATATAAAAAGTGTAGGGATAGAGGAGCGGCTATAGGATGACATGAATTTAATTCTAATCCCGTTAGATTAGTAAAAGTAGTGAAAAAAACGAGAGATGCGATCAATTTTTTAATAAGCAATTGGTACTTTCGATACCTTCTTTATCCAAATGATAAAGTGATGCAACTTTAAAAATGTTATAGTTTAAAATTTTCGAAGCAAAAATACTAATACTAATTTTAGCATTTTATACAAAATTCATTTATATTACTCTTTAATAAGCAGATGGCACCCGCGATACCTTCCTTTTCCAAATGATAAAATGATGCAACTTTAAAAACTCTATTATTTAAAAAATTTTCAAAGCAGAAATCTGAATACTAATGAAACATTTTATATAAAATGCGCTTAAAAGAATAAATTAATTACTTTAATCTTATGAACAAGTCACTGAAATAAACTAACAACAATGTGAGGAAGTGTAAAATAAACAACAATTTTAAAGGTCTAATTACTATTTAATTATAACTTAATTGCGTACATTGTAAACTAAAGCAAATATTTACTTAAATAAGGCACAAATAAAAGTACATAAATGAGCATACTATAGCTTCAGTACTATAAACAAGAACCTTCCTCAGTGTCAAAACGTGAAATGAAGGTAGAGAACTATAAATAAGAACCTTCCTCAGTGTCAAAACGTGAAATGAAGGTAGAGAACTATAAGCAAGAACCTTCCTCAGTGTCAAAACGTGAAATGAAGGTAGAGAACTATAAACAAGAACCTTCCTCAGTGTCAAAACGTGAAATTAAGATAGACAACTATAAGCAGACAAACACGTGTAAAGTTGTTTAACCTCATTAAGCTGCTGATGAACAAGTTTGAACAAGGCGAAGATTAGAAACAGATGAGAAGGGATTTGGCAAGAGCCCCAGGGTGCAATAGATTAAATTAAAACATAGGAAGAAATAAAAACTAAATAATAGGAATATAGGATAATAGGAAGAAAAAAAAACTAAATTGTTCGAATTTTTACAAATGTAGAACGATTCCTAAAAATCAAGTTCGGAAGGTGAAGGTGTTTATGGATATTATTAAAAAAAACTCAAACCTGTCATTTGAATTCTAACTGTGTAGAGTGATAGAAGATCAGTTAGTGTTTTCATTTTGGACGTATCTTATGTGTTCTTTAAGTTGAAAGTTAAAGGTACGTTTAGTTTTTCCAACGTGCGCAAGAACACTCTGACACGAAATTTGATAAATACCCTAGCTATTAATTTCTACTTTAATATCAGTCCTTAAGATTGGTAAAATTTAGTTTATTTGTAGTAGTTATTAATATTTAATTTATTAATATTTACTTTTAACTGAATTAAACTGAAATTAATTCAAAATCACAGCAATTAGGGTACTGTTACTATATGATTTTAGAACCGAAACTATAGTCTGTCCATTTCATATACTTTTATTTGAGCTTTATTCACGTTGTTTTTTGCTTTAGTCTACATAGCACAAAGCATGCCTTATTCTTTGTTGGATACTCGCATTATATTTTACCGAACTTAATAATTTGAATAAAACTCTTACTTTCTTCAAGTTAAGGTAAATTAAAATTCTTGATTTATTTCTAAATTAAGTTAATAATTGACACTGATTGTGTTTTTCTGAAATTATTGATTCAATTCAAAATATTGTACTTATTAATGAAATTACGATTGTGTTTGCAATTAAAGCAACAAAAAAAACTAAATTTATTTTCATTGAATATTTGTATTTATAAGCATTATAGTTATTATAAACTCTTAATCACTTACTTCTCTTTCCGTCAATATGACGGGGTGAAGTTCAGCCCTTTATTTCTCGTGCCCCTGATATTTCTGGACTGGAGTGTACAAAGGTAACGCACCATAATGATTAAAACGATGTATTCCTTATGCCCTGAATCATGACTATTTTTGAACCTGTGCACCGAATTTCAGTTCCAGACTATATCTGTAATATATTTCGAGTTAGGTTTATTTTAAAATCGTTCATCAAGTATAAAAGCTTAAAATTAACACAAAAATTTAAAATGAATGCATATAGTGCACATACTTTAATTTTACATACTTTTCTTGAATAAAAAATCGGCACTTTTAAGACAGCTTTCTTCAAACTTATGCGACCATTAAGGGGAACAACGGATTCTTTCGCTTCCCAAACCCCATGATTCTTTCGTTCTTTCGCATTCATTTTTACTGTTTATTATACGAGGAAAAAAATAAGAATAAATTTTTTTTCAATTTAAGGCTACCAATTCTTTAAACATGATAGTTCTTTTTTAATTAGCTACCACTTCAACTTAATCCAAGGTCTATTTTGTAAATTTTATTTGTTAAATATTTTTAAGCAAAGAAAAAAAACGTTTAGTAAATGTTGCAAAAGGACTATAATAAAATTTCTTTAAAATTGTAAATGCTTATTTTTTTAATAATTATTTTAGTTACATATGTTACCTAAATGAAGTTTAACATAAAACATATTTATAAGTATTATTTAGTAAAAAGAAAATATGACTTTTCAATCATTAAGTTTTTGTAAAACGGTGACGGAATCTATTATTATAATTATAATAATGCTATAATTTTTTTGATTTGCACCCCAAATGGTGTTCCGCGGAACCCTAGGTTTGAAGAATTAAAAGTGTTCCGGGAATAACGATTTCTTTCAATCAGTATTTCTTAACATTTCCGAAACTTGTAATTATATTTATATACCAATTTCCGAAACTCATTTTCTTATTTCCGATATGTTAAATAAATAATCCATTATTTATTTAGCAATTTCCATTACCTTTATGAAATTATTTAATTATTAATTACTTAATCTTTTTTATTTTTAGTAACATTTTAATGAAAAATGAAAAACTCTATTTTTTTATTTAATTTTTCTTTATATAGAATTAATTATGGAAAGACTTGCGTTTATAAGGAAAATTACGTTAGTATTCCCCATCACGCTTTTTAAATCAAAATAAAATTTCCAAATTCATTAATAAAGAAATATGTTTTCCCTAATAACCGCTTTCAACGTTTATAGCAATTCTTTTTAGATTATATTACTAAAAAAACCACCTTTTATTTTAATTCCTCTTCAGAACTGTGATTTCACCTGCCGACTATTAATGATATGACTATGAAAAAATTTCATTCCTCTGATATTTTCAAAATAAAATAATCTTTTATTGCTCAATACGCTCACAATTATCTTTTTATACTTTAAAAATAAATGGGGGGATCTGCCGAATAAAACGTAATCATTTAGGACTTCATTTCCGAAGAAAAAAAATTGGTTACCGCTGACCGGCACCACTAGCATTTTCACGATCGTTGAAACATTAAAAAAATAGTTGACATGTCAAAATAAAATAAATACACACAGTATAATAATTAAAAATCGTTGAAGACTATAGTCTCTCTCTAACCTAAATATAACAGACTATGAAAAGTATTCTACAGAGTGTCCCAAGATTATTGGTACATACTTTAAAAAAGGTAAGGGACATCACAAGGATGCAGAATTGAATAGCAAACCATGGTCGGAAACGTCTTGGGAAAGTGGTATGACAGGTGCAAAAAAGAACGAGACGCAAGACTGGCATCATCTGAAGTATTTATTGGTCAAAGATTTTAAATGTGTTGTGGCATATGATGCATGAAAATATCACAAAAGAAGTTCAAAATTTCCACCATTGCATGCGTCTGGATGGATTGGCGGACTCGCTCAAATACGCCTGGATTTTGTTGGACATTCCGTAGCAGCACAGACGATTCTTGCTAACAGATTCATTTCGGAATCCACAAGTGTTGCGTACACAGCACTTTTCAGTGCAACTTAAACAAAGAAATTCATGCTGCTTAAGTCAGGAGAGCGTGGTGGCAAGGGACCTGGTCCACCACGTCCAATCTATCTTGTGGACAGTACCTCATGGTGAACGAAGAATGAATTTGGTTTCTTGAGATGACCCTACCTGCCCTTAAGGTTAGCCCCAATAATCCTGGAACACCCAGAATAAGAGATAAATAATTTACGGGTGAATACCGTGATAGTTTTTATTAATTTTAATCTGATGATAGTTAAATATTTATACACCGAAGAGCCATTACATTATGACCACCCTGCTAATAACATGTAGGACCACCTTTATCCCTCAAAACTGCTAGCACCCGCTGTGGCATTGATTCCACAAGGTGCTGATAGGTAGTCTAAGATATCTGGTACCAAGCACTCACCAACTGTTCCTGCAATTCCCTCACATTGCGAGGGGGTAGCCTGGCAGCACGAATTTGGTTTTCCAAGTAGGACCACAAATGCTCTATCGGATTAAGGTCAGGTGAATTTGGGGGCCAAGACATGACTTGAAAGTCAGTGGAATGTTCCTCGAACCAACTCATGACGATTCGACCCTTATGACGTGGTGTATTATCCTGTTGGTAAACACCATCCCCCGCCGGAAAAAACTGTTGTCATCAATGGGTGAACCTGGTCTGCAAGTAGCTTACAGACCTCATGTTCAAGTAGCTTACAGACGTCAGGGGTTGTTCTATGAGGATTATGGGCCCTAATGTGCCCCATGATAACATTGTTCCTGGGCGAGAAACCATGAAAACTTGGGCGAGCCAATTGTTATAGATGGAGGGTGGTTATAATGTAATGGCTGTTCGGTGCATATCTTCTTCGCTAATAAAAGATTGTATCACATGACTTTTCAAGCCATCAAAGCACTGAGAATAATGAGAAATTTAGATCACTATATTCTGTATTAATCAGAGATACCTATATATTGAATTTTAATTTAAATACTTTGTAATTTTTCGTGATTGCGAAAGTGATTGGAGGAATTTAAATAAATATGCATAAAAAAAATTTAATTTTAATTCGGAATTCGCACAAAATTCTTCTTTACATAATAATGCAAATCATTGAGTAAAATGAAATAGCTAAAATATTTTTCTATTTATGCTAAAAGAAATACTTATTAAAACTTTTCCTTAAAATATATAACTTAAGTTCGAATAAAACTTGGTTTACTTAATTTTATGAAGTCGCGTATTTATTTTCTTGAATAATTTAGACGGTAATAATATAATTCAATGGGAAATAAATTGCGAAAGTTTGCAGGAAGATTATAAATTCAAAACTTTTTTTTGTTTCATGTTTTTAGTTTAAAACGTTAAAGTTATGGTTTAATTTTACTTTTAGCGTATTTTGCCATTTCTCGAAAACTATTCAAGAGAATGTAAAACTTTTTGCACACATTTATAAAATTCGTTTATCCAAAGAAGATCCAATTCAAAAAGTAACTTTCAGCAAAGATTTAGTATTGTTTTTATTACTTTATTTAATAATAGGAAAAAATTCAAATTGAAAGGTTTTCAATTACCTACATAATTTTAAAGTACGTAATTTTACATGGCAAAATACAAAATTGCAGCATAATCGGTCGAATAGCTCAAGAGAAATTGAATTTTTAGTATCTGATTTTTTTTCTTCTTTGAAATTCAATTCCTTAAGGGAACTTTTCGACCTATTTCAATCAAATTTTCTATTTTGCCATGTAAAATTATATTCTTTAAAATTATTTAAAAAAATTTATACCTCACAATTTGATTAGATATATTTTTGACTATTAATAAAAGTAATGAAAAATAATTTATATTTACTAAAAGCTACTTTTTGCTTTACCTTTCGATAAATGAATCTTATAATTATGCGTGAAAACTTTTCCACTCACTTAAGAAGTTCTCAAGACATGGCGAAATACGCAAAAAGTAAAATTAGCTTTAAGAGGCCTAAAATTTGGATCGCTCATCTGAGCAAACTATGGGGACCATATTTCCCAGATTGCGGCAACGCCCCATATTTTAGGGGTCAGAAATCCAAGTCCATCGAAAAAAATTTATAATTCGGAGAAAGTACACTTTTGTGTTTGGTTTCGTAACCTAAAATAGCTTCTACACTAATTAACTAGCGTATTTGAGGTCATCCCCTCGAACCATTAAGATTGAAGATTGAGCCCAAGAACGTGAAGATTTGATCATTAGATAGAAGGTTATTCAAAGCGGTCTGTTTATTCTTATGCTCAAAGTACGCCATTGATTATATATATATATATATATATATATATANCTCAAAAAAATATATATATATACACACAGACACACACACACACACACACACACGTATATGTATATTTTTATATATATGTATATATATATATATACATTGGAATTTAAATATGTAATTATTTTCTTAAAAGTTACTGCACTTTTTCAAGATAATATTCGTAAAAGAAATTTGAAAATTTCTTCTCTAAGTGCATGAAAACCTTTCAAAGAATTTTAAATTAAAAATATTTAAAAAACATTTTATGCTCAAATAATCTTGTAAATTTTAAAACTTCAGTTAAAAAAAGGCGCAGATAATTTAAATTTTTTTGTTAAGAAAAATAAGCTTTATCAAAAGAAAAATAAACAATTTACACAGACAAGCAATTTCGGTATCGATTTCTTGGCTACGGCTTTATTGTAGACAAGTTTTTGTTTTTTTTCAGTCATGCTTATTTTTTCTTCAGTCATGCTTATTTTTTTTCCAACTAAAACGCTTTAGTTATTTTCGTAAGTAAAAGTTTTTTAAATATAGTACCCACCAAATACATGTTATCATATTGCAAGAAAAATAAAAGATTTTTAGATTAAATGTTTTTTTGTTAAGCTCTATTTAGGGAAAAAATTAAATAATGATACAATACTCGTACTTTAATTTTTTTTCCTTTAAAAATTATTTTTTCTTAATAATGTTGTATGGCTGAATAAAAACTTTTTTAAGAACTTCTTTAGATGAACATTAGAAACGGCCTTTTGGTTAATTTGAAAAAATAACTAATAACCTTCATTGAATTAAAATTACTCTTTTTAAAAAAATATATATAATTATGAGAATAAATTAAATATACAACCGAATATACAAACAACAATATATTCTTAATTCTATAGCTTTTTTATAAATAAACAACGAAACTTAGTGGAAAATTGTTATGTAACACCCCCAATATGCGGTCAACCTGAGTAATAAACTTTATTTTTATAATAGTTGAGTTTTTTGAGGAGGGGGGGGTTACTCTTTTTGTGCAACTGCTCGGTATAACCCCTGCTTTGATGTTTTCTTATTAATTGCCACTGCCAGGTATACCCTACAACACTGATGTGTTTTAAGGATAAGTGACACTGCCCTTTATACTCTACTTTAGAGCCACCTATTGATCGGTTAAATTTAGTATTTTATTCTGAAGTTCTATTTAATTGCCAATATTAGGAATTATAATTGTTTGAAAAATAAATATCACTTAAAAATGGTCAACTAGCGAATTTTAAAAAATAATAATTTTGAACTAATTTGCATAATCATATTTACAGAAAATATTGAAATTCATTATAAAAACATTTTGTCTCCCATGCACATAAATTGCAGATAATACCTTTCTATAGAATATATTATCACACGTTCATTTTAAGAGGCATTGTTAGAAAAGCAGCTTTTTCTTGTTTGAAACCAAAACAAACTCAATGTGCTGAAATTCTTAAATTACAATGACTTGAAAACACGATCTCAATTATAAGATATGGGGATACCATAAACTCAGAAATATCTGTCATTATATTAAAATTAAGCCAATCGGTCTGTGTAGGGGGCAGGGAACTGTCCTTGCATCAGAAAGGTTCTGGGTTCGAATCCCGGGGAAGGCATGGATGTTCTTTCATTCTCTGTACTATCTGTCTTCACTGTGGGAGCGACGTTGGCCCACCTGATGTTGTGCCCCTGAAAGAGAGGCCAACAAAAATCGCCCTGTATATGCCTGAATTGACGGATGTTGACACAGGTGGGCATTGGGGGAAAAAATATTGAAATTAATGGTAACCCAAAAATTGAAGAAAAAAATTACAAAATTACACCTACTTCAAATAAACTGTGTAATAAATATAATGGTTGAAAAAAATCAATTTAGTGAAATTAAATGTAGTTTAATATTTGAGATATAGTTTTAAAAAAAAAATTTTTAAAAATTATTTTTTATTTGAATTAATTTTTAATCGCTTAAAATAGCTATTTTTAATTTTATTTCTTAAATCATCTTCATAGTTTATTTTTTAAATTGTTTATCGTAAATTTTAATTTTTTACGAATTTCAATTTTTAAATTTTTTGTAATACTTTAATTTTTTTTTAATTTTTGTGAATTTCAATTTTCATGAATTCAATTTCAATTTAAATTGCAATGTGCCGACCGGCCTGTGTAGGGGTCAGGGAACTGACCTTGCATCAGAAAGATTCTGGGTTCGAATCCTGGGCAAAGCATGGATGTTCTTTCATTCTCTGTACTATCTGTCCTTACTGTGGGAGAAACATTGGTCCACCTAATATGGTGCCCCTGAAAGAGTGGTCTGCAAATCTGCCTTTCAGATGCCTGTATGACCTAGGTCATTCTCCAGGTGGGCATTGGAAGAAAAAAAAATTCTTAAATGTTAACAATTTTAGCGATTTTAATAAATGCATAAAAATTTAAACGTGCTATAAATTCAGTTAAGTCGTAGATTAAGTTCTGAATAGTTTAAAAATTCTCATACACTGTATCGGGGCTACAAAAGGTATTAAAAATATGTTTTTACGAACATAACTCTGAGCAGATTATAGCAAATTTGCCTCGAAACCCAGACACCATCTTAATTAATTATTCATTCCAAGGAGTTGTAATGTCCCTAACAGAGCTCATTTCAAATTTTTATAATCATTATATCCCTAACCAAGTTTTGTTTCCCTAACTAACATTCAACTAACTGTTACATTTACTTTATCTGTTTAACTCGTACAAGTCATCGCTAATGATACCGCTTATTTCAAAATATACCCATTCGCATTTACGAGTAACTAAATTAGAAATTATATAGTCATTAAATAGTTAATGTTATTAAGAATGCAGTAGGGAATCAGCATAATTGAAATAACGTTTTTAATTTACTTTATCTCGAAAATAATTTTAAGATCTGTTTAGCTTTTAGTAATTCAAATAGTATTCAGTTTTAAAATTTGTGATATGACTAGTGTGTGAAAGGGAAAAAATGTGCTTTGATTAAAAAGTAAATTTATATAATTTGCATATTTTATAATGCATGTACTTAATCACATAGTATAAATATTAAAATCAAATTTAACTAAAATGCTTATTTTTATCTTAAATTTTGCATATACATTATATATACATATATTTATTTAGATATTATTCCATTATTTGTTAGTTTAAAACTTAAACGAGATAATAAAAAAAATTTCTTTCGAGTATTTCTAACAGCAATATTATTTGTTATACATTGCAGCGAAATATTTCTTGACTCGTTACAATACTATATTTTACATTTTAAAAAAAGTATAAATCCATAGAAGAGAATTCATTTGGATGTCTGAAATACTGTCATAAATATATTTTCTCATTCAAATAAACTTGATATAACGAAAAGACTATTGAACATGATTTGAAATTTGAATAAATGTATATTTTTTATGATAGTTTTCTAATTATAATTTTCTTTCGTTCAACAAAGTATGATGTATCATATTAATAAAATATGCACTACAAATACAATAGGTAAATCTATTAATAATTTATTTTATTTCTGTAAATATCAATATTACTTTGGTAATTAAATGAGATTTAATTTATTACGGGCTGAGTGTGCAAACAAAGATACACTTTAAATAACTCTTGACCTTATGATCGAATTTTAACATACTAATCACTAGATCTTTATGGACCAATTACGTTAAAATATGCGAAATTAACGGCACATAAGATATAATTAATTAAGATTATTAATTAAGATTAATTAATTAAGATATAATAATTTAATTATATAATTAATTAATATAGATATAATTAATATAATTAATTCGTTAAGTAAAAGAAATACTTTACTTTTTTCTTGCTGATTTCGATATGTAATTTCTAAAATCTCTTGCAAAGATGTGGACTACTTTTTCTGATGTTAAAAATATGGTCTGAATTGTTTAGTCGTAAATTAGTTACATCAGCGTTTCTCAACCTTTCAGTATTCGCGGCCCAGTTTTCAATCATAATTTTCATCGCGCCCCCCACTTACAGTAAAATGTATACAACAATAATGTATATTGAGTATTTTGAATTCTGTCTTTAAATTATTTTTAACTAACTGCCAAAACAAAAGTAAAATAAAAGCCAGCAGCAATTGAGATTGTAGAAACTGTGTTTGGAGTAAATTTTTCAAAACAATTACAGTCCATACCTCTTTCAAATGATACTGTTGCTTGTCGAATTGGTGATGCAGCTGAAAATGTAATGTCAGCTTTTCTCGATGGTGCGTGACAAAATGTTTTCAATACGGTTTGATGAGGCAACAGATATTAATAAAGATGCTCATTTAATTGCCTATGTTTGATTTTGTGATAATATGTCAGTAGCAGAACTACTTTTCTGAAAATCCATAGAACTCAAAACATCAGCGCTAGCATTATTTACTATTTTAAATGATGTTATGAATGAGGCAAACATAGAATGCAAAAATTGCATCGGAATATGCACCGATGGTGCTCGTTCAATAGCCAGAAGGTTCGAAAGTATACATGCACTTGTAAAACAAAAATCGCCACAATGCGTCTGGACACATTGCATGATCCACAAAGAAGCTTTGGCTTCGAAAGAAATGCTGGTTTAAATATTGTGTTAACTACGGTTGTAACCGTTGCAAATTATATAAAAATGAGAACCCTAAGATCGAGAATCTTTTCCGCTCTTTGTAACGACATGGGTTCAGTACATTCAGAGTTACTATTTAAATGCTGGGCAAGATGTTTATCACGTGAGAAATTTTTGCAACGTGTTTATGAATTAAGAGAAGAAATCGCCATTTTCCTAAAAGAAGATAACAGAACGGAAACCGAGAATTTTCACTATTGTTTATTTGTGATGAAATTGAGCTACTTGATCGTCATATTCGAGAAATTAAATAACTTGAATCTTTAACTCCAAGGAGCAAATACACATATGTTGGATACGAGTGATAAAGTTAATGCTTTTTGTGGAAAATTTGAATTGTGGGGCAGAAATTTAAAGCAAAAAAACTTAACAATGTTTACAAATGTGGATAATTGTACTAAAACTTATAAGGCTGAAGAAGAACATGTAAAAGTTCTTTTTGTAACCATTGAAAATCACTTAGCCATGATGGCAAGGAATTTTAAAAAGTATTTTCCTGCTGACGACAAACTTATTGCAAGTTACGAGTGGGTTAGTAATCTCTTTCATAAGACTCCCGAAGGACTCTCAATTGATGAGGAAGAAAAATTCATAGACTTCACGACAAGTGGCAAAACCAAAATACAATTTAGTAATAAATCACTATTTGAATTTTGGGCAGGAGGATGATTTTTCTGCACTAAAAACAAGGGCATTTCGCATTCTATTACCATTTTCAACATCCTACCTTTGTGAAACTGGATTTTATGCTGTGGCTTCTTTGAAAACAAAATATAGATCACGGCTAAATATAGAAACAGAACAGAGAGTGGCTATTTCTAATATTAAGCCTCACCTCAAAAAACTTTGCTCTGCAAGACAGGCCCAAGGAAGTCACTAAAAATTATTAAAAAACTTTTTTAAATTCACTAAAAATTATTAATTTTTTTTAAAAATTTAGTATGTTTTGATTAAGTTAGGTGGGTAAGCCAAAGGTAGCCTGTGCTCTTAACGTAGCCCACCCCCTAAAGTAAAATTAAATTTATTTTGAATAATAAGATGTCCCTGCTGCATTGTAAATTTTGTATCTGAGGTGCACGAGGCTGAATTGGAAGATATTTCCTTGAATGGTCTCCATTGTATGAAGTGATTTAATTTTTTGCAGTTGTCGTTTGAATTTCCGGGTGAGAAGATATTGTAATTTATATGTGTTTAAATTCTTAGAACTTTGATTTACGATATGTTTTCTGAAAGTTTATTTCTTTTTCTTTAACCACATTACTTTAATTCGAATTAATCTATCAGATTAATAGTTTTTAGTCGTGCAAATGGTGAGAGAGACCATATGCATGTTCCCAAGGTGGCCCGACACCTGTGCCACCTTGGGGACACGTGGGCCACCTTCGGAAACAAACGTGAAATCTATAAAAGAATTAATTATAAATCATTACGTAGCATATTATTTCTCAAAAAGGAATGATTGAATTGAATGCCAACTGATTTATTTCATTTTAAGCAAATGTGGAACTTTGGTATTTCTTAAATTTTTATAATATTTAGAGGTTCTCTGCACTCTAGTAAAGTTTATGTTATTTTGTATCAAGTTTTTTTGTATTGTTTGCATTTTAAAGTAATTTTTCAGGTATTTTTTTTTAATTTTCGTGGTAGTTATGAGTTTTTTGTGGTCGATTCTGGTATTTTCTTATAAATTTGGGTATTTTTATACTAGTTATGGGTTAGGTTAGTTAACTCTTGTATGGTTTATTAACTCTTGTTAGTTAATCCTTTTGAAAAAATTAACTCAGTAATTCTTGATTAATTCTAATGAGTTAACTCTAACGAATCGCTAGTGACTTCACACAAGAGCTATCAATGTAAAATCAATAAACAAATTATACACTCTAAAACCAAATATCTTTTTTAAAGTCGGTAAACTTGTTCCTACCAGCAAGACACTTAAAGTGCCTTTTTAAAAGACGTTTGCCAGTCCAAATGTTTTTTCTAAAGATAATTTGGGTAAATGAGAAAATGGTTTCAATATATGGCTCACCTTTGGAACCCGTGGGAAACCTTAGGCGCAGAAGCTACAATTTTGAAATTGTACTATAAAATAAATGAAATTTTATTTTACAATTAAAACTATACTTGATATATATTTGAGATAGGTGTAAGATGTTACAGAAAAAAATTCAGCCACACAGACTTAATCAGAAAATTAGGAATCCACAAAGCAAAGCCAGCCTTGGCTCCCCACCTTAAGTTTTGATTTAATAAGTTGTTTCACCTTAATAAATTATTAAATGTGTCGAAATGCATTTTGTTTTCTATGTTTGCTGTGCACTTTCCTTTCATCCAGTTAATCAATTTTTTTAAATAATATTTTCTCTTGAACATTCTCGCGCCACCCCTCTAGTGCTCTCGCGCCCCCTTAGGGGGGGGCGCCCCACAGGTTGAGAATCGCTGAGTTACATGTTTGGACTTTTTAGTCATACTTTATGCGTATTTCGTTACATTTCCGAAACTTATCTTTTTTTACCTATGCATAGAAGTATATTACATTGCATATCTATTTTTCTATTTATTTATAAATAAATTAACATAGGTTTATGAAACTCGTTTGCCCAATAAAAAATCTATCTATATATATATTTCTCTTACACGGCGACAAAAAGAAGCCTCATTATAACTCCCCTAATGGCAACGCTAGAAAATAGAACAATGATTGCCGTTGAAAATGTCACATGCCAAATCTAGCTGAGGTGGCTCAACATATAGCGCTTTTAAAAACGGAAATAACCAGAGAGAGCATTCTCACCAAATGTGATCTCTTCCGAAATTCACCCTATCAGCTGCGGTAATCTAATACTATTAAGATAGGCAGAAGAGAGAAGGAAGTCTTTGTCGATAGATCTATATTTCAGTATTTTGTCGAAAGCGCTTTTTTTCACGAATTTATATATAACAAATTTATTTGACGATTTTTAATTTATATCACGAATTTATTTGCTTTATTATTGTTATTAGTTATTCATTGAAAAATGAGTCTCAGTCGTGCTGTTACGCTTTAAGAATTTATACTATAGCACATTTCTAATAGATTTAACGAATTACATGTCGTTTATTTGAATTCAAATTTATTTTAATGACTTAGTATTTACTAAAAAGATGTAATTTTTTTTTTAAAAAAAAAGTTGTTATATGGATCTGAGTGATTTTTTTGAATTCTTAGAATTTTGCGCATTTGAAATGTACCTAAGTTAGTAGCGAGCGAAGAGAGTTTGGTATGCGAAGCAAACCATATAAGACTGCGTTTTTGGGGGTTGGCGAGCGTCAGCGAGCAGGGGGCGCAGCCCACTAAGTATTTTTAATTTTTATTTGTATTTATTAAATCAAGTAATCAAAAAAAATTAAATTATAAGAGATAGCTAACACTTCTTAAAATGTGTAAATTTAAGTGAAACAGCAAAAAAAAAAGTAAAATCAGATTCTGAGTTAGTATAAAATAGTCTCTGAGATAGTTTAATTAAATTCGAAGAAAAATCAAAAATTTGAAATTTAAATCAAAAATTCAGAAGACCTTTGATTTTATGAAAAAACATATGGTTTACAAGACAATAAATTGTTTAAATTACAAAGCAAGATTTAAATTCAAGAAAAAATTGAAGTTTTAAATATTAGACAATTTACTCTAAAAATTACTTTCAGAGATTAAAACGATTTGGACAGTTGGCGCGAAGAAATTTTCGCCAAGATGTTCGTTATTATACCTAAGTTCTTATTGGCTCCAGTGTAAAATCAGAGGCCCTTTGGTTTGGAGATAATTTTCATTCAGTTTTGCTTTAACTCCATTTCTGGTTACCATGACATACTTGACTGTTTTTGCTTTCAATGACGTCACCTTCGGGTTACTGCAACTTTTGTTTACCATTATGTGATTGGATTTTGGTTTATTTACATACATATTCGTTTATTTGCAAATCGCCAAAAATGAGAGGGACCCCCGATTGTAGACTATTACCCTCTTATATTTACCTACCGGAACTTAATCTTAGTAAATTTTTTCTATCTACTTATTAGAATTCTGCCGCTAATTTTGCTGATCTTATATTAAGTGAATATAAGGTACCATTAGTAATTTTTTCAACATTTTTGGTTAAGGAAACTTTTCTTGTTCAAGGTAACGCAAGTAATTGGTAACCATAAAATTGTTTAAATATTATCCACTTACTGTAACCGTAAATCGGGGTTTTTTGTGCTTCTTTTCTTCTCTTTTTTAGACTTATAGTCTGCTTTGAGCTCCGTAGCTGCACTACAATTATCACCTCCGTACATAAATTTTGTAACTGCACTACAAGTATCATCTCCATGCATGATCTCTGTAAGCAGCCCTACCAGTTTCATCTTCATACACTAACTTCCCTCTCCTTGATATTTTTGAGAAGTACGAAATTCAATTTAAAACGCCATTGCAATGCAATTGCAATTTAAAACGTTTTATCAAATAAGATTCATGAATATAACTTTAAGGTTAAACTATATGAAATTAGTTTAGTCTCAACAAACATTTATTTGGAATTATTGAAACAATGCTTTTTATACATTGTTATACAGTTAAACAATTAAATGCATTTTTTAAATAATTTAAGTGTACCAAAATATTTAAATTGTTTAAAATTTTCCAACTGTTAAAGTATTGATTACTTAAAGTTTCGTAGTTATTGCGCCACACATTACTTATGGTTAATGGAAACTAATGGTTTATACGCTTTAGAGTGTTCACTAATAGCCCATAAGAAGTAAAATGTAAAAGATTTTAAATACCAGAGGTCAGAATTCTTATTTTTCTCTCACCTGAAAAATTTAATTTTTTTCTTGACATTTTTCTCCAAACATTTCTATTTATAGAATATATATCTATATAGAATATATAATTCAGATTTTATAACACACATATGATCTTATTTTACACGATGTAAATACGATTTATTTAGTAAAAAAAAGGTGTGGCCAAATTTGGAAATCACCTGACAGAACTAAAGTCACGTATTATTCTAGAACTTACAAACTACGAAACATACGCAATATTTATAACATAGAAAAAAAAGACTTCTAATAAAATTGAATTTTCTCGAAAAATGAAAATTATTTTTTAATTATATACCTCTAACTTAAACATAATTATCTTCAGAACATATGCCTATCGCTTTATACATTGAATATTGAATCAAAAATATAATGTTTCATGAACGGCTGTACATGTGAAACTCAAACTGGGGATGAGCCATTTAAAGAGGTTAAAACAATTTTCAATGAAAAATAAATTGTTTCACAAACAATGCAATAACCATTAAAATCATCAAACGATATTTATTAAATTTTACATTGTACTTTTTATACTTAACACAATAAAAAAACATTGTTTCTCTGTCACAAACTTCTGATGTCTTAAGACTTGCGACACAATCTAAAATAAAGCTTTTTCAGCTTTAATTGAACATGACGTTACAGGGTGGAAGTTTATTACAGTGTCAAATCCGACCCTACTGCCCTGACAAGAAATTTATTTTGAACCCAAAATAAGATATTAGAAATGATTACTTTTTTCCAAAGAAGTTTTCATTCGTGTTTTCCGTACTTACTTAAGTTGTAAATGTATTCATGAAACTGATGTCGAAAGTGTCATTTAGTTTCAAGATTGCTTACATACAATCTGTCTTAATTTTAACTAACTTACTTAACTTAACTTCCTTAACTTCTTTAGTTTAAGCTATGAACATTAACATTAAAATTTAACTAACATTATCATTTAAGTTTGAACTATATTTTAAAGTGAGTGCATGCAGTTCATTTAAGCAGATTCGAATATTAACATTAAAATTTGTCGAAAAATTACCCAATTGAGCTTTAACTACCTTTTAACTGTGCATTTTCTATCTTTTAACTGTGTAAATTGAGATTTAAATTTCGTCTAAAATTACCATTAAGGTTTAAGTTATAATTTAAAGGGACTGCATGCAGTTCATTTTTTACCACCATTTATTAATTCATATTTCTGCTTAAATATTTGGAATAGATTTTCATTCAATATTTCTATCCGATATTAATAAAGCAAGCTTCCATCTGATCTGCATTCGAAAATTCACCTCTTCGCGGCTCTGCATTTTTCTACTGCTTTTAGGATCATCGCTCAAAATCTTCTTCCATCTATCAACTTTAAACTATGTGTTGCAAAAAATACCAGATTATGTTATTTACACCGAAGAATCATTACATTATGACCACCCTGCTAATAACATGTAGGACCACCTTTAGCCCTCAAAACTGCTAGCACCCGCGGTGGCATTGATTCCACAAGGTGCTGATAGGTAGTCTGAGGTATCTGGTACCAAGCGCTCACCAACTGGTCCTGAAATTCCCTCACATTGCGAGGGGGTAGCGTGGCAGCACGAATTTGGTTTTCCAAGTAGGACCACAAATGCTCTATTGGATTAAGGTCAGGTGAATTTGGGGGCCAAGACATGACTCGAAAATCACTGGAATGTTCCCCGAACCAATCCATGACGATTCGACCCTTATGACATGGTGCATTATCCTGTTGGTAAACACCATCCCCCGCAGGAAAAACTGTTGCCATGAATTGGTGAACCTGGGCTGCAACTATGTTCAAGTAGCTTACAGACGTCAGGGATTGTTCTATTAGGATAATGGATCCTAATGTGCCCCATGAAAACATTGTTCCTGGGCAAGAAACCATGAAAACCTGGGCGAGCCCATTGTTATAGATGGAGGGTGGTCATAATGCAATGGCTCTTAGGTGTATTTGAAATAACTGTAAAGAAATGCAGCAAAATGTCTCAATTAGCGAACAAAAATAATGTAAATCGAAACGTGGAAAAACTCAACCGTAAAATAATTGACAGAAAAATTATTGTTTTAATAGCTCAATTTATGTTATTAATTTATTACACAACCCATCAAACTTTGTGGAACATGAGGACGTGTGTAACACACATTTGTAACAGCATGCGATCTCGAAATCGGAAGTTGTGTTGTTCATAATAAAAAGGTAAAAACTATTGAGAAATTGTTGTTCAAATGTTGGGCGCGTTCTCTTTAAGAAAGATTTACCAATGTTCTGGGTCATTTTTTCAAGTTTTTCAGCCTTTTCCTTAAATAAATTTTGCTTTTTAATGCTGCTAAAAAAATGGCGTCCTACTCTGCTAATGATTCTGATAGAACTAAATGAAAACTTAATAAAAAAAAGCCTGAAAATAACCTATCCGCTAGAGGGCGTACTCGAGCGTTGCGATCGCGAATTGCATATCATTTGTCTTCAATTTAACTTCCTACCAATTAGGTCATTTGACAGCTTTACAGTGATATCTAAAAGTACTGAAATTTATAATCGTGTTTTTTACAAAATTGTACATTTTTAATTGTAACTGTTATTTCAAAGCAACATTATTTTGTTTCTGAAAATTTTTCTATTTCATGTCACTCATTTCAGTTAAATTATTTTTATTTCACTAACTTATTCTTGACTGAAAAATTTTATTTTTTAATCTGAAATTAGTTTTAAAGATTTTAATGATTGATTTAAATTCTTAGAATTTTACGCTTGAATAGATTTAAAATGGATTTAACATAGAAGCAAGCGAAGCGAGCATGGTTTGCCAAGCAAACCATATAATATTACATATTAATCTTCGATGTTGGGAAGCATCAGCAAACAGGGGATGGGCCCACTAGTAAACACTATGCAGAAGCGTCACGCGTGCGCAGAAAGGTTGTGATCAAATTAAATCTGGCTCAGGGTATAGAACGCTCGCCTATCAATGAGGTGAACTCGGGTTCCAATTCCAGTAATGGCTGGTCGATGCAAATTCCCCACCCGGCCCGAACCGACCACAGTGATGACGCAAAATATCCTCAATGGATCATGGGTTAGAATCCTCTACCGTCGAGTTAACCGTAGGTGATATAAATCCTAGAGCGGTTATACAAAATACTGATTATAGCAAATTTTCGATAAATCAGAAAATTGAGACTTCGGTTGTCACCGTACAGCGTCGAAATTGAAAAGAAGAGTTTTCATGTAATCATTAAATCTAGAACCAAATACTACACAATCTATTATTGTCTTGATTGATTACGCTGGCGTCACACACTTTTAAGTACACACTCAACTTTTGCCCAGTTTCCAAAGGATAATTTACCGAGTCAGAAGAAATCGTTACTGCAAAACAGATAAATAATAGATAGCATTGAATTTTATTTATTACTCGTTGATCCTTAAGTTTTGTAACTTTGTGCTCTCCCTTTGTTTCCATTGTGATGTGAATCCTTTTCTATATGTCAATGAAATAAGTGAGATCATTTATTAGAAGGATCATTTACTCAGTTAGAAGAAGAGGTTATGGATGGGCCAGCAGTTGATACTTTTCCGCCTTTCATACTTTCTCATAATTTTAGAACGTTCCTCTAAATGATTCTAAACTAAATTAGGTTTATGAAATGAACTAAATGAACTAAAATAAATTAGGTTGATGAAAAATTTATGGTTGAAAAAAAAACATAATTTTTGTAAATAGTATCGTAAAAGCCTGAAGGATAAGTAAGAGGTGCAGCAATTTATTAAATAATACCGTAAAAGTAACTGAATTTTTTTTCAAACTGTTAACTACACTGTAAAAGCAGTGCCTGCTACATTAAAGGTATAAACATATTATAATATTTATTTCCTTCCTATAAGCTATAGATAGCTTATTAATTCAAAACGAACTTATTTCTATTCAAATGCACACAGTAACGCCTCAAATACATTGCTTATGCACCGTGGGATTACAAAAGACACCACGGAAATCAAAAGTACAAAAAAATGCTTTTATCCATTGAAAGGAATAAAAATAATCTGCTGTGCTTTTGCTCCTTTAAAGCAACGACGCTCTCTTTATCACATGCACATCGTTTTTACGCACAGGCTTGCATTTGGGCTATATGGAGAGGAAAACCACAGAAACATCCAATGGTTATCCCTACAGTTAAGTGATTCTTACCTATGATCCGTCTACTACTGAGAATATTTTACGTAAGCACTGGCGTCGGAGCGAGTCGGAAGCAGAATTCGTATTAACCGGCCAACGCTGGGATTCGAGCCTGGGTCGTCTCATTGGGAGGCGAGTGCTCTATCCCCTGAGTGATCGTGGCTCAAACACTAATTTTGTACATTATAATGAAAAGAAAGATTCTTTTTACAGTTGAATTAAATGGTAGTTGTAATTACATATTACATTGTAATCAACAGCAGAAATAAATGTAATTCTTGCTTGAAATCAATTACATAGTCTTCCACCTCCAGCATTTAAATTCATTTTGCTCAATAATCACCACATTTTATACGACAATATTCTTAGAAACTTTCTAATTCTAATTGTAAACAAACAAATGAAATATCTAATGCTAGTCACAAAGCCCATAACAGAAAAACATTAACCTGGTTTCGGAGATCTCTTAAAAAAACTTTTTTCACTTTTTCACTGTGCGAAAAAAACGTAAAACTTTTTCCTAACTTACTGTAAGTTTGGAAAAAAGAACTAGTTTTTATTTGCATGTAAGTAACTATTCTATACTTTTCTTTAAATAGCATGGAATATGATACAAAGGGACAGATAATTTATCACCTTATCAAAAAGTGAGAAATGACTTTTTAACTAGAGAAAGAAGTTAGCAAAGTTATGTTTGGATGTAAAAATGCCTTCTTCAACATTAATATTAATAAGCACTTAACGTTCAAAACTAATTTTCACTTCTAAAACACTATTTAAATTTCAGAATACAAAAGAAGCCTATTCGGTACTTTATTAACCAAATATGTATTAATTTAATCATAAACATGATACTACTATTCGTTTTCTTAATTTCACTATTTATGTTAGTGCAATTTTCGTTGAAATTAGCTAGTTAACTTACAAAAAAAGTCGTTAATGAAAACCAACGTATTCAATGAGTTTTATTCCTTAATTTATTCAGAAAAAGAAATAGATTTACCGAGTTTAAAAATTTTAGGCTTATTAATTTAAGCCATGAATACTTATGTATGTTTTTAAAAAGCTAATTCTCTATGTGTTGGGTTGCTCAAAAAGTAATTTCGGTTTTTTTAAGAAATACGAAAGATGATTATCTTATATATATTTTTGTTGTTTGCGGGTCCAAAACTGATCCGGACGGTGTTTAGAAATTTTTATTTGGAGTAAAGGTTTTACCGTCTAAATAATTAGAGACCTCACCAAACATTGTTCTAGATAACCCATTTTTGTCCTATATATTTATTTTGACGTTTGAGAAGAAAATCGCAGACGTCAACGTGAAGGCACAAATTTCTTTCGTAAATCCATGTTTTGAGCTTCGACATTAAACTTCAAATTGATCGTAAACAGTCGAATTCGATAAATTTAATCTCCAGCGATCTCACGAGTTATTTGACAGTTTACATCTCATCTATTAATGCCTTTAATGTGTCTTCATCGGCTTTAACTGGCCTTCCAGAACGGGGGGCTTCTTCAGAACATAAATTTCAGGATTAAAATTGTACAAACCCATTTTGGCACTGGCCTACTATCAATAAATCTTCTCCATCGGATTTTTTTCTTCTTGTGTTTGGAAAACATTTTTACCTTTTCGATAGTTAAATGCTACTTTTTGCTTTTCCTGTTTGAAAGGGACTATAGTAGACTTTCTCACAAGCAAACCTTGCTATATCTGTTCTTAAAATAGTCAATGATAATGTGGCTTAAGTGAGAAGTTGACTGCAAAAAAACTCTTCGTTGAGGGAAAAGACGAAGTTACTTTCCGAACAACTCAATCTAATGACTTTTTAAGAAGCTTCAAATTTTTTATGAAACTGAATTTTAAAAAAAAACTTAATAAAACATCGCCAAGCCATTTGGGATCCTAAGAACCGTATTCTAACCAGGGCTAAGGAGAATAGAAGGGCTGGTTCACTCCCTTGAAGTACCTCTCGCCGCGCAAATCCTCCGATTTTCTCTAGTGACGTCACTTTGGCGCAAAGCTCGCACTTTTACTTCAAAAACGGAGCTTTCGGCCTTACTAGCTCTAACTAATATTGAAGCATTTCTTTTTGCGACATATTCTAAGACATTTGTTATTTTCTATAATGACTTTCCTCAGTTTTTGCAGCGAATTTACAAGAATTTAAAACTATTACTGAAATGCCAGTTTGCGCGATTGCAACTTGAAACAATTTTGATAGAAAAACAAAAGGAAAAAATATAATTTTCCGCGTGTTCCTTAAAGTAAATGAACAACTATGTAAAGAATGGATTCCGAAATGACACAGTTAATAAAAAACAGCAATACGTTTATTCTGTCGTTAAGAACTTTTATAAAAATTCATTATCTAAATAGAAACCGCCTCGTTACTTCAAAAAGAAAGGCAGGTGAAAAAAATGGATAAAGTCAAAGAAAATTAAAATGTAAATAAAAAGTATAAATAAAATATATAGTATATAGTTGGAATTCTCCTAATTTCATAACATATTTTTTAATGTAGTTCTTTTTAATATTTATGATTTTTTTTTTAAATTATACTCTCTTAAATTTAAATATCTATAAATTATACCATCGTAAATTTAAATATCTATAAACAATTGTAAAATTTCTAATGTCATTATGAACCTAAATTATTATTTTGTTTCAGTAATTATCGTTCAAGGTTGATGTTTCCTAATGATAAGGTATGAAGAAATTGCTATTAATGACATATTTTAAAATCGGGGATTCTAAATTTAACTCAACTTATTGTTATAAAAGAATACGTAGATAAAAAAGTGTCGATATATACTTTCATTTTTCTTAATAATTAAAGTTAAAACTGAACTTTTTAAAATAAAGTACTTATAGTGTCATTTTCGCCAACTAGTAAAATATTTTTATAAGTTTAAAATGGTATTTTTTTAATATACTGTCCAAGAAAGTTTTTTTAAACTATGTTTATGAATGGAAATAATGTGTTAATTACGTAAAGTTTGAAAGCTAATAACCAGAAAACGTCTAACTTATTTTTACAAAGAGAAAGATGCAAAGTTATAAGATCTTTGCGTGCGATCTTCCGAGATCTGTGGACCCAGTGACGTCATGAGGAGGAAATTCGTAGCTTCAGTTCTAAGAGCGGAGTGAACTAGCCCTTCTATTCTCTTTTCAATTGTATTCTAACCATATTTGACTTTCAACCATATTATCGTTCTGATATGCAGCAACCTTAATAAGGTTTTAAACTGAGCAACAGTTTCATGCAAATAAGACCATATTATCACGTTAGTATGCTCAAAAAAGAGCGATAATATATGCTTGAGCTTCTAACGTCGTTGCAAGTTAATACTATATTATAGTTCAATACTCTCCAAAGTTTCTAAGAGATTCCTTGTCTCACAAAAAATTTAAAGCGTTTGAAATCAATTTAAACTACTAACTAAAAAAACAATTGATATATTAAAAAAAAGTCTCTATGAAGCACATAAATACACAGAGATAATAGTTAAACGGGCTTCTTTGATTTAATGCACTGTCAGAAAATGGGTTCAATTTTGTACCATAACCTTGAACCATATTTCTTTATTCAAGAAAAAAATTTATACAATCTTAATAAGGTGAGACTTGAATCGCAATTTCATTCAGGTTGAACCATAGTATCATGTGATCGAATTTAAGTAATAGTTCAACTAACAACGTCCGTTTTAAAGTTGAAGCAAATTAAAGGTTCAGTATTGCTTATTAAAAGTCTTCTTTCGCTTCAAAAATATGCAAATTAGATATAACAGTCGACATATTTCAAGCACTCAAAAATATTCCCCCATTTTCAAAACTTGCCAGAGTTAATTTTTTTTTCGTCGTATGCCTGTTTTAGGCCGTGGGGATTGTTCCTGTTTTTCAGAGGCGCCATCTATGGCCAGGAATACGACTTCTGCCACGCAATTCACACAACCCGTTTATAGGGCGGGTCACATTCACACATTAAGGAGAAAGGACATAGAACACACGCAGAGAGAAAGAAACATCCATGCTTTGCCCGAGATTCGAACCCAGGAACTTTCTGATGTAAGGACAGTTCCCTGCCCCCTACACAGGCCGGTCGGCTCCAGAGTTAAATGAAATCTTGAAAATGAGCGTCTATTTTTGAGCGCTTTAAACATGTCGCATGGTATATCTATCCAATCTGTATATTTTTGAAGCGATTGAAACTTTTTAATCAAGTAATATCTTACCACTTCAGTTTCTTAAGATTATTCATTTAACAAAACAGTAGTTCCTAGTAGTGAAATTAAATGAAATTGCTAACTCAAAATGACACTCGAAAACTTAAAAAAAATAAAAATAAAAAAAAGCAATTAAGTATCTTATCAATGTTAAATAAACGATAGTCTTTTATTTAGTTCTCTCAGAAAAATCTATTCTGAATTGAACCATAATAATTGAAGCATAAGCATAACCATAATAATTTATCCATAACCAAGTGAACCATAAGTGTTGTTTCTAATCCCCAAGAGGTCCATCCCAATTAGACCAATTCCATAAGTCCAAAAATGTCCAGGAAGTCTAAAAACAGATGAGGTTTTGAAAAAACCTCGTCGATCTTAAAATCGATACAGTTTAGAATATGCTCGGGCGAAGCCTGAGCAGTCCTACATTCAGTGCAAAGTCCAAAAGTCTTTTGCCCTTGAACATACGAGAGACACCTCAAGTGACCACTTGCAAAGCGAGATAAACAAGTCTGCTGGCTTCTAGGTCCCTCAAAAAGCAAGGCACTTCCAGGTCGTTTTCTGAAATACCAACTATGTGGAGGAGGAACCCTCCAGAGGTCCATAAACATTTTTTTGCACTCTGAAAAGACCTCGTTGAAAGTGGAAGGTAGATCTGGCTGTAGAGGTTCCAAAGAAGCATCTTTAGCCAGTGAGTCCGCCATCTCGTTACCTTTGATTCCAACGTGTGATGAAATCCATTGGAAGTGTACTCCAAAGTCCGCAGAGAGCCTGAAGAGCATCCCCAAAATTGAAGCCGCAGCCCTGTCTCCAACATTCCTCCAGTTGCTAAGGTGTTGGATTGAAGATTTGCTATCCGTCAGTATCCATATATGCTTAAAGTCAGGCTCAGCAATATTCTCAACATGTCTTAGGCCATTTTCAATCGCAATAAGCTCAGATCTGAAATTGAGCAAAATTCAGAATTTCTAATTTTGAGACTCAATGTGTACGTGGGTGTTTTAATAAAAACCCCACTACCTGAATGACCTTCGTCGCTCTTGCTACCATCTGTGTATAGTTGTAAAGCATCTGATGGTATTTGGCTAAAAGATTCAAGAGCCATTTGACTCATAAATTCTGGGTTGTCTTTACTTTTATAGGCCGGGTACAACAGCTCCGTATGGTAATGAAACCATAAGTAATTGAACCAAACCAATTATAACCCATAATACCAATAATAACCCATAATGATCCCATAATTGAACCATAACCAATTGAACCTAATTGAACCATAAGCATAATATAATGCTTTTTTTTTAATCTCAAAAAGGCATTAAATCGTGTTTCCATTCTAGTTGAGTCATATTATCGTGTAACCAAATTTAAGAATCGCGATTATAAGTTCAACTTTACACCACATACAGCCTGCACCAAATTTGATAGTTATTATAGACGCTTTGTGTATTACGATATCCACTTCAAAATTTCCTACTGTGTTAGAAAAAATTTTTTGCTCAATACCTCATTTTGGATCATGATTTAGTTTATTACGCGAAATAACGGTAATTTAATTTTTTCATAAAATAACTCATTGTAATAACTATTACAGATTCCTCTATAAGAATAACTGGAATGTTATTTTAATCTATTCCGATATATATTTTTTCATAAGAAATTTCTTATGAAAATTTTCTTTGGTAATAATTTATACTTAATGACAAAATATAATTTTTTTTACAGATAAGTTTCTTTTTGGTTTCACAGTTTTTTCCTTTTAGTTTCACCTATTAATATGCATATATATATATTCCTAAAATAAATTTTCCTTACGAATATTTATAATTTAAAAAAATACTAAATATCAAACCATAAAATCTTCTAAGAAATGCGAGTATCTTATATCACGATTTTAAAACAGAGTTTTTATGAGATATTTGAATATAAATAAAGTAGAATTGTTTAAATTATGGTAAGATTATGCAAAATCGCTTGCATAAAATATCGATAAAGAAAGTTGATTTCGGGGAATAAATTTGAATCAGGAAAAATCGTGGCTGATTTCTTAAAACATTACTCTCAGCTTACCAATTTATTAGAAATATGCTCATAAAAAACTTAATGAAAAAGTGCATTATATCACTATTTTATAAAATCCTAACTTTGGTATGGAATAGTTATACTTAGTTATAATGCTCACTCTGCTTTAAAAAAAACAACTTTAAGAAATGCATTTTAAAATATCCATTGCATTTGCAAAACAGTTTTTCGTTGTAAACATTTAAGAGAATAAAGTTTAATAACTTATGAATTAAAATTTGCAAACTAACCATATTACCTTTCCACAGAACTCGAAAAATTGATAAAAATATTTTTTTAATCATTAAATTTAAGGTTAATTAAAAAATTTTACAGTTATAAGTAGTTGACAGTATTTTTTTAAAAAAAGGCAAAAAAATCCTGTATTTAAGTGTAAAGATATATTTAGGGATTCTAAATTGCATATTTTTTCAAGATAATTTGATATTTCTATAAATTGAAATAGACATTTAATTAAGAATAAATGTAATAATAAATGTTTAAAAATTTAATACCAGGTTTCTGAGTATATCTTACATTTCATTTATAACCATCATTGACTGCCGACTAAATTTTGAGTTTACGACTACCAATTTTTAACTTCGTAGCCTTGTAAAACCCAATCCAGAAGACTAGGAAACTTCGAGTATTGGGGGTAATTTGCCTTCATGGAGGAGTTTAGACGAACTAACCCGCATTTGCTTTGCATGGAGAGGGAAACCACGAAAATCTCCCACGATCTTGATGGCAAGGGAACTCTTACCCATAATCCGACAACCACTGAGGAACATTTTACGTTAGCATAGTGGTTCGTAATTCGTATCGACCTTCCATCACTGGAATTCGAACCCGGGTCACCTCATTTGCAGGTGAGCGCTCTATCCTTTGAGCCACTACGGCTCCATCTTAAATCATTTCATTTTACTTCATTTTATTACCGTTGTTGAACAGCAGACCCAATTCTTGGGTTTACGACTACTAATGTTCAACTACGTAGCCTTGTAATTTTGAACCCGATCCAGAAGACAAGGAAACTTCTGGATCAAGTATTGGGTAAAATTCGTCTTCGTGGAGTACTTTTTTGATGGAACAAACCCGCATTTGCGTACCATGGAGAGGAAGACCACGGGAACCTCCCACAGTTAGCCTGACGGCAAGTGGAGTCTAACACATGATCTGTCTGCCACTGAGGATATTTGACATCAGCATTGTGGTCAGGGCAAGCCGGATGCGGAATTCGTATCGACCAGCCATCACTGGGATTCGAACCGGGTCCACCTCATTGAAAGGCGAACGCTCTATCACCTGAGCCATCGCGGCTCATATCATCTTAAACTATTGTCTTAAACTTTAAATTCAGCTAACTTGCTCTACTGTAATAAACTTTTAGTGTTCCGGTGTCTCAGTCGATCAGAGCATCACTTGCACCAAAGCAGAGGATCACTTGCACCAAAGCAGAGGATCTCGATCTCAATCCTGGCAGCAGACAATTCACCATTGCTAAGAATCTTCTTATGGGTCGTGACGTGGAAGTATGGAGAGAAGGGTACCAGATCAGGAGTTGACCACTTCGTCTGACCATAGTCAGAATTATGCAACATTTCATGGCCATTAGAAGATAGAGCTCTGAAGCAAAAAGGTGCTAATTGATGTGATATTTCACTGAGCCTATTATACGCATTTATTTTAAAATTTCAAAAATAATATATGTAACCATACAATTTATATAGTGGTGATGCCACAGGTGGATGAAAAGTTTCATTACCCTCTCCATGAAGTTAGAAAATCTCGAAAATTTTATCAAAGAATTTTTAATAATTATTAAATTTTCATTATCATAAATATTTATGAATTTCGAACAATATAGTGTTCTTTTGTTGTAACGAAGATGTAAATAAATTATCCCTAAAAGTTTGAACACTCCTTCAAATCAGAAAAAAGAATTTTATAAATGCAATCAAAAGAATTAAAAGAAAATAATAAATGCATCGTATAACTACTAGTTAAGCTTATTACCACAATCCATTTGGTCTTAGAAAATAGTCATTTTTAGCTCTTTAAAAAGGACACGTTGGATTTTTATTTGTTCTATCATAAGAATGAAAACTTAATGCATTTCTCCATAGTTGCTGCAAGAAACGTTCTCGTGTTATTAAAAAAAATATTTATAAAACATTCTAGTATTTGAGTTTCAACTCTTTAATACTCAACTCAGCAATGTTAGTTTTAAGGAAAGAAGTTTATTATTTTTTTTGCATATATTCTATGATTAGACCGTATTCATAATTTTTCAGTACTCGCAATTTTTTAGAAAATTAGTTTGTTTCGTAACCAGTGCATTATTTATTCATTTTAACAAAAAGTAATACTAAATTAAAAGTGATAAAATAGAGCTGCTTGAGCAAACGATTTTATAAACGATGCAGTTTAGGAATCATTTTATAATTTTTATCACCTTTTAATTTCCTTTAACTGAAGAATGACTTATTAAATAACAATAGTAATGCTTTGCTATAAAATGCAATTTGAATTGATATTTAAAAATAGCAAATAGTAAAATTAAATTTTACTATTTGTAATTTTAAACTCTATTTTTATTCAAGTTTTAAAATTAAATACTTACTCGTTCACTTATATTATTTTTTAAACACAATTACTGTATACTATAATACTTTAAATAAAACAAACATTCACAAAAATAAACTCTATATCTTACTGATAAGCCTACAATGCTTCAACTACGTAAATTTAAAACTAACAATATACTTTGAAAAAGCTAATAAAAAGATAACTTTGAAATAGTACCATATAAAAAATAAATTGCAATTTGTATTTATAAAGAAAACTTCTGTTCAACATTTTTCAGAATCTTTTTTTTAAACCAAATACCATCTCGGAAAATTTCACTAAGCCTTTGACAAGTTCCTTTTATTACTACCATAGCAAGAAAAAAAGAAGCTATTGCCGCTAAATGTTTTTGTTGTCTACATAGCCTTACAAAACAAATCGTTAATACGACGGTTAAATTCTTCCATGTGTAGAAATTTAATTTAAAAGGCTCTTTCCAAACACAAAGAAAGAGCAGTAAAAGAAAGCAATAAAAACGAGAAACTGCCGTGTTACATTTAATTTTCTATTATTCTGGTAAACACCATATACAGAAATGTCTCCTTAACTATTTATCTGAACAATAGTTAAAATATGAACAAAATGTATGTAATAAGTTAGTTTGGCAATTAAAGAGCCATATATTTTGTTTTCAACCATTAAATTTTGCCTTTAATTAGCTTTGGATTTCAATATGGCTGCTTAAGATTTGTCGAGGCATATTATTTGTCAGAGGCATTATTGTACGTTGTATCATAAATTTAAATTGTTGGTAGAAATTTAATTGTTTTTAAACGATTTTGGGTTTGTATTTTAAAAGAAATTAAGCGGGTTCTAAACATGCGGAATTTTATGTTTTTCCGCATTATAACGTTAATAGAACGACACTACAATGAATTCAAAATGTGGATGAAATATAATTTATAAAATAAGGTTTAAATATAGTATGCTAGTTCAAAATAAGGGATTCAAAAAAAGGAAATAAGGATTATTAAAAATAAAGAAATAAAGATAATTCAAAATAAAAGAATAAGAATTATTCAAAATAAAGAAATACGAATTATTCAAAATAAGGATACTGATTTAAGAGAAAAATAATTGGTAAAAACTACTACTTTTAATAGAGCTAAACCATATTTGCGTTACACGGAAGGAAATACCACGAAAATCTCCCGACGGGAAGGGGATTCTAACTGAGAATATTTTACGTCAATACTGGGATCGATGCTAACCCGGTGAGAATTTATAATGACCAGCCAAGTCTGGATTCGTACCTGGTTCACCTCATTCGGAGGCGAGCGCTTTATCCCCTAAAGCAAACCGCCTAAATAAATCTACAGGGCATAATCTTTATCAATAGAGCAAAACTAGTTTTCGCATGTGATTAGACAGGAAAACTATTGTACTGAAGAGAAATATTTACCCTAAATCGCCCGTTAGGGAAAATGCCTAAGATTTGGAGCATTTGCTTACTCTGTGCCAGAGTAAAAATAAATATATAAATTGAACAATTATAAATTCTTAAATTTCTAAATTTTATTAATTATTAAGTTTCTTTAAACTAATCTTTTGCGAGAAAATGTTCAACAAAATTCTTAACAGTTCTCGACAAGATATGTGATTAATGCTTATTAATTTTAAATTTTTATAATTGATAAAATTTGGAAACGATTTTCGCTGTGAGAGATTTTTCATGGTTTTTCATATTCAATATATATATATATATATTAGACTAAAATAAAAATACAACACATTTTTGAAATTATTATAAGATAGATCAATAAGTAAAGATACCGAACATTGTTTCAATGATATTATTNATATATATATATATATATATATATATATATATATATATATATCGAAGTAAGAAAACCGCTTTCTGGTTGCTACAAGTAAAGCCTCGAGTCTAAAAAAGTTGACGTTTTAGATTGTTTTGCATTTGAAGAACATACATCGTGACATTCAGTGTAAATATATTTTAGAAAGTTTGAACGTTTTTTGACATTTTAATATCTTTTGATATAACTTGAGCATTGAGAGTATTTTTCGTTAAATCAGAATATTTAAAATATCAGCTATTTTTATTTCCCCATCAGAAGGAAAACAAAAATACTTGGAAATTTAATATAAAGCAAGGTTTCGAATGCCAATCAAAACTGAAAAACAGAAAATATCAGTAACTTTTGATGTAATAATCGGATATCTTGTGATAAGGTGCAATCATAACGATTCAAAATTATAACCTTCAAAACGCTAATTAATTTTTACGAGCAATATTTTAAGTTATAAAATCAGAAACAAAAAGATTTTTTTTTGAGTAAACAATAAAACATTTTTTTTCGACGAATTTAAAATTCTTACCCTCTAAATAGGGAGATAGCAGCAATATGGCACACATAGTCACAACTATTTAGTCAAAGGCCAAAAATCAGAACCCATTAATGTTAGTCTATCGTTTTTGAGTATATCGCCTTATCTCTAAAATCCATCCACTAAAGGGTTAAATTAAATCCACTCACTAAATGGTTTCAAAGAAAGATACATTTTATTGTAAAACTCGTTTAATCAAAGATCATTCCATTTAAAGTCTAATTTTTAAGACCATTTTATTTAAGAGCCAGTTTTTTTAAAAAAATCGGTCACGTCAAGCGGTGTTTGATACTTGACACTCATCATTTTCTTGACCTTTCTAGGATATGTTCTCTGCGTATTTGCCTGTTCCAAAAATAATTTTGTTTTTTTTAATTTTATTTATTTCTTTATTATTGAAAACGAAAGGTTATTTTTTTCCAATGAGTACATATTCTATAGAATTATACACCGAAGAGCCATTATACTATGGCCACCTTGCTAATAACATGTAGGACCGCCTTTAGCCCTCAAAACTGCTAGCACCCGCCTTGGCATTGATTCCACAAGGTGCTGATAGGTAGTCTGAGGTATCTGGTACCAAGCGCTCACCAACTGGTCCTGCAATTCCCTCACATTGCGAGGGGGTAGCATGGCAGGAAGAATTTGGTTTTCCAAGTAGGACTACAAATGCTATATTGGATTAAGGTCAGGTGAATTTGGGGGCCAAGACATGGCTTGATAGTCACTGGAATGTTCCTCGAACCAATCCGTGAAGATTCAACCCTTATGACATGGTGCATTATCCTGTTGGTAAACACCATACCCCGCAGGAAAAACTGTTGCCATGAATGGGTGAACCTGGTCTGCAACTATGTTCAAGTAGCTTACGGACGTCAGGGATTGTTCCATGAGGATTATGGGTCCTAATGTGCCCCATGAAAACATTGTTCCTGGGCGAGAAACCATGAAAACCTGGGCGAGCCCATTGTTATACATGGAGGGTGGTCATAATGTAATGGCTTTTCAGTGTATATTGTCCATTCTGATTCAATACAGTTTGCCATCTTGTAGAACAATTCCTCGCTCACTAAATTTTTGTTCCTTGCTGGCAAAGAAACTGATCTAGGTGTTTGTTTTTTTTTTAACTTTTAAGAGACTTTTGTAGAGACTGGAACAAATATTGTAGGCAATCTCCATTTTTCGTCCTCAGTGATGATGCGTTTCAAAAATGGTTCACTTTTCTTGACGTTTGAGAAGCAAATCACAGACGTTAAAACGACGACACAAATTCCAAATGAACATGAACGGTCGAATCCGTTCGCCGTTTTAAGTCAATTATTCTTATTCTTTATTGGGAATCAGCTACAACTGACCTTTGAGAATGTGGTGTACCTTCAACATTAAAATTGCTGGATCGAAATATTGCAAACCGTTTTCGCACTGACATTCGGTCCTTAAATCTTCTCCGTACACATCGGGTGATTTTCTGCCTTGAAATGAGCAGTATTTTTACCTTTTCGACAGTAAAAATAAATAAATAAAAGATAAAATATGCCGAAAACGCTACTCTCTACTTTTCACTTTCTCTATTAGAAAGGGCACCGACCAAAAGCCCCTGCGTAGAAACAATCTAACTTTTTCTCAAGCAAATCTTGCTAATATCAAGCTGTCAAAATATAAAATGATTATGCGACTGTTACGATTGGGTCGTGTGCAATACAATTTAAGTTCAGTGTTATACAATTAGGTCCTGTGTTAGAAGATATTTAGATTATTTTCCGAACAACTTAATAAAGCTATTAAGCACGTGTTTATGTTTGTGAGGGGGGGGGGGATTCTGGGTGAACAAGCCTGAAAAATCCTCTGATATTTGAGAAAAATACATATAATTACAAGTTGCAAAACTTTTTGTGAAACTCGTAAAATCATGGCACTGTCCATTATTTTATGTTCTACTACGTTCACACTGATTACTAACTATCAGTGGACCTTTGCATCCAGGGTCAAAGGCCCTTCAAAATTCTTTAAAAAGGCGCTATTTTCTTAGACTTTAACTGTCAAAATCTACCAGTACCAACAGTGAACCCACAAAGTAAATACACACTAATGATATGTACAAAAATCAACATATGAGAGATGTATATTTAGCGTGAACCCTAAAGTAGCGTGGAATTGAAATTTCCCAAAACTTTCAAGGTCATTAACTGCCTTTCCCAAATTAGACATGAATAAAGTTTTTTGGAAAAGAAGCCCTAAGTATAGTAGGAAAAAAAATCTATGCACAAACCTATGTTTCCTGATTAAACTTTTTTATACTGTGACCCTTAATTTTAAGGCCTGCGCCTGAGTAACTGGATACAGAAATAGTTATGGGAAAACTATAAAAGTTTTTTAAAAAATGTGATTTGGCCCAATATGAGTATATGAAGTTAAAACCTTTGCCCGAGGCGAGCTGCATTCTCAATCTAGAATTAACTGATGGAGAGGAGATTACACTTTGCTAACTAGACGAGTGACATATTGTTTTACGCTGAATCGAACAAAATTTTATCGAAATCGATACAGCTAATAGATCAAAAGTTATAGGAGTCTTTATGGATAAATAGTGCAGTGATTTGCTATTAGATCCTGTGGATTTTTTAGGTTTAATCTTATGAGCTAAAACCAATAAATCAAATGAGAGCAGACCAATTTATTATTAATAATTTAAGAAATATTTCATACCTTATTTTGAACATATTAACTTTCCGATTTTACACTGAATCGAATTAAAATTTAGGCCAATCGGACGAACAGTTTTTAAAATTTTATTTTAAAACAGCATAAATTTTGACTACTATCTGTTTACTTATTTGACATTACTATGTAAGCACTTAAAGTTTTGGCTCCCGTGTACAATTTTGGTTTGCTTGAGTCAAAAACTGTGCTTTTTATAAATTAAATCATTTTACCTCTTAAAGCTTTAAAATTATTAATTGCATTAATTTGGTTTCGATCTCATTTAAGAGTAAATAAATACGGATGATCAAATACATTGCTTGTTTATACAGGGTGGTCCTAAAATATATGTCAAAAGTGTAAAGATAGGTGGAGGGGACATAAATAAGCATATTTCGGATAGGAATGTGTGTGCGGTAATGGGACATTAAAGCACGAGCTTGTAAAGCAGTATGAATCAGAGGAAACTGAAAAGACAAGTAAAGACAAAAGAAAATAAAAATTTATCAACAGTTTACAAGAGGTGCTCGAAAGAGCAGCCACCAACATCGATACAAGATTCAGAGCAACGGCGCATGGATCGGCGTACATTAGAAAAGACGTTAGGCATGTCGAGCACATGCAAAGCAGCAACAGACAAGCGGGCAACAAGATCTTCTTGATGGGACTCTCGTACACCAGGCTTTTAATATGACCCCAAAAGAAAAAATCCAAGCAGGTTAAATCAGGAGAACGCGGTGGCCAGGCAACTGGACCACCCTGTCCTATCCAATGCTAGCCGTAGACAGCGTCCAGGGGATTTCTGACGCTCCCTGAACATCCTCTGAGCAGCTAATTCGTTTCCTTGTGCAGCCCCATACATGAAATGCACGTCGGCAAGCTCCACATTGGTGAAACGATGCATGCTGTTTGAGATCCTTGCGGGAATCCAGCTAGCAAGCGCTTTTATGCGCCGCAGTCATCAGCGCTCCCTACCGGCTCAAGGCGGCATTACCGCACACACAATCCTATACGAAATATGCTTATTTAAGTCCCCTCTACCTACCTTCACATTTTTGACAAATATTTTAGGACCACCCTGTATAGCAATGTCAAACGTGTTAGTACAAAACAGCACTTTTTCTATAAAAATCCAACAGACCAACCACCTTTATTTTAAAGTACTCCATATTCATTGTAGAAACAATGAAGGCCACCTTTGTGGCAAACTTGTATAAGGGTATACGAAATCATTCTAAAAGCCTCTGAATCGCTCATGCAATCGTGCGTAACAGCGATACGCACATGCACGAACATAATTTTTTGTTTTCGTTTTTAAGCGTTCGCATGCATGAACTGCATGCGGTTCGCGGTGCTCGTGTATCTATTTTTGTTACTGTGTTTTCGCATTATCCTTTGTTTTAAACGTCAATGAAACTTGTCTTATTTTATTCTATAATTTATTAATGTAGCAGTGATAAATTTTACACCACACCCTTTCAGACTAAATAAATTCGACCGACGTCAAGGGCTAAAAGAAAAGCTCGAACTGTTTAATAATTGTATATTGGTACGTGAAAATCCGATAACTAAATAAAAAGTTTTCAAGGATTCAGATTTTTTTCACGCAATGTACTTTACAGTTCTCATACGCACTGACTACTGTTCACTTTGAAGTTTATTTTAATCATTTTTCTTGAAATATTCAGTTAATACTCAACATATTATTTGTGACCTTTAAACATATTTAAAGTTTTTTTATATTAGTATATTGATACGGTGATTTTATTCGTGTAATTAAGTAAAATTATAAAATTTTTCATATTCTTGAACTATGTGTCTGCATTACTATGTATCTGCATCTAAATATTATATCAGCATCAAGCCTTCACACTTACCCAAAGCATTACCATACAATTTACTCGCACAATAGCACTTTAATTAAACGAAACAAAATCTCTCTATTTATACAGGACTCAGCAAACCTTTTTCTTCCATTTAACAATATCTTCCTCAATCAATTAACAACCATTAATCAATGAAATGCGGGGAAAGAAATTTACCCTATAGAAACAGTCCCGTCCTCTACTGTGACCTCAGTTAAATATAAAAGCCCTCTCTCTCTCCGTGTGATTAAAGACGTAAAAGTAGGACTATCCATCATGAAAAGCTAAGATGGCTAACATGAACGCCCTGTGACAGTGGTGGTTGGTTTAGTAACTTGAGACCTTCCTTCTTGGCTACTTTTAGTGAAGTAGTTAGGTGAGACAGATAAATGGTGTGATCACAAAAGACTAGTAATTATGGTCACGGTTAGGAGGGCCTTTCCCTTTTTGTTGAAACTTCTAGTAACATTGGAATATTCTTCTGCGGATGCTTAATCGTTTGGGGAGGTTGAAGTTTCCCAAGTGTAAGTTTGTAAAGTAATAGTTTTAAACATTTTCTTGCTTTAAAAAGTTGAATTCTGTCATTTTATTACATATTTTTGTTCTCTACATCATTAAAAAGCACTGCTTTGTTTAATTTCATTAATTTAAAAAAAAATTAAACACTTATATAAGGCTTCCACGGGTTTAGGAAATTTATAAATAGTAGTAAATTTAGGTTGTTTTCTTCGTCATTAAAAAGCACTGTTTTGTTCAATTTCATTAATTTAGAAAAAATTAAATACTTTTACAAGGCTTCCACGGTTTAAGACATTTATTAATAGTAGTAAATTTAGGTTGTTTTCTTCGTCATTAAAAAGCACTTCTGTTCAATTTCATTAATTTAAAAAAAGAATTAAATACTTTTACAAGGCTTCCACGAGTTTAAGAAATTTATTAATAGTAGTAAATTTAGGTTGTTTTCTTCGTCATTAAAAAGCACTTCTGTTCAATTTCATTAATTTAAAAAAAATGAAATACTTTTACAAGGCTTCCACGGGTTTAAGAAATTTATAAATAGTAGTAAATTTAGGTTGTTTTCTTCGTCATTAAAAAGCACTGTTTTGTTCAATTTCATTAATTTAGAAAAAATTAAATACTTTTACATGGCTTCCGCGGTTTAGGAAATTTATTAATAGTAGTAAATTTAGGTTGTTTTCTTCGTCATTAAAAAGCATTTCTGTTCAATTTCATTAATTTAAAAAAAAATTAAATACTTTTACAAGGCTTCCACGGTTTAAGAAATTTATTAATAGTAGTAAATTTAGGTTGTTTTCTTCGTCATTAAAAAGCACTATTTGTTCAATTTCATTAATTTAAAAAAAATTAAATACTTTTACAAGACTCCCATGTGTGTAAGAACTTTATTAATAATAATAATAAATTTAGGTTGCTTTCTTCGTCATTAAAAACTACTTCGTCTTTTCATTAATTTGAAAAATATTTGAATACTTCTACAAGGCTCCCATGATTCTAAGAAATTTATTAATAGATATAGCAAATTTAGGATAATATTTCTAGTAGAAATGTCCCTTTTTAAAATGCCATTTTAACGCTTAGAATTCAAACAGCTTAAAAGTCTCATAAGGTTAAGCGTAGAAGGGACAACATATTAAAAAAACACTGCCACTTGTTACATTTTCGTCATAACTTTTTAAAACAATTATTGCTTTTTTTATAGCAATTTAGGGTTTGAGGACGAATAATTCAACTTATTTTCTATCAACAGTTCATTAGATTAAAATGCATAAAAGTATTTCAGTTTATTTTTTGTTAAAAATATAAATCATCTAAGTGGCATTTTTATTATCAGCTCATCTAGGTTAGCCATCAACTATAAAGTTAAATTTTCATCTGTCAAGCATAAATTAACTTTTCAAAAACATTTCGCATTGAACAAATTCTAATATATATTCAAAAAATAATTTATGTCCCTTTATATGATGAAGAATGAGTCTAAAAAGCTTTCTATTACAATAATGCTGTGTATCCCAATTTAAAATGAAGTAACAATTTACTTGTTTTAGTAACTAACATATACAGTTAATAATTTATTATGCTTCAGAATATGCATTATTATACTAGATACAGAAAATTACATCTAATTATAAGCTTTTTCTTCCATACTATTATAAGTTATTCATGTATTGTTGGATGCTTTGTACTATATCGTTTAAAATTGCTGTAATCTTACCATAGTTTTAGGCTGAACAATAGAATCACATTGATTAATATTTATTACATAATAATATGACTCAACTTGCGCAAAAATATAGTTCAATTTAACATCTTAATATTGCTACACTAAATTAATGGCATATTATAGTTTAAAAAAATTATATTGTAGTTCAAATAGAAATATAAAAGCCACGATAACTTTTAGGTTAAAGATACTAATATGCCATTTTAAAGGACTTTGATCCTCAATGCCACAATCATGCCGCTGGTCCCCAAATTATGGAGCCTTAACCTCCATGACCCCTGGCCTTCAACGAACTGTTGCGGGAATACTTTACTAGAAGCGAAAATTACTCCCTAACTAAAATAAATTGTTTTTGTGGTTCTTTTAAGGTTTACCGGTGTGAAAAAAATACACCTGAGATAGAAAATGAGGTTTTTGCTTTACCCCGAAAATAACCTCATCAGTAAACGCCAACTTCAACCTAATTTACACATCATAAAATCAACCTTATATATAGCTCAGCAATACTTTAAGTTGAAATCGGGTGAAATTATTCACACCACAAATATACTTATTTGCTTGAAGTGTTGAAAAAATAATCTGTACACCTCAAAAACAACCTCAAGAGTGAATAAAACAATTTAATACACCTTGATTATAAACCAAAGGAGGTTGATTCTGAAGTTAACTTCAAATAAACCTCAAATCAACCGTAACTCCTCAATACACCTTAAATGTTTGTAGGGGAATATTTTTTTCAATGCCCATCTGCATTAACATTTAGCCAATTTAGGCACCTACAGAGCAGATTTTTTGGCCACTCCTTCAGGGGCACCATATTAGGTGGGCCAACGTTGCTCCCACAATAAGAACAGATAGTACAGAGAATAAAAGAACATCTATGCCTTGCCTGAGATTCAAACCCATAACCTTTCTGGTCCAAGGCCAGTTCCCTGGCCCCTATACAGTCCGGTTGGCTTGTAAGGGAGTAAATAGTGAATCAAATATCAATGATGAATATTAGTGACATCATGATTCAAAATTGAAGCGATTTTTCTGAGAATTTATAACACTTATATATGGAATTAAACACTTTTAATCCCTTATACAAATTTTCTCTCCCACTTCACTCATACAAATTTTCTTTTTTAGAATACTTTTCATGGCTCATTTTTTTCACTCATCCTTCTTAACTATCACTTATCTTTCATCCTTTTAAAATAAATCCCATATATTGACATGGCTAACACTATTTTTTTTCCAGGTGAGAACGCCTATGTTCATATGACATGTCATCTCCCACCCCAACGACACCTCTAGACGAATATCCCACTAACCTGTCCCTGCTCGACATCAGCCTCATCGTCATCCTCACCATCATCATCCTCATCACCATCCTCGGCAACACCCTGATCATCACAGCAGTCGCCACCACTCGCAGACTTCGCACTGTCACCAACTACTTCGTCGTCAGTCTGGCAGCATCCGACCTGCTCGTTGGCTTACTAGTCATGCCTTTTGCTGTGGTCAAGGAAGTGACCGATGGTTTGTGGCTCTTTGGACAAGTCGCGTGTGAGTTGTGGGTGTCGCTGGATGTAATGCTGTGCACAGCTTCTATTTTGAACCTTTGCTGTATAAGTCTAGATAGGTACGTTGCTTTTAATTCAAAAATATTGTTATTTTCAAACTTTGCGAAGACTACTATAAACATTTACCCGATATAAATGTTCAACTTCTATGTTCTTTAACGATATCCAATCAATAAATGAATCTTTTTATTAAGATTAATTAGGTATTAAAATAATAATTAAAGAGAGATGAAGCGTGAAATATTTAATTAGTTAAGAAAAACTAAATTGTAAATAAGATACTAATTAATTTTGTCTTATATCACACTAAAAGCATTACTTTAAGAACAACAACGTAATAAAGGATATGCATATAATAAAAATATAACTATTTTTATTAATTTGCTTAGCTTTGCATAAATTTATTTCCAATATTTTTTTTATTGTCTGGAATATCTTCCTTAAACAATAACATCATTCAAAGCTATTAAAAGGCACAGTGTGTACAGGACATATTTGATAGCATTTAAAAGATATAAAAGGAGAATCAGAGATTTAAAACACGCTACCAAAACTTTTGAATGTGTGTTTTTCATTAAACCAAATACAGTGAAACCTCTCGAGAACGACCACTTTCTGTTCCACAGTAAAATGGTCGTTAATGGAGGTTGGTCGTTCTAAGGGGTTATCTCCATTGACTTATGTTACCGAAGGTGCATGGTTTTTGCAAACTATTTTAATTTTAGTGCCAGTTTCTAGAAGTGGAAATGCCACTTGTAATGACAACGTGAAAACTGGATGGGTGAATAAAATTTAGCTTTAATAAAAATGACCCCTACTGATATAATTCTGAGTAGAAATTGAATTTACCAATTATGATAGAACTATTTTAAAAAAATAAACAATTTTGTTTTTTGTTTAAGTTTGCATTTAATTTTATATCCTAAATATTACTTAGCTTTAAAAGATGAGACGAGGTTTAACTATTTGCGATGCTTCGCTTTTCGCTAAAATAACTTTTTTTCCAATTTAATTTTGCACTCTAAAAATAAATCATTGATAGCATCGTCTTAAATGTCACATGAGGTTGTAGATCTCTATCAGAGATCGTCAAAATGTGCTCTCTAAATAAGAGAGTCTCACGCAAATATTTTGAATACATTTTAATCTACATATTTGTTTCGTCACTATTTTTTTGCTTTTTTTTTCCTATTTGACCATCTCCGCATTTGGTGCAGAAATTTGCCCGGTCGCTGGGAAAGGTTTTGATGGTCCCTCCTAAAGGTTTTCTTCAGCATAAAGTCTGCGGAAAAAATTCCGTGCCTTCGTAAGCAGAGGCTGTCGCTAAATAAAGGTGGTCTTTTCTTCGGGTTTCACTGTATTTCGTAAGAACAATTCTGTAGGTTATTTTAATTCTTCTTTTGCATCAATTCTGTAGGTTATTTTAATTCTTCTTTTGCATCAATTCTGTAGCTTATTTTAATTCTTCTTTTGCATCAATTCTATAGGTTATTTTAATTCGTCTTTTGCATCAATTCTGTAGCTTATTTTAATTATTCTTTTGCATCATGAGCGAAGTAGGATTTTTTAAGGACCATTTTCGGGAATTTTATGAATGCATAAATGTACATATTTTTAATTAATGCCATGGGGGTCACCGGTGACCGGTCCTGAGTTTGTTCGCAGCGCCACGTGGGTCACCGGCGATTATTAGAAACACATAATTCGAGTAAATTTTTAATGCTTTTAATTTCTTTATATTATTATCGTTACTAAAATGGTTTGAAGAAATTAATGCAATACATACTGAGAAAATCATTTTGACCAGACGGGCAAGTCATGCAAAATTACCGTGGCATTCAACGTGTTAAAAGATAGTCGGACATTCTTATCTCATGTAAAAGTATACTTCGTAGAAAAGTAGACAGTTTTCCAGAGAAATTACGGAATATATTTTCAAAATTTTCTTTATTTTGTTACTCTTCCTACAATCCTTATTTTAACATGGGGTCATGAAATTTTCAATCAATGATGTTATTTTCATTAATATTCTTGATTTATAATTATGTTGTGTCTACATAAAGTTTAATATATAAATAAACAATATAATATAAAGTTTAATATTGTTATTGTTTTTGGCATAAAGTTTAAGTAAAAGTCACAACTTACAAATTTTAAAATGAAGCCTATTTAAAATTATGCTAAATTTGTTTGAAAGAATAAAAGATTCAAACAAAACTAATTTATTTTATAGTTTCACAGCTAATTTACTAAAAATTCACCTTTTTAACGACAACACTTAAAACTCCTCTAAAAGGAGGCGTCATTTTTGTTTTAATTTTTAAAATTATTACGCTTATATATGATTAAATACAGTTCAACTGATTTAAAGAGAAAAGTTATAATATAATTATCTACAATGAGATCATTATTTCTATAATTACTAATTATAATTTTTTTCCTTAAATTAATATGACATGATTGACCGACAAAACATGTCTTCTTATTAATAAAGGTCTATCATTTCCATATTAAAAATAATTTTAAACATAATTAAAAATTAAATATCTACCTTACTTAAGAACTCTTTCCATCAGGTCTGATCTCTTAACTTTTCATAAACCATCAAATGAATGGCTTTAAAAGTTTATTATTAGCAAAATTAAAGCAATTCTATTTTTTTTTATACTTTGAGAAAAAAGCGCATATAATGGGCTCCAATCTTGAAAATTATCATCGAATAATTTTTCTCAGATGGCACTCATATGAAAACATGGGAGATGGGAGGACTTATGGCAGCAATAAAAATGAATGCCCCGGATTGTGGGAATGAAAATTACCTGCACAATTCTTTTTGGTAGTGTTGATCCTCACTCGTTTTTACGACCATTTTTTAAAACCTACTCCAGTCGGCAAAAAAAGAAATTTTAAGGTCTTGATGACATCAGGACAACGTAAAAATGACTTCTTTTACGACCTCCGGTTTTTTTCTTTTTTTTTTCTCTTTTTTTTCTTGTATAGTACTTCTAAGTTAAATGAAAGAGAAGGGTGATGACATAACTTTTATTTTCTTACAGGTTTAATATAAATGATTAAAATTTATCTTGGTCAATGGAATTCTCTTTTTCATCGATTTTGTCGTTTTTAATTAAAGGATGCATATACGATCTGAGCCAACTTGTTGCGGGTTTTTCAATTATGAGTTCATTAAAAAACAAAACTGCAGTTTTGCAACTGATGAACTTTAAAAGAAGATTCTAAGTTATCAATGGAAGATCATATTTCAATCTCATTAACTACACAACACTGATTTATGCTTCCACAGTATGACTTAAAATTTTTCATCCATTGAAGATAGCAAGTGACAATCTTACATAGTTTTCGTTGTAGTTAAAAGTTCCACAGGCATTTGGCGACAAACCTTAAAAATCAAGCTACAGCGCCAAAAGTGCGAACGCTATGATAAGATCAGTTTCTATTGATGTAAAGGATTTATACATTTTCAATATAGGAAGCTTATAGGTTAGAAATAAAGGCAAAGCATGGTCGTTATTCCCTGTTAATAACGTATAAACTTTGAAGTTAATTTATTCAAGTTTTAAAATCTCTCAATTCGAAACTAAAATCTGTCAGCATTTTACTTTTTTTCAAAGCTTTAAGTGTACTATATTGTATTATTGTTAAATATGCGGGGTGATTTTCACGGTAGAGCAAAAATGGTTGCTGTATCATCCGGACATAGGCAAACACGATTCTAAAAATGAATTAAAGAAAAATTAATAAAGAAAAAGGGGGGCAAACTCGGAATGTTAAATGCCACCTTCTGGCAGGAAAATATATCGTTTTGTTATAAGTGACACATTCTGTAAGTGATATTTTTATTGGATGGGTTCTTCGCGTGCCTCTGCTGTGTGCCTCTTGGTGGTTGTGTTCCTTATTCAGTTCTTTAGCTGTTGACATGATTTCAAATGCGACATAGCAGATCCCGTCATGAAAACATGCCATTTCATAATTTCTTCCTTTGAACTCTTTTTTTTTTAGTTTTCTCAAGCAATGAACTCTTTCATTAATTCGATTTTTATTACTTAAAAGGAATATTTTCAAAAACCGTGGTGGGATTCTTTCTCTTCCCGGTATTAGCCGGTTTACTATTGGTTAATTCAAACCAGTTGAGAGAGATAGTCGAACTTGTATTGACATTTAAGTTCCATAAAAAAGGCAAAGGTATCGTATTCTATAGTATCAATCGTCAATATATCATTACAAACTATAAACTTCGACATTTATCTATATATTGGCAAAAATATAGTTATTATTCAATTTGTTAAACTGTCTGAACTAATAATTGCGGTAGTGTTAAAAAAAAACTAGTACTAGGCGAGCCACTTGTCGCTGTCAGACCACCAAATATAAACCACTGATATATTCTGGTTTTTACAACGGTACTTATCCATTCTTATTTTTATAAACTGCCTGAACTAATAATTTCAGTAGTGTTACAAAACTAGTACTAGGCGAGCCACTTGTCGCTGTCAGATCACCAAATATAAACCGCTGATCTATTCTGGTTTTTACAACGGTACTTATCTATTCTTATTTTTATAAACTGTCTGAACTAATAATTGCAGTAGTGTTAAAAAACTAGTAGGCGAGCAGCTTGTCGCTGTCAGACCACCAAATATATACCACTGATCTGCTCTGGTTTTTACAACGGTACTTATCTATTCTTACTTTTATTCTTGCATTTGTATGTCAGTAAAAAAAAAACCAACTACATTTCAAAATAGGCAGTACTTGCTGAAGATATTTATAAACAATGAATGAGACGAAAACTTTTTTGCTTGTTTACTTCTCATATTTTATTATCTGAGTAATCGAAGTTCCTAAAAAAGCAATTAAAAATAACGCTCTAAAATAAACCTTTTTTTTTCAAAGAAAAAAAAACTGGTGTTCTGTGAAGACCACCCTTAATTTTTAAAATGTAGCCACAGATTTTTACACGTTAGGGGCCTCAAATTACTATAAAAGAGAGCAAAAAAAAAATCCGACGAAATCCAACCAAGATCTGAGAAAGGCAAGACTTGTAACCATCAAAACCTCTTGGATTGAAAGGGAAAACAGAAAGGAGTTGAATGGTAATAATGAGCGAGAGAGAGATAGATACCTCCAAGCTCAACGGGCAACCTAGTTTATTTTGTTATTAGCCATTCCGCTTTCTTTACGAATGATTCTACAGATTTCGATAGCGTTTAGTTTGCTTTCGTCACTTAAGTGATAATTTACTCTTAAATGATTAATTAAAAAAGCATTTTTTCACTTAAATACTTTTTTGACTACGAATCCAAAAATATAAACTTTGTATGGTGTTTGTTGAAAACATAGAGTGTATATTGTATAAAAAAATAACATTTATGGTTCAAATTTCTTTTTCTGACATTTCTTTTGTCTCATTTTAATCATGAATCTGTCTTAATAAATCGAATAAATTAATTTAAAAAATTGCATCGTCAAATAAATGTTATAGTTTAAAATAATTATTTTTAACTAAAGCTTTAAAACTGTAAAAGATAAGGAAATTTCTCATTCAATTAAATGCCTAGCCAGTCTCTGATAAAGTGAATAAAAACGTAAAATATTTGAAGAGGAAAAAATTGCCTCATTTTATGGACTCTATACTCGATTTAAAATAATTTTTTATTACTATTCTATTTCCTGAATTGAATTGGAGAAAATATCTTCACAAAGTAAATCGTTTGCGGAAGAGGGGGTGGGCGCGTGCGAAAAAATTGAATAGATTCCGTCACGTGACACCTTTTAGAATAACTGAACCTCATTCTGTCATGCACAGGAATTGTGAGAGTTCTACTTTGGATGCACGCAGAAAAAAAAAACACATTTAAAAAAAAAATAAAGGAAACTTCAGATTCATTCGAATTCAAACCACGGACATATTGAACAGCTAAGAAAGCGAATTGGCTTTAGGGGTTGTCTAGAATGAAAATCAATATCAAGAAATCGCTGAATCCAAGCTTGGTTCGATATCTCTTTTTTTTTACTCTTCTTTATTTTCTCTTCTGTTTCCGAGACGGCTGAGATGTAAACAGAATAAAAATAAAAAAATAATAAAAAAATAATAAAAAAAAGACAGAAAAAGAAGGGAAAAAATACGCTTGACTAAGATAGAGAAATGCTTCCGAATTATTCTTCACAATTGCGTAATAAGGAGCACAGTTACAGTTTAAAAAAATCGAGCTGGAAGTTTCGACTGCAACTTGGATCGTTTGATACTTCGTTGATGGTTGTTATTTTCTGTCGATGCCTAGTCAATAGCAATTTTTTTTATTCTATTTTTTTTTCTTTGTTGGAGGTGGCTTTAACCTTTACTTTCCATGTTATTGGCATCAGATAAATGTGGAGAGCTCCCTACTAAGAACAACCTTCAACTGTTAAAGAGGGAAAAAAAGTGCGTTCGTAATGCCTTTTTTGTAAAGAAAGACATCAGTAACAAACCTTGTTTGTCCTCTCAAACTATTCTTTAAGTTTATTATCTACCTATTTTCAGAATGTCTTTGTACATCTTCACAGAGTCTTGAGTTTATCATTTCAAATATATATATCGTATTAGATCACGCCTTATACGTTGTAGGTGATATATTGATCGTTATTTCTCAAATAACTTTTCTTGAATCTTTTCCAAATGGTTATCACCTAAATTATAAATCTTTTTTTTTTTTATCTTTTCTTTAATATGACTAGAAATTTTAAGTATGTCGAAAAAATAGTGTATGTCGAAAATTTAGATATGTCGGAAAAAATATCGATAAATCGTAAATTGTCGATATATTTTTTAAACAATGCGTTAAAGGCTGTTAAAAAAGTATATTCACGATACATCGTGAGCACCAGGTCTTGTTATAAATATCAAATATATAATAATAACGAAAATGTTAGTAACACGGTCACTATTTTAATGCCAAATTTCGAATACTATAATATCGCGAGTATCATTAAATACGATAAATGTCAGGAACAATAATATCGCGATCACTTTTGATAACGATAATAATTCGCAATAATTAACAATAATATCAATGATTAATGAAGGTAAAATGTACCTTTTCCTTAGCATCTAAATTATATTACGATTTGATTTAAGTATTTTAACATCTCTATATTTTTCTTGTACTAAAATTTCTTTCTATATTTTATATGATATATAATTATATGTATGACTTGCACCGTTAATCCTTTTAAACTAATAGAAGAATTCGATAAGGGTTATTTTTCTTATATGATTAAGTGTACTGTTGGATAAATGTTATTTCGTATAGCTACTCCATAAAAGCTTTTCTACAACTTATATAGACTTTTTTCTCTGTTTATAGCAGAATTTATCATACAACAAAGTGAAAGAAAAATAAATAGAAATATATAAAAATAAGACAAAGACACTAAATCACAAATGTAGAGATTCTATTTTTCACATCCGCAACATAAACTATGTCCTTTTAAGGATACTAGAGGACTCAACTGAAAGCAAAACGAAAAGAAACTTTGAAAAATGCGTTGTTATGGCGTCACAATGAATCGTCCTTAAGTATTAATCGCTCATGGTATGGTTATTGTAATTTAAAGGCGATCCGCGTGTGCTATATTTTATGAATTGCTCCTCACCATATCAACAACCAATAAGGTTGGAAGAAAAAGGCAAGAAAAGAAACAAATCAATAAATCGGAAAATTTGTTGATAATGAAATTTGTTGTCACTAAATATTAAAATCATTAAATAAAAAAATAATCCTAAAATATTTATAAATGTATAGTATGTAGAAAGGCTGTAGATCTGAACTTACGGTTATGGAACTCTAAACAATCGAGCATCAATTAGCAGAACCCAAAGTTAAAATATAAAATTAGTAGATGTGAATATACTAAAAAAGTAAGAAATATAATTTTAAAAAACTACAAATTATATTGATTTCATTTAATGTGAAGAATGGAATTTATTCAATCATCGTTTTCTCAATCATATACTAAAAATTATAAGTTTTATGTCAAATAGCTGAAGTAGCAAGCCTGGAGTTGAATCTAGACATCTGAATTTGTTGATGGTGTATGCATAAGCTGAAAACAACGTACGCAGAATTATAGTTTTCGAAAAAGAACTGTTATAACCGCTTAGAATAGTTATCAGAAAAACATAATTCCTTATTCTATGATTCGATTGTTTTATATTGCATTGAAAGGTTCCATAAGAAATAATAATGCTATTTTTTATAAATGCATATCCTTTTCATAATTTAATCAATATATTGTTATTGGAAGAAATTTTTTTAAAGAAATTTTCTGATCCTTTTTTATTGCTATTTTACTTCAATAATTTCATAAAACGAACCGAAATAGTAAATAAATAATGGTTTGTTGCTTAGATATAAGTATAATAACAGGTTTAAAAATCATTAGATACTGATTTAAACTTTCGGAACATCATTTGGGAACCGCTGCTGTAAATGATCAACTTTTTTAGTATTTTTTTTAATAACTTTGCCAAATAAGAAAGACAATAGCAACCAAATCGTTTAGAACCTTTGGATTTCCCAATAACCAAAAGAATGAATGTCAGAAATTAAACTGCATTTCAAAAATATGTCAAACGCACTCCATATTTATATTTAAAATATATGTATATTTTTAAGAAAAGAATAAATAAGCGATATCCCTAAGTTTAAAAGGAATTAGTAAACAAAACTCTAAAGAATATCAATTATTCAAACTAAACGTGATTTCGTGGGAGTATTAATCCCTCATAAAAAGAATTTAATACAAAAATCAATCTAAAGAATACACAAAACCACAATTCCAAAAAAAATAAATCATTTTCTTCAACAAAAAAAACTGGTCGCACTCAAGAAGCGGAGGTTCCTTTTTAGAGTGATGGATCTCGAACGATTCTGTGTGAGCGTCGTTCTGGGGTTGAATGAAGAAAAAACCGTTTTTATTCAAGTTACTTTTTGGTCTGCAAGAGCGAGGAATAACATTCAGAAAAGAAATATTCTATTTATAGTCACCGGTATTCCCAGATAGGTTTTGAAAAGGATTGTATTCCCGTGCAGCTTTTACTTCCATTCACAAGTTTTTTTCCTTGTTGTGTGTCACACGGTGTGATGGAAGCAAAACAGAATTTGAGTGGGCGTTCGTAAGACATTTAAATAAGCTTACCACGTCCCGATGCATCACCCCCCCCCCTTCCACTGTTGCTGCCTTTCAAATATCCAAAACCGTGATTTACCTTCTTTCAAAAAATACTATTTTCTTATCCTTGTTTTTCGATTTTTTTTTTCCGCCAAGTCTCGCGAGGTGCTGAAACTTTTAACTTTCACAATTTTGTGAAATGTAACTGAAATCATGAATTGGCCAAAATGAATTTCGTTTTGTTATCTAAAATTATTAAGTAACATAGTTTTGAGTGGGCATTTGCAAGCAATTAAATAAAATTTCTACGTCCCGATGCGTCACGCCTTCCCCCCTCTCCTGCTGTCTTTCAAAAATCCAAAATCACGATTTACCTTCTTTCACAAAAATATTATTTCTTTATCGTTGTTTCTCGAATTGGTTTTTTTAAAAGTCTTAAGTTAAGAAATTCCTAAACTTTTATAGCTTTCACAATTTTATAAAATGGAACTTCTGAGTCCCATTTTATGAAATTTTCGTGAATTCGTGAATTTTATATTTCGTGAATTCGTCGAAATAAATTTATTTTGTAATTAAAAATTATAAAATCAAAGAATTTGAGTAGACGTTCGCAAACATTTAAATGAACTTTTCGTGTAGTTAAAAATCATAAAATAACAGCATCTGAGTGGGCGTTCATAGACATTTAAATAAGCTGCCTACGTCACTGTTACTATGTTTCAAATATCTTAACAGTGATTTGCCTTCTTTCAAAAAATACTATTTTCTCATCGCTGTTTTTTGAATTAGTTTTGAATTTTGAAGTCTCCAGAGACAATCAAACTTTTAACTTTCGTAATTTTGTAAAATATGACTCCAGTTACAAAATCGTCTAAGAAACTTGTTCTGTAATTAAAATTTGAGTTTTATTTTTATCGCAGCACCATATAATACATATTAGCAACATACATTATCAATGCATATTATTATGAATATTAAAATAGAACACTAATTCTCACAAAACATTAATTCGTCAAAATATACTTATGTTGCAATGAGCGTTATTGTTATGGCAGCTTTACCAATCATTATTATGAAATACGTACATAATATGTGAACATTTATAATGTTCACATATTATACACGTACTTTATGTCTCTCAACACATTATTGGCTGGTGACAAGTTAACTCGCCATTGCACTAGCATTGCCCATTTCAGTTCATGAAAACCCTAGACGATATAGAATATTCCAAAGTTGAATTTAATTGCATTTAGTTCAAGGTAGATAAGATTTATAGGAGTTTATTTAGAGTGTTTTACTTTACTTCCATATTCGATTACAAAATAATAGCCAGTGACATGATCGTTTCTGAGCAAAATTGCCGGTCAACAAAGTTATAATCTACGTCGTACCTCCCTTTCACAAAATACTACTTTCGCATATTTTTTCTTTCCTTTTATTTTATTTACTTATTTATTTATTTTGGAATTACGTATGGTATTTTGCTGAGATAATCAAAAACCTTTGACAGCACAGTTTCGTAAAATTGAACTGAAATCATTGATTCATTAAAACAAACTCTTAGTGCAATTAAAAATTGAGCATTATTGTTACTTCAGTAATCACTTTTATAAAATACGCATCAATAACGTATATTATAAATGCATATTATGAACAATTAAAATGTTTACGTATTCTCTACAAATTTTATGCCTTTTTAAATCTAAACTGCACCTCCCTTCTAAACGATACCATTTTCACTTAGTTCTGTTTTAATTGTATTAATTTAAGTTTTCATATATACTTAAAAACCATTATTGTGCATTTTATTAACATTTATTTAACCTTTGCTAATTTTTATGATCGCCAATATGATTCAATTAGATCCAACATTTCTAACAACATCCAACATTTCTCAGTCAACTCTGAATACTTTAAATTTAGCTCAGATTATCGACTTACAAAATATTTTTCTTGCAATCTTAAATGATTTCTTTTCACAGTTCCGTACAAAAATAAGTGAATAAACACACATCTGTAGAGTTATTTTGCATAAACTAATTGGAAAACGGTATAAAAGTGCCATTAAATTGTATTACTGAAATGATACCGTTATTACGTAGTAGGTAATTTATTAGCTATTTAGATATTTATTGTCTCAGTTGATATTGGTATTTTAAGGATATGTGATTTCCCCACTCTCCACACTTTCTCCCTCCACTACCATAGTTTCTGAAAATCTCGCTTTTTCCCCCACGGCATTATGTTTCAGTAAGAAGTCAGAATATACTGACACGGGGAAAAAATGAAATTTGCCAAAACTATGGTAACGGAAAGGGTAAATGTGTGGACCGAGGGAAAAACGCCTAATAATAAAAATGTTCATCCCATTTACAACTTCTTTGTTGCAGGTACTTTGCAATTACCCAACCATTGGCCTATGCTGTAAAGAGAAGTGTTCGACTCGCATTAATTATGATTGGTATAGTGTGGTTAGTGAGCGCTGTCATCACGTGTCCACCCATGTTTGGATGGCATGACCGCGGCACTAATCAAAATGACACCCAATGTGCCTACATTGCAGATCAAGGATACGTTGTCTACTCTGCTTTAGGTAAAACTTGTTAATGACGTCACAAAACCCCAATTCTATTTCCATGTTTTAATACATGCATTCATTTCAATTAGGTGCACAAAATTGATTGATATGAAATCATTTTGTTTTTCTTTATTTTTGTTTGAAATTTTATTGTAAGCGATACTTAATCGTAGCAGTTTCATGTTCGTTATTTATTCAAAATTTAAAAAAATATTACTTGCAGTATGATGAACGGAAATAGAGGATAAATAAATAATTAAGCAAAGATTTAAAAAATTTCACTCGCAGAAAGGATAAGAGAAAAAAAAAAGAAACGCACTAAATGGTACGGTATCATCAACATGTAAAGGATGCCTTAAACTGTACCGATGATTTTCAAAAATGTGTCGTAGGAAAACGGTCAAAATTGGAAAAAAAGGAAGGGAAAAAAACAGTTCTTGCAGCAAATTCGATGACACATTCGTTTTATTTATAATATTCCTGATATTAGTTCAAAATGTTTTCCTCAGATGGCGTTACAAGCCTTTTCTAATCCTTTCAATTGCTATGTCTGATTACTACTTCTAGTAGTTGTGGTTCATTTACGTCGCACTAGAGCTGCACAATGGGCTATTGGCGACGGTCTGGGAAACATCCTTGAGGATAATCCTAAGACATGCCATCACAATTTTTGATCCAATGCAGAGAGGATGGCACCCCCGCTTCGGTAGCCGACGATCTGCAAGCGAAGTCTAGCACTTTACGGCAGAACAGTTTAATAAGGACCAATACCGCACACCCTTGGTCCCTACGCAGACTGATCCAAGTGATCACCCACCCGCACACTGACCGCAGGCAGTGATGTTTGACTTCGATGATCTGCTGAGAACCATGTCTTAACTATCAGTCCTCTGCGGGACCTGATTACTACTTAAGTTGGATATTTTGAAAAGACTGTAATTTGATTTTCCTTAATTTAAAGGTCTCGAAAAATTCTGATGTGATTTTAGTTATTTTTCGTTGCTTTTCAGGCATATTCTGCAGCCTCTTTTGTGAGAAACTAAATCCAAAGGAAATCTATAGGAGAATTTATGCCCCATTACAGAAATTTGCCACAAAAATTGCTTTTCAACCTTAATAGTTTTGCAGTTATTAATATTTGAAAATATTTATTGAAATTTAAGATATAGGTGCTTCAATACTTTTCTATTTTTAAGCGTTCGGTTTAAAAAATTCAGACCACTGTGACATTAAAAGTACATGCAGTGTATATTTATAGTACACACTGGATCTTTCGTAATCATTTCTCATATCGTATATTTCAAGTACACATGTTAAGGTCTGGTTTCTTAGGACAATCGCCTTATCTGGGCGTCAGCGTGACGTCAACGTCCCGCTGACGCCAACAAAATACTGGTTTGTTAGCTCAAGGCCTGGTTTCTTAGAACTAGCGCCTTATCTGGGCGTCAGCGGAAAGTTGACGTAGAAGTGACGCCAAAAAATACTTTTTTGTTAGCTCAGCTTGAGCAGTCGGTCCAACGCAGACATTATGTCTCATTGCGCATGCGTTAATAATGTAAACAAATATTTATTTTGAATTTGTATTGATTTTGTTATTGTCGACCAGTGTTTTAGAGAACAAGTAATGACTTTGCCCAAGAAAAAACACATTATAGCTGAGCTAAATGAAGAGTGCTATGTTTAATGAAGAAGCTATGTTTAATATCAAAATCAAAATCTTGGCTGATTTCAATGTACTGTTGGATGCTGTCTGCCATTGCTTCTGTGGTTAACGTCACGTTGTAATCCAACTGCAGTTGAGTTGGACGGCAATTGTAGTTCAAGATGAGCGTTCGATGACGTATACTATCAAACTCACAAATGGACCAATCAGAGGTTATCGCTGATTTCCAGCTGACGGCGTCCTGTCCTAAGAAACCAGGCCTTTAGGTGTCACAATTTAATACTTTAGTTTAAAAAAGCAAAAACGCAATCCAACCTCTTGTGAGGAAGACAGGCTAAAAACATCAAGATTTTGATTTCCTGATGGCAAGTTTTTCTGATAATCGCCTCTCTGTTTCTCCCAGTAAGCAAAAAGATTGATGTTTTCAGTTTCTTCCTCTCTAGTTAGATTTCTTCATATTAGATAATTGTCTTAATCTGATTTCTACTTGCTGTTGATGCATAACAAGGTCCGTCAGATAATTTTCATCCACTTTTTACAATTATGCCATTTAACAATTCCATTATTTTCAGGGTCATTTTACATCCCGGCTTTCATTATGGTTTATGTCTATTGGAGGATATTTGCTGTAGCTCGTAAGCGGCAGGCAGTCCTAATGCAAGGCACTGGTGGCAGCGCTAATGCGAAAGATGGACACGGGTCAGACAGCAATTCCTCTACTCTAGGAGATAATTCAGTACCAACGGACCACCAGCGCATGTTGAAGGAACAAGGCCGACAAGATTCTGCTCCAACAGAAGAAACAACGCTTCCACTGTCACAGGTAAGAAGATTTAGTCTACAGTTATTATTTCAGGAAATTGATTCTGATTCAGGTTAAACTTGTACTTTGAGTAATTATTCGAAGAATTCAGGTAATACTTATGGGTCGAATTGAAAGCATTAATATGTTAGAATAACATTAAAGAACTTTTTTTCTCCATCAGATTTTTTAATAGAGTTTCGTATCGCTGATTTTAAATCCTTAATCTGTTTCTCTCTTCAAGCTACTGTTTTTAGGTGACATTTTTAGTCTATTTTATGACAAAATGCATGAGTTTAAACACGTTACATCTCAGAAGGAGTCACATAATTGTTGCGTTAAACAAGGTAGTTAGAGCACATCATCAGAATTAAAATTGCATAGGATCTCATGCTCGAAAATGTCGTCATACGTCGCTAGTGGTGCTTACCAACTCATGAACTGTTTCTTCGTAAGCTTTTGAACAGTTCATAATAGGGATGCACCCCTAGCTGCACACGATAAAATTTTCAGGCACGAGTTTCTATACAATTTTAGTCTCTACTATGTGCCCTAACTATCTTTAAAGCTTATCGCAATATTTAAGTGACCCAATGTTGCATATAAAGTTTTTGAACAAAAACATTTGGACAAAAAATTTTATTTTAAGAAAATCAGTGGCTTTAGAATCAAAGCTAATATCAGATTTGAAATACCCACACCTTAATTAGACAAGATCAAGCATTTGTAAAAATTGAAATTTTTTCCCAGTAATTTAAGAATTTGTTCCCCAATGTAATTTGAATGTTCAATGTTTAATGAGTGGTGTCATAAATGATGTTCAATGTGTGGTATCATAAAATAATATCCAAACAAAATATCTTTACTTACTTTCATAGACAGCGTTATAAACACAATACACTTTTGATCTTCGATGGTACTGGTTTAAATAAAAAATGTATTTAGAATTTTCTCATACTCTATTTCTTAAAACATCTTTCGAGTTCAACTAAAGAACATACCTTTAAATCTTACAAACACAACCAACCTTAACCCCTAAACAAATGATGAATCCATATCAATAACATTCTGCATTATTTGTCAATAAGGATCGATTCGTAATGAATCGGTCTAGATTGAGATTGATTCTGAGCTTAATATCTTTACTCACTAATTTATTACTGCTCAATAATTCATTATTTATTCTCGAGTAGCTATAAATATGTTCAAGTAGAATTGATTTATTATTACAAACGACAATTCTTGATTAGTCGCATTGATGGAGAGCAATGTCCGGAAAAATGTTTTACTAAGCAATTTATCATGTTACTAATTTCTGTTTGTTCTAGTTATGAAAGTAAAAAACCAATATCAAGGACTTTACCATCGTTTGCATCTATATAAAATTATATATTTTATAGAACTATTCTTTTACAACCGGATAAAGTTTTTAGGTTTGACTGACAAGCAATTTTAAATCAAAAAATAAACATATTACTAGTTGGATATCCTTCAATCGCTCAATAAATACAATAGTTTAAACTGTCAGAGGTAGTCTTAAACAGATCCGTTTTATTAAAGAGCATTCAAGATTCCATTCGCTTTCCAATAGATCTATACAATTGGAAGCTTTCTTAAATTAAATTTATTGAAAACTGAGTTATGGGTAAAGCATACATACAATTATATACAGTGTAATAGAAAAATAACCGATCACAATAACTTTCTGAGCTTTTGAATGTACTCAAATACATATTTTTACGCACCTTTTTAGCCCAAAAAAATTGTTTCGAATGTGCTAATATTTTCTGTTTACTGAATGAGTGAATTAATTTTAAGAAAAATTAAAAACTTCAGTATTTTTACTCGGTTGAGCTTACTTTCGACTGTTAAATATTTTTAGAACTAACCATTTTTTACCTCGGCACTAGAATCTAGGACAGACATGGCAAACCTATGGCACACGTGTCACTAGATGACACGGGAGAAGTGCGTATTATTGATCACATTAAAAAAAACTCATAAGAGATAGAGGATAATGTAGGTGGCTTCAGGAAAAAAAGTATGATTTTGGGGACCATAACGGTAGTGTTCATGATGCAAGGCTGGCTGTATTACTATAGATTACTATATTGCTAGGATGTAAGGCTGACTACATTACTACAGTTAACTCTATTTCCAGGATGTTACGCTACTAGTCTATGCTGTGAAAGATATCTGTAAAAATTTAAAAAGGTATCTAGCGTTAATTCAAAGGGTGCCCACTTTATAATATTTTACCTTTTATCGTTTCCACTATATCCATTTGAAGTCAGTTAATAACTACACAATCTATTATTACTATGTAACTATTACTTAGTTTGAAGATGATTTTTATGAAGAAAATTAACAAGTCGTTTACGGGATATGCGAAAGTATTAAATTTTAATTTGGCTGGCACTCTAATCAAAATAGTTCCGCCATCTCGGGTACATGATATAACATTTGTCCGATAAAGTTATGAATAGTTATTGTATATTGAAACAAAGAAAATCGTACAATACCTAATATTAACAACTAAATTTATTTTTAGAGACCTATAAGATTTGTCTTATTCGTTTTCTCGAAGCATTTCTGAATATATTTTTGTTCTTCCATTACAGGTTCGTGGAAGCAGTACCAGGAGTAGCAGTGGAAGGCGAAGAAGTTCCTTTTCACTCATACGCTCATCAGCATTCTTCCTACACCGTCAAAACACGTACAACCCAAACGTGACGACGAAACTTTACCACCAACAGAACCACGAGCACCATCACGAAGAAAAGGATTACCAGCAGCAACAGCCCACCGAAAACGACAACCCACACCCCTTAGTCAGTCGGAACAAATCTCAGGAAGACCCCGACCAGGGCTCCAACTACAACTACCACTGCCAGTACTGCAACCCAAAAAAAGAATCTCAAAAACCGACTCGTTTGACGATACGAAAGAAAGACGGTTACGAAAGAGCAGCTTTCCAGCGCGAGAGAAGAGTTGCCAAATCCCTCAGTGTCGTTGTTGGAGGATTTATCATCTGTTGGCTGCCCTTCTTCACCGTCTACTTAATTGAGCCATTTTGCCAAAGCTGCGTCTTCCATCCCACGCTTACAGCTTGCTTAGTCTGGCTGGGTTGGGTAAACTCGGCCATCAATCCATTCATTTATGCTTTGAACAATAATGATTTTAAAAAGGCATTTTTGCGTTTGACTATAGACAAGTGTGGATGTTGTAGGAAAACTAGAAAAGGCCATGACCCTCAGCAGTTCATTTGAAAAATTATAAATGAATATATGTATAAGTGATATCTGAATGCTGCTGTAAAAAAAGCGTCTCGGGAAATTTCCTATCTGTCCGAAGTTGACAGTTAAATTTGATTAAAAAAATGTGACTGATTTTTCTCGAACTAAAAACCAAGTTTGAAATTATTACTTTGAAAATTCAGCCACAATTTACGCAAGAAGTTTAAGCCAGGATGGTTCAAACGGAAGAAAGTATGTAAGTTTAAGATGACTTAATCACTCGTGGTTGATTAAGCGTAAACAACCATTAAGTTATAAATGGAAAGGAGAAAAAATGCGAAACCATAATTGAAGGGAGAAATGTAAGCACGCATGAAAAAAATTGTGAATGATGGGGAGAATGAGGTCAACTGGTTAAAACAGACAGCCATGGTTGGCGGAAAAATATAAGTCATGACTGGTGGAAAAAATACTATCACTCATGACTGAAAACGAAACTATAATTGAAGGGAGAAATGAGGGCAACTAGTGTAAAGAGAGCAGTCATGATTGGATAAAATGTGAGTAATGGCTGATTGGAAAAATGCTGTAAAAAAGCAAATATGATTGAAGGGAGAAAAAAAGGCAAACACTGACTTTAAATGAGTTGCCATGACAGAAGTAAGAATGGTTAGTAATGGCTAATGGAAGAATGGTGCCCATAATTGAAGGGAGAAACGTAAGTACTCGTGTTTAAATTGAGAGAAAAAATACCAATTGTGATTGAAGGGTGAAATGTAAGCATTCGTGTTTGAATTAAAAAATGATGCTAGCTGGCCGAAATAAAACACTTGAACAACCATGATTGAAATGAAAAATACAAGCCAGAACTGGTCGTGTAAGAAATATGTTCGTATTTTTCGAATTAACTGGTAAACGTAACAATGATTGAAGTGAGAATTCTTAAAATTAAAACTTGTACAATACTTACCTGCAATTAAAGCGCTACGGAATATTTACATTTTATAAAAAAGAACTGATAGCCATCTCATTCCCTACCGATTACACATCTGTTAATAATTATCTATCTCATTACTCTAGTGTTTTATATTGTAATTCGAATGAATTATAAGTAGGTAAAAGAAAAACTTTATAATAGTAAGAGAGAAACGGATAATTTTCCATTAATTCTATTTTTGACAAAAAAAAAGAACTAATTCATGTTATGATGATAATGAGTAGTCCATTAGGTAGAATGTATGTAAGTATAATTTACAATCCATTTTCAGTTGTTTACTGAAATTCTTCTACTGACAGAAAATCTAATTGGGATTTAAAAAAACACTACAAATAGATATTTATATTACTATTTCATATATTCACGAAATTGATATATCTGTGATGTTTACTAAATATAAATGTTTAATGCGAAAAAATACGTACTTTAATATCATTCTGGATAGATTCTGTCAATAACGAACATAACAATTTATACGTAACTTAATAGGAATTACTCAAAAACGTACGAAATGTCTTAATTAATATTTTAAAAACTCTCTAATTACAAGGTTGAATAATATGCTTATGTTTTCTTTTGGTATACTAAATCATTTTTCTTAATTAGATAATTCCGGTATCAATAAAAAAAATGGGAGAAAGCTGGCTATTAAAAGTTTTGGTTTAATTTAAATAGGAATATCTGATTTCAGTTTGCCCCAGCCTTTGAAAAGTGAGTTTTAGCTTAAAATTTACGAAAGGGAAAACTTAAACATGGCTATATTGTTATATAAATATAAAATGAGATAAATCCAGAGACAATAAAGCAAATAGTAAGTTAAAAGGATTTTGTGTATAAAAAGAGCTGTTTTTTATATATATCTACCTATTAAACGTCTAACAACTATCTTTACAGATGCTGTTTCTTATATATTTGTTAACGCTGAATTGAATTAAATCAAAATTGAGTCAATAGAATTGATAGTTCTGAAGTTACAAAGATTTATCGATTAAACTAATATTTAGTATAATTTAGTATATCGATTAAATTATTATTTAGTATATCGATTAAACTAATATTTAGTATATCGATTAAACTATTATTTAGTATATCGATTAAACTAATACTTAGTATATCGATTAAACTAATATTTAGTATATCGATTAAACTAATATTTAGTATATCGATTAAACTATAGATTACATCGATTAGACTAATATTTTAGGAGTTAAAAGGGTATTGTGGTATAATTTTTGCCGAAATAACTTTGGAACAATACTCTAATCAGTGAACTTTTGTGTTATTAGTTCTATCAATAGAATAAAGATCAATTCAGTATATTAAAAAAACATTCATAAGAAACAATACCTCACTTGTCTAAGCACACACGCAAATAGGAATATGACGCGTAAATCATTGAAAAAGGGATTCAAATATCCATATTGGATGTACGCCACTACTTTTAAACCAGTTTCCGCTTTTTCCTTACCCTTTTGCTTTCTTGTACCAGAAGTAGACCATAATGGCAGGCATGAACCAGCATGCTAAATGCCGTAAGCAAAAGGTTAATTATTTCCATGTTTAATTACTTACCTAAACGACAATATTCAATGGGGGGAAAAACATTCATATAAAACATCATATACTCTATAGCTGATTATTAAACTTCGTTCACTAAACTTTTATAAATCTTTTACTAAACTTCTACTAAGCTACGAAATTAAGAGTCTATTCTAGTTTCTGGTTTTGCTAAATTAATTTTTAATTTTTTTTGAAAAAAATTGACCGTCTGGTATGTGAATGAAGAATTTTAACGAGTATTTGTCTAACCAAAAATAGTACAACACCTTTTTTCCAGAGTAAAGAATATTTTCTCTATAGGAAAACATTAAAACATTTTGAGAAATTATTTCGTTTTTTTAAGATAGGTTTGCAATTTACAGGTTTTCTCAAACTAATTTTTCTGTTCAGAAAAATTAAAATCTTTTCTTTTTACTATTTCGAAGAAAAAAAATTTAACCGTGATACTTTGATTTTTTAGATAAATGCTCTGATATATTGCTTATATATCTCAACAGGTAAATATAAATTCAAAACATGTTTGATACTGTTACAAATCTGAATTTTATGTAAATTGAGATGCATATGAATAATCTAGCTCATATTTTCTCAATTGCGCATTTTTCCTACAAACAAATATCCTTACATCAATTGGGTGCTTGCACTTCAAGAAGAAGAAGATCACAAGTACCCACACATGACGTCACCTCCAGCTGATCATGTATAAACAATACGGCTCGTTCAAGTTGAGCAAGCTTCTCCATATAAGTTCGAATGTTAATTAACACTAGATTGCCCAAGGAAGTCATTTTGACTGCTTTTTAATTTCAATTAGAAAAATAATGATGACACAATTTCTTAGAATTTTGTGACTTTTGTACAACATAAAAAATTTTTTATTGTTAATATTTACTAATAACTTGTTATATAACTGCAAATAATATCAAAAATATTAGAAATTAATTTTAAACAAATTTCTTAAGACATTAGTTATTCTTTCACAATGCAGTCATTTTGACTGCTTTTGGGCAATATAGGTATTTCAGTCTTTCCAGTGTTAACGAAGTTAATTAAACACAGCTCCGTATCACACATCGAATTTGTTGAAATGTAATTCTTTCTTTTCTACATCTTTTACTTAACTAAGATTTATTGTAACCGTGTTATATTTTGATTTTATGTACCTGCCATTTTCGATACGTCGTTAGTTTGTTTATGTTATTCCCCACAGTTAGCCTGACGGCAAGTGAACTCTAACACATGATCCGTGTGGCACTGAGGATATTTGACGTCAGCACTGTGCTCGTTGCAAATTGGATGTGGAATTCGTATCGACCAGCCACCGCTGGGATTCGAACCCGGTTCACCTCCTTGGAAGGCGAATGCTCTAACCCCTGAGCCATCGCGGCTCTTACCCGTATATATCCGTCATTGAACAACCGACCCACTTTTTGGGTTTATGATTACTAATGTTCAACTCCGTAGCCTTGTAATTTTGAACCTAATCCAGAAGGCAAGGAAACTCTTGGATCAGTGCCCCCAAAGGTATAGATATGTTATGGGAACATGGAGGCCTTTGCGTCTCGACAGATTTTACGTACATCCGTCAGTATTTACTACACGGGGAGTCTTTCGTCGGAGGGGATCGAACCCAGCGCCCTACCGACCTGCCTATCCCAGCAAAACCTTTTATTTTATTAAACTATTTTATTTAAACTAATAAAATTCAAATTGCTATTTTGAAGAGATTCATTTTACGCGGTGTCTTCCAAAAAAATTAGCGAATTTCTTCCCATGTGACCGATTGTAACGCTGTTTCTTTTTCGTCTGTCATAAAATAAGATGGTGGTCTATGAAATATGTATGAAAGCTCTAAAATGGAAGTAGAATTTTTGTCTTAGAATAAAAAACCATGAAGCATGAGAAAAAGAAACATTTCGAGGATCAAACTTTACAAAGGCACGTCAAGAAAGATATACGTCACACCAACTTTATACTCACTCTTTTTTTTTCTTTCTATTTAAGTCTTGGGAAAAAGATTCACCCTATTTATTCTCACCGATCTAGAACAGCTTGCGACTTTATAGATATTCCTCAGTTTAACTTCAAAGAAGAAGAAGAAAAAAAAAAACCTCTGATATTTTCTGATGCTAAGCGATTGCGATAACTTATCAGAAGCTTATTTCTTTCTTTAAAAAAATTCGAATGGTTTCAGTTTTTATATCGCCAACACGGGAGTTTTCCAACTACTGTTACGCGAAAATTCTAAAAAGTTTCGTCTATTTTCTAGAAAAACAGCGCTTCAGTGGGAATTTTTATTGGTTAAGTTTCAAAATGTTTAAACAATTCCTGTAAAGTAGATACGACAGTTTATAAAACGGTTAAATTTACGCGGTGACTCGCAATTCAAACAAGAAAGGACTTTTGTATTCTATTTTTAAAACCGGTGTTGAACAGTGGACCCAATTTTGAGTTAACAACTATGAATGTTCAACTCCGTATCCTTGTAATATTGAAACCAATCCAGAAGCCAAGGGAACTCTTGGATCAAAAATTGGTTCAAAATAACCATTGTTGTGGACTTTTTGATGGAACTAATCCCCATTTGTGTTACTTGGATAAGAAAACCACAAAAACCTTCCATGGTTAGCCCGATGGTAAGAAGATTTCAGCACATGATCCGTCTACGGTTGAGTATATTTCTCTTCAGCACTGTGGTTGGTGTGATCTAGGAGCATAATTCGTGCCAACCAGTAACCACTTGTATTCGAGGCGAGCGATCTTTCTCCTGAGCCACCATGACTTGAGTGATTTTTATCGGAAAAATTAGTTTTTAATTATTTTTTTTATTCTTAAATTAGACAGTGTATAGTCATGAAGAAAAAGCATATCTTACAGGGATTTGGTTTTACATATACACTCTTTTATTTTGCTCTTTTATTTATTATTTTTAAACGAAGATTTAATTTTTTGCAAATTAAGATTTCATTATTTAGTAGTAAACAAATCATAACAAACTTAACAATTAATTAAAACAAACTTAAAAACATTTTTGATTTACAACTTTCTGCTTTACAATAGCTTGCTAAATGATTATAATAATGAAAATTTTAATGCTAGAAATAACAGCGCATGAATAAATTCAAATAAAAATCTCTTAATAAGTTCAAAATAAAAAGACCACTTGACAATAGTTTATAAAATATAGTCGATTCAAAACAATTGAAAATTCATTGGTATGTTGTTTCATATAACCGTTACTTGCCATTATGTGATGACGATGTTCAATTTTATTTCTTATTACTTTATTCTTGTTTTATAAAATTTTTAGCCTTTTTAAACAAAATGATTCATTACAAAAATAATCAAATTTTTAACCCCTTGAAATTCGGATAAAGTACTGTCATACCTAAAACTATTTAACGTACATAAAAATAATTTTAAAAAACTATTCTGAGGAAAAACTGTTCAGAAAAACGATCAGCACCATTTTATATCTTTTTCAGAATGACATAAAACAATTTTACTTCTTACAAAAATGGAGTTCTGCTTTAACTTAGTTATTTAGAATTAGAATCGTTATTAATGACTTAAATAATAAATAACTGGCTTTTGTTATTTAACTGAAAAGCACCAACAAGTCTTTCATTCACACCGCTATCAATGTGTATAAAACAGACTAGTTTATCTGATTACTATTTTTGTTCTACAAATACTGCGATATATAATAAATAATTTAATTATTGTGTTCTTTTTAGTTAACTATAGTAGTTATATTTATATCTAACCACAAAATCATAAAAATTAGTTACGTTATTTTATTATAACTAATTAAATATGAAAGCAATTATTGTACTTTAATTTAAATAATTCAATGAGGTCTTAGCTTAAATGTTATACGATATGACAAACGAAATAGTTACATTTTTACATAGGCTAATTTGAATTATAAGATGTTAAAGAAATATTACATCATTTTACCGGAATTAGTTTTGCTATCAGGTTATTTTAAATTAAGAGTAAATCATTTATTGAAACATATATAAAGCTGTATAACGCTTATTAGTTATTTTTATATTAGATTGATATCAGTAATGTTTGCGAAAATTGTAACACCATGGAGGAATAGTTACTGATATTGGTACAGATAAACATGCGCTTTGATAGTTTGCACGCATTTGTTTTCGAATCATTTAAGTATCTTACCTTACTTTACATTTCATGTTTCATGTTGCATATAATTTCTTCATGATGTTGCAATTTTCACAAACGCTTATGATTGGATGAATGTTATAAGTGACACTTGAATAAACTAGATTCAAAGTTCCTTCGTTGGCTAACGGAATTAAAGATAACACCTTCCCTTTATTTCTTGTGGGCTTCCAATGGGATGTCTGAAAGTGACGTAGTGTGGGTATCTCAATCTTGATTGGTTGTTGAAACGTTGTACATTTACGCTAGCAGCTGTTCTTTATATTCTATTTCGAGTAAGCCAAGACCGTCAAGTATCAATTCTCTTAAGTTGCACATTCTGAATTATTTTACAAATGTTAATTCTTTCACTATATATTTCTTACTTAACACAAAAGCACGAAACCATTAACAAGCTAATTATGCATCACAACAAATGTATCACGGGTTACAATAAAATACATAAACAATTAATAAATCTAAGTTAAGTAAAAGACGTAGACGAGAAAGAATTATATTTCAACAAATTTGATGTTCGGTACGGAGCTGTATTTAATTAACTTCACTCTAATTAACATTCTGACTGATGTGAAGAAACTTAGCTCAACTTTAACACGCCATTTGGCTTGTATACTATCAGCCGGGACTGACGTCATTAGGTCACATGTGTGGATATCCGATCTTCTTGAAGTGCAATCACCGATTAGGAAAATATATAAATCCCTAACACTTTTTAAACTGTTGGCGTAATAGCGTACGCATTCTCGGCGTTTGGCATTTCAAATTGCTACCAAAGAGAGGTTTTATTAGATTATTTGTCAACTGTTTGTTGGCGAGAATGCACTAAAAATATTCTTAGTCTTCAAAAACACTCCATTCTTTAGTAGTTTGATCAATTGACTTAACGACTTACCTAAATATATTTATAACTAAAGCTGTAGAGCTAAAAAACGATATTGATATAAAAAAATGACTAAAATGATATTTTTTAGGTGAGCTAATTTTTTATAAATATACCGAAACCCTATTAAGTTCGTAATATATTTTCATGCATGTTTATATCTCTATAAAAAAAATTTTGAAATGTTTAAAAAAGTAAGCTCAGTAAAAAATTTCAAGAAATTAGGAAAGAACTTTTAAAATCTAACGATGGCACGAGATAGTATATCTTATTTTCTACTAGTGTTTAATTTTTTATTTATATAACATTATAACAGGTTAAATGAAATGTCTGAACAAATAAAATAATATCTTTTTCTTGAAAAATAGTCTGTAATGTTTAATAATAAATGTTTAATATTTTTTCTTGTAAGATTTCTTGAAAAAATCTTGAAAGATTTAAGCTGGTTACAATTTTTAAAACAAATACTCGATATATTAGCCTACAAAATTGGAAAAAAATAGCAATTTTAGCATTATAAAACGTTGTATTCTGGAGCGGGTATTCAGGAATTTTAAATTGAAATAAAATTATTTATTTATACTCAAAAACTCAAATTGGACAAAACTTATATTTATAACTCGCTTTCTAATATTATGATATTAAGTTTGAGTTTCGTCACCATGAATTAATAGCAATCATGTCTGCACACTGTAAAAACCTAAACTATTTCTCAACACCGGAAATGATCACATTGAATTACACCAAAATGAGCATGAAACGACATACATAGCTACATACATAACGTTTTTTTTTTTTACTTTTGATGAATATCAGTATAGTAGAAAACACTGATATTCATCAACTCAACAACCGCCGGCTTTTTCTGCTATATTCCACTTGGCGTTTCTTGAATTCCTGATATTCAAAGAGCGCCAATATTGTTTTTGGAAGTGTGAATAATTCTCGTATGGTGAGAAAGCGCGAGAGTTTGGTGTAAGAGTATTCAATTACACCCTTTCAATTATATATGAACTGTCGAGCTAACTCATTTTTAAAATATGATTTTTTTCTATTTATGAATATTACTAATTTTTTAAAAAACGAAGTAGCAGCAAACTGATTCACTGAAATAGATTTTTAATGAAGACGGTAGTCACTCTGTGGCAAATGACGGCTATAGCCGCTATTTGCCTTCATATTGCTAAATGTTGAACGCTATAGCAGCTATTTGAGGAAAAGTGTTAAAATTATTGCTTTGTTTGAGTTGAAATCGCTTGAATGTTGACTTTTATTTAGTCAAAGAAACTCCAAAAAACACCCTTGAAATTTTTCGTACAATAAAAAGTCATATATAATGAAAATAACACTTATTTCCAATGAATGGTATCTAAACATTGAAAACATTGAAACATTTAATTTTGAAATGATTCAGTGTCACATATATTACTGGTGTTGTAATGAATTTTCTAAGTATTGAGTTCTGGCACAATGTATTTGTGTGGCGCACTTTTGTGGCACAATGTACTTCCCAAAAGCCATTAATTACAATTTTTATTTTTAATTTTTGTTAATATAAAACTATTTTTTACCATGCATTGTATAAATTGTTGTGGTTTTGTGAAAGACTGTCTTATTCAAAAAGCTGGCATTTATTCTAGTCATTTTCTCTTGTTTGGTGTTTCTGTTATATAAACATGTAGGACATGTGCTGTCTTTATTGTAAAGTTGTTACATGTGAAATAAAAAGATGTTTTAAATTCTTGTTACTTTTTAGAATTTCATTTTTTAATCTCACATTTTTTGTACGGTTATGCATACAATAGTATAGTTTATAAAGATTAAAGATTGCTGATTCTGGTGAATAAGGTGACAATATTTATGAAGGTGCTATGTCTCCTATGGCTTCTCATTTGAATTATCATCCAAGCAACTATTTAATTGAGAGTCTAGTTGAAAAAAAGTCTAGTTGAAAACTGTGTTTCATCTAGGTAAAAATATATTTAAAGGTGCCTCTTGGCGAAAATTGGCAATGCTTTTAGCACCAATTGTGTATATATGACAAATCGAATAAGGCCAAAAACGAAACACAAATTTAAACAAAATATGTATATATATAATCCCAAAAATAAATTCATTTTACATCAAAATAAAACAAGGAAAAAAATGTGCATGTATTATTTTTGTAAAGTATTAAAAGTTAGTTTTAAATCGTATGGGGAGAAAAATCTCTATAATGAAATAAGGAAATGCTGAGTTACACAATTTTCACTACCAAAACGATTTTTTCTTGAGATATTGAGACCTAAAGACAACCCAAATTAAATGTAATATTACTATAAACAAAAAAAGTTGTGATCCCCTTATTACGATCACTGGTTCCCACCCATTGGTCAAACGCTTTTTCTTTCTGGATTGTCTCCGTTAAACGCCACAACATTTCAAATCATGGGTCGCAAAAACTGTCTGTCGTCGAATTGGTTTTCACGTCCTGCCTATGTACATGTTTCAAGACATCACAAAATACTTTTCCTTCTTCAACATTTATTGCAATTGCCGTCAAGTCAGTAATTATACGTTAATACTAAAAAGGATATAAAAATACTTTAAATTATTATTATGTAAATACATTAAAAATGCCTGCTAGGGAAAATAAAAGAAAAACAGCAGCTGTCGCCATAGCAATGCATGCAATGAGAACGCATGCGCATTGTTTTCTGTTATTCTTGAACACAGTTAAAAATGTGTGGACACCATCAAATCCAAACCAAGACCCATTTTGCCAATGGGCAAAATAACGTAAAAATGAAATGCATGATATCTAACATGCTCAGTAAAATAGGAAAGATCGACATACCTTATTATGAGATTTCTGTGTGGGTCGCCTTAAATCAAACAACATCGCTCGTCCTGGAAAACAACTTGGCGATACTCTATGGGACACCTCGCTATATATTCTAACCACTATAAAGAAAGGTAATTTTAATAAAGAAAAGTAATTTAATAAGGTAAAATGAAGAAAGGTAATTTTACAGATAATTTTATTGATTTACTTAATTTGATATTGTCTGTGTTATCAGGATAACATTATTTTTATACAAAGGAAAATCCCGCAGTGGACTGATCGTTAAGACACGGTTCCCAGCAGATCACCGAAGTCAAGCATCACTGGCTGCGGTCAGTGTGCGGGTGGGTGACCACTTGGATCAGTCTGCGTAGGGACCGAGGGTGTGCGGTATTGGTCCTCGTTAAACTGTGCTACCGTAAAGTGCTCGACTTCGC
>NC_092204.1:87478574-87505239 GCF_043381705.1 Parasteatoda tepidariorum | reverse complement strand
ATAAAATAGCAATAAGATTCACAAAACATACAAATTTCAGATAGAAGTCCCCATAGTCAAGTGTTGACAAATTTCAATCCTTCATACTAGATTTAAAAAAAGTCGTTCTATTCTTAATTAGATAAAAAAAAGTTTCATTTACGAACAAAAAAAATATTTTTTTCATCAAAGTTTTTAACATAAAAACTTAACCAACTTCCGCTTGCAATTACGGATTCCTAGGCTTTGTACGAAATTGTTACAATTACTTTCATGCTCTTACAGCTGCAACAAGTATTTCAACAAGTCTGAGGGCCCAATTAATATTTTTAAGATAAGAAGCGTAACTCTTAAATATGACGCATAATTTGAATCAATATGACGCCACATTCAACACTTAAACTCATTCCAATTTTAAACTATTGGAATGTTATCCAACTAATAAAGACGTACAATTGTTCAAACTCAAATTTTCCATATAAACATATGTACTTCAATCAAACGTGCCATGGAATATCATGGATACACTAAAATTGTTTTTAGTAAGTTTTAGTTAGCCTGTTTAATAACACAAAAGATACTATTTTGCTAAATAATAGATTGTTGAATCAAAAACATATTTTTATTTGATTTCAAGAACATGTGTTTCATTCTAATAAGTGTAATACTTTAAAAAGAAACTAATTACTCAAATCAATATTTCAACTGAACGTTAACACTGCGTAACGTTAACTAATCCTGTTAGATAGTTAAAAATGGAGCTCATTAATCAGATCTTTCAAAGGCACAGCTTATATGCTTGCTTGAAAAGGACTAACGCATCACTGGAAATGAATAATTTAAACCAACCATTCAATAAATAGGAAGAAAGCTCGTTAATATTGAATTGTCCAGAACAATGTTAGAGGTATTGTGCGTTAAGGGGGTTACTTTCCATTATATGATCTATTGCGGAATTTTGTATCCTTTTATATTTTAATAGATTATTGGTTCATTTTGTTTTGATGCGTCTATTTGCACAGCTGACTAGTGTATTAACTATTAACTACAGTATGGTTAATAGTTTTCAGAGATTAAATTGCTCATTTTTATCAAATACGTAATAAATGGGGCTGGTTGGTTTAGTTGTTTAAACCATTATAGACGTGGTAGACGGGAGTCTATGAAATATTGATATATACTTTGTAAAAGTGCAGCTAAGGAACAAAATATAGAAATTTGAGAACCGAAACTTTACTTAATCTTAATAATCGCATTCTGTCTTCGTCAGTCACATATCGCTCATGGGCCTGCAATAGCGGCACAACTCAAAAAATCATGTTTTGAGATAAGTGGGATGAAACTTTTCATTGCTAAGGAAAATTCATAAGAATTGCTTTAGTTTGCTTAAACGAAGATGACCTTCAAGTTGAATTATGAGTTGTGCCAGTATGGCTGCTGAAAAGAATGTGTATTTTCATATTTACACCTGTTCTAATCCAAAACGCGTGTTTTTTTAGTTGTGCCCCTATTGCAGCCCATGAGCAATATGTTCAAAACACATTATATCTGCTCCAAATTACATTAGCAGCCTTTTAAAGAATTTGAAAAGCGTCATCTATCAGCTGAAGTGGGAGCTATCTTTCGACTTTTTTTTCACGATCCATTATAACGTATGGTTCGCGTGGTTCATATGAATCTAGTTTAATCAATATTCATTTTCCAAAACGATCACTAGGTTAGTCTAAACAGGATTATTTTGATTATAACCACCCGGCATCAGTAAATAAATAAATGAAAATAAAAAAGTAAATATTGTAAATGAAACTATGTCTGTACCTTAAAACACGATATTGATACTGAGTAATTCACTATTTTATATTTTTTCTAAAGCAGTGTTTAAAATTCAGACAGTTCTGAATAAGTGTTTAGAAAAGATGTTTAAAGGGTTGGAAATGATGAAAAAATGCATATTTGGAATATAACCTCTGGCATTCTTTCCATAAAATCTATTTTTTTTTCTAAAATTATGTATATACTCCAAAAAGATGATAATATTCGAATAAAATGTAGTTTAATGTAGTCTTAATACACAAAATATTGAAATACACGTTTTTTACATTACATTTAATAAAATGGTTACGCCGTTCATGTTATTTTATTTTACATTTAAATTCAAATCTTTTGTTAAATATTTAAATTTGCTTATACTGTTATTTTTATTTTCATTCATCTATGTAAAAGCTGAAGAAAATTATAAAAGTTGAATACGCACTCCTGCATTTCAAACTCAAATATATAATGGGCTTAGGAGAATATATTCATCAACCATATTTTTCCAATAATTCATACTTTTACGTCAAAATCTTTTTAGTATTTGTTTCCAGATATGAACTTTACAAATTTTTTGAAATTTGAGTGAATAATAACACAATACATAGAAACATCTTGTCAGTAACATGAAAATCTAAAATGAAGACAGTTGTGTGTGTGTGAGTTTTTTTTTTTTTTCTTTTTTTTTTGTTTGTTTGTTTGTTTAAACGCTCTTTTAAACATTTTAAAAATCTGCCTTATTAATTGTATTTTCCAAGATATAATTTATAATTGCGCTTTTAATCCTTCCTATTAAATATTCGAGTTTATGAACTATTTTTAAATCGAACCAATAATAAGTTTTAAAAAAATTTGCCCCCTTAATCATATTTTTTAAAATATTTGTATTAATGAATTATTTTAAATCGAAACAATAATCAGTTAGAAAAACTCTTATCTTTTTAATCCCTTTTGTTAAATATTTGTGTTTATGAACTATTTCTAAATCAAGCCAATAATCAGTAAGAAAACTTTTATGTGTTAAATAAATGTATTAAAAATTGAATAAAATTCATATGCATAAAATTATAGCTTAATAATCATAACGTTAACCATCACTACATATTTCATCATTTAATATTGCTCTAAAAGTGCATCAACTGGAAAACCTCAGTTCAAAGAGTTCATTTTAAATCAAATGCTAAAATCCTAATTTGATAATTGAGGGTTTTTAATGTTTATAGTAAATGTGTTTTAGATTTAGGGTACAAAGGTAGTTTCAAATAAGATATAAACCAGGCTTTTACAAATACAGACACTCACAGAGTCTCAATTATGAAATTGTCTGTATTTGTACACGACTTGAAATACTGACGTTGAAAATATCGCTCAATGTAAAACATTTTAAACTATCTGTTTTTCGCGGATGAATTAACAGTGTATTTAGTTCCTTCAAAATGCATTTTCTAATTACCAAAGAACTTTTATTTCAATAACAAACTCAACTGTAAAAAGTAATTAATCACTGGGCAGAAGCATTCATAAATCAATACTAATATCGCAAAATAATTACTTTTAATGCTTCATCAAACATTACTACCAGAAACTCTAATAAGTTTAAAGCCATTAAAGTGTGAGATAGCTTAAAACTACCAAATCAATACAGAAATTTGGTTCAGAATTATTTTATCTGTTATAAAATATGTAACTTTTGCTTGATACTTCGCGTTAACTAGACATAAATATTCCTTTAATTGGTGCGATAAAGCATTAAGTTGGTTCTATTCTCTTTGTTCAGGGGTACTTTGTGCATATTTATCTTAGTAACGAGTAATCATTATAATTTCAAAGGAATAACATTTACAAAATTATCATAAAGCGACTGCAATTTTTAAGAAGTTGTTAAATACAATGGGGAAATAATTAATAAAGTAATTGTTTAGGAAAATATCAAAGTAATAACATGACGGAACAACTAAAAAACAAAAGTAAGTATACTTCGACTAAAGTAAAGCTTGAACTTAATATTTCGTTTCAGAACTGAGATAAAATAAAATCACTGGATTTATTTTATAAAAATTTATTTTAATGATTATACACTACATAGTTATCAAAATCTATTACAAAGTAGCTTAATTACTTTATAAGGAATAACCTGAACTAGGTTTAATATCAAATATTCTTAGTACAACCGGTAACAAATTCATTTTGTTGTTATTTGATTTTGTTAATCAATGGGTAAAAACTAACCTACAAACATATCTCTAATTAAGGAAGCCATTCTAGGACACAAAAGTTTGGAAACCAAACACCCTAACTGGAATCTGATCACGCACTTAAGGTTAACCCTTTCGAGACCATTATCGCATATAAGCATTGGCACGATTTTCCCTTCACGGTATTATATTTGTATATAAACACTTAACAGGGTATGTTCGGTTCCTTCGAGAAGTTTGAGCACGTGAATTGCTGCGCTCTCATATTTTGTTTATAATTTTACGGAGTGAAGAAATAATAGAATATTTATTGGCTTAAGTGAATGTAGACTTCTTTGCAGTTTGCTAAATAGTATTTTGCATGTTTTGGGTCAGAATTCCAATTGTTTATATATNTTTTTATAAATGTATAACGAACATTTTATTACAGTATATTCAGGTTTAATCAATTATAACAAACTGGAAAATTCAGCGCGTATTTAATTGCAGTAATGATTTTTATAATAATTTTTGTAATGAAATTAGGCTTAACGGAAGGAAATCACCCGGAAAAAATCGCATACTCATAGAGCATATGGACCTGTTGAAGCGCTTCTTTCACTGATCCTGAACAGCGAACTCAAAAGCACTCAAGAAAGTTGTAAAACACACTTTTATAACTTTCTTAGAATTCCCACCATATTCACCAGACTTGAATCCAAAGGAAATGTTCAGTTTGATCCTTTTGAACCAAAGTCATATAATTAGCCTCATAATATTTAAGTGTACGTACGCGAGGAAAGGAAAAAAATATTAAGGAGAGTTTCGGTCTAAAGCAGAAAATTTCGTGACATGTTTAAAGCTCTGCATTAAGACTAAAGGTGGTTATTAGAAAAATATGATTATTATGTAGTGAATCAGAATTTACCTGCATTGTACTGCCATCTAGTGGAAATTTTGAAAACTTTCGCCATACCAATCTGAAAAAATACTGAGACTCAGAAACGTAACCTTTTAAAACATGTGTCTTATACCTTCCAAAAGCTTTTACGTCTCAGAAAAAAAACTTGCATAGGAATACAACACTCTAAATTCCTATCCTATGTAAATATATAAGCTTAGTCTAGGGGCATATTTTAATCCATTTAACCCATTTTAGGCAAACAATAGAAACTTAATAAAAGGTTGAATTTGCTTAAATTACATTTATAAAGACACAAAACAAGTTGCGTGCATACAAATAATACTCTAAGAAAAGAAATAGTGTATTATTGGTAATAAAATGCATAAATGGTAATAATGCATAAGTGGTAAATAAAGTGGTGATTATGTTTACAGAACTTGCAACTTTGATAAATAATTAAAAAACATAAGATTAATCCCAAATGGAATAATTATAAGTTATCAAAAAGTCAAAATTGTCAATAATCGTTCAAAGTTTTAGAGAAAAAACAGCGTATTTTAAAAATTTCTCTACAGAATTTTGTTCCAAATGAATTACTAATATTTTATCGATGTCTTAAAAGTAGCAGAAAGATAAAATTAGTAAACAAAATACGTCACAAGGTCAATAAAAAAATATTTTTTGAAATGGGTTAAACTGATTTTTAGTTTTACTCCCAGATATAGTCTTTTCAAGCTTTCTCAGGATAAAAGCACAGCATGCAAAAACATCTTATTGTATATGTGAGAAAAAGTGTTTTTCATTAAAAAACGTTCCATTAAACAATTTATTATATTACTCTAATCCTTTCCCACATATAATATGCATTACAAATGATGAAACATCATTAATAATAGAATTGTGTCACAAAATAGACCAACTTGATCAATCTCGTGCAAAATCATCAAGTGCTTAAATGTCACGGATAGAAAATGTTTCCCGACACAGTTCGTAAATTAAGAAAATTACTACTTACGACAATTGATCAACGAACAAAGATAAAAACCCTTGCATATTTGATAACAGTATGTTAAATGAGCCTTGATGTTGCTAAAGACGTATAAAATTCAGAAAATATGAACAGCTGGGGTACTGACTCACGTAATCCATTAAGTTAATTTTAGACAAGGTTGGTCACTGATCGTACCATTAAAACAAATTATTATATTTTGATAGAAAGTGATGAATTCGCATCTTAATTATAATAGCTGAACACGAAGGATGATGATTTGTTTATGGACGAGATACTAGAAAAACTTATAATATGATCATCTTTTAATTTAACATTATGTAGTACCTCCAATAGTTCCTATATCTAAGCACAGTTTACGGGATTCTGTCAATCTGTGATGGGCCGAGTACCTCCGAGTAAATATCAGTTCCTCATAGAGTTTCTATATCTAAACATAAATGAGAGAGTGTCAATCTGTGATGGGCCGAGTATCTCCGAGTAAATATTAGTACCTTTTAGAGTTTCTATATCTAAGCATAAATGAGAGAGTGTCAATCTGTGATGGGCCGAGTATCTTCGAGTAAATATCAGTACCTCATAGAGTTTCTATATCTAAACATAAATGAGAGAGTGTCAATCTGTGATGGGCCGAGTATCTCCAAGTAAATATCAGTACCTTCTAGAGTTTCTATATCTAAACATAAACGAGAGAGTGTCAATCTGTGATGGGCCGAGTACCTCCGAGTAAATATCAGTACCTCATAGAGTTTCTACATCTAAACATAAATTAGACAGTGTCAATCTGTGACTAGCCGAGTACCTCCGTGTAAATATTAGTACCTTCTAGAGTTTCTACATCTAAACATAAATGAGAGAGTGTCAATCTGTGATGGGTCGGGTATCTCCAAGTAAATATCAGTACCTTCTAGAGTTTCTATATCTAAACATAAATGAGATAGTGTTAATCTGTGATGGGCCGAGTATCTCCGAGTAAATATTTGCACCTTCTAGAGTTTCCATATCTAAGCATAGTTTAGAGATTCATTATATCTGTAATTGGCCGAGTATCTCCAAGTTAATATTAGTACGAGTACTCTGTGAAGTTTCTATATTTAGAAATAGTTTAGAGAGTCTGTTAATCTGTGATTGACTGAGTAGTTCGGAGTAAATATTAGTACCTCCTTGAATTTCTATATCTAATCATAGCTTAGAGATTCTGTCAATCCGTCAAAAAATTTTCAATGTAGAGTTAACATGTATTCATCAAGATATCTTTTTCGGCAGAATTTCAGAATTATAAGATACGTATAGTACTTTCTTCCTTTTAAAATTAATCTTAAACTATTTAAAGTATCTATTACTTGTCAAACTAGCTAAATAATCATCTTTAAAAACTACGATGACCATGTTAGAAATTTTTTTAATGTTGTTTATGTTATTGTGAGTTAAAACTATTATTTCTGATTTAAAAAAATTCTGAGTAATTCAAAGAAGAGAATTTTGAAAGCCAAATAGAAAAAACTATATTTTATATTTAAAAACTGAATAATTTGCACAATTTTATAAAAATAAACTTTTGCTGCTCAAAGGACAAGAAACATTTTGAAGATTTTTTTAATTTTTTTTTGTCCTATGCGCAGTAAAAATGAATAAATAAAAAGAAAGAAAGAAAAGAAAGAAGTTAAAAAAAACCTATATGTTACTTAATTCAACTAATATAATTTTGACGCGGAGAAAGAAAACGGTATTTGAGGGATATTACACCTGTCTCGTAACTGATTCAGTCATGAATTTTCACAACCATGATATATAGACAATTTTAAATCTGCTAGACGTGAAACTCTTTAGATGAACTCTGATTAGATACCTGCAGGCGATGTCATCGCGGGTAGTTCCCCCAGAGGTATTATTTTTTTATGGGAACATGGACGACCTTGAAAAACCCGACAGATTTAACGCGCACCAGTCACCATTTAATACACGGTGTTTCATCGGCCGAATGGATTTGAACTCTCGTTCTCACGAACACGAGTCCAATGACCTACCAACCTGATAATCACGGTCACACCCACTTTTATTTTATTTTATGCCGTTGGCAGACCCAATTTTGGGTTTACGACTACGAATGATCAACTTCGTAACCTTGTAATTTTGAACCCAATCCAGAAAACAAAGGAACTCCTGGATCAAGTTTTGGGAGAAAATTACCTTTGTGAGGACTTTTTGATAAAAAAAAACCCGTATTAGCATTTCAAGATGAGGAAAACCACGAAAACATTACTCGGTTTAGTTTGACCGCAAGGGGATAGAGGACCCATTATCCACCAATGAGGATATTTCTACGTCAGCATTACGTGGTCTATGCGAGCCGTGTGTGGAATTCGTATCAATCAAAATTCGATCCATTCGTATAGCCGTCGCTGGGATTCGAACCCGGTTCACCTCAATGGAAGGCGAATGCTCTAACCCAGTTTTTATTAAAACGCTCTAAAATTAGCTCCTATAAATTTTAGTTATACCTTATACTGAATGAAATGAAATTAGTTAAATAATCTTTATTGCCTTGGGTTTCATAAATTGAATTAGATAAATTTAATTAATGCCAAGTCAACTTGTATTTGTCTACATTCTTGTATTCGTAAACTCGTCAACATTCACCAAACGTTGGAACTGCACCACTAGTTCCAACGTTTGGTGAATTTTGGCGAGCAGAGAGCGCAATCTCTGGTGTAACTAAACTATAAAAAAAATATTAAGACATGAAAACTGGACCGTTAAACAAGACAAAGGAAACAAGAAAGAGCAGACTAAATTCAGAATGAGAAGGTCGTGAGGACCCCTAGTTAGGTAAAAATAAATATATAAATAAATGAAAACATTGTTTTTCATGTAAGTAATAAGATGTTTCTGTATAATGTAATGATCTAAAAGAAATTTCGGAGACTTGTGTAAACAATTCTATAAAACAGTTTGCTTTGAAAATGTTACCACCTTCGAGAAAAAATATGACTCTTATCACTGCATTGCTCGAACACCTTTAATAACTCTCATAAAAATAAAAATCTATCGCAATTAATTATTTCATGTAAAAATTTCCAAAACAGCATTTCCCCATGTTTTTATAATTATATTTATAGTTATTTCTAATTAAAATAAATTACATTTTTGACCCTTTCACCACAAAAACCTGTTAATGTTTAAGTTAACTATTTACTTTTTACCAGAATTTCATTAATCCAATCACCCAAGATGGCAACACTAACGCATCCTTTCATTCTATTCTCTTCTAGAAATAAGAGGTTTTTACATAAATTTAAATTCCACATATACTTTGTTTCAGGCATAACTAATGTAATTTAAGGCACTCTACTTCAAAAAGTAGCACCATAATAAATATTTGGCGCCTTCTTTTCACGTAGTTACTTTATAAGTTAGCCAAAACTTTCATCTCTTAGACGTCTGTTTGCGACATTAGCTTAATTATCAACATTAATTATATTCCATAAGAATGCGACCACAAGATATAAAGCCAAAAAGAAAGTTCTTCTCTCACAGCTGTTAGAACATAAAAATTCCATTAATTTCGAATATTGAATTAATTTTTATCTTAAAAGGCAATAATGTATGCGCATTAATGTAACTTTTTATCGTTATGTAATGAAGACCAATTAGCGAATTAGTTCTTAAGATTTGTTTATTAACCAGTCGAGAATATTCAAAAACTTATTTCCGTAAAGTAGAATTTTAATGGTTATAAAAAAAACAGGATTATTCAGATTTATTAAAGTAAGAAATTCCGTAAAAATTTATATTCATGATCAACAACTTAATGCTTCATTTTTTTTTCCTTTTGAAGGGAAAAATTACCCTTTCTTAGAGGCAAAATTTTTAATTTTCGAGGGTGTACTTTCCATTTGATAGATAATAGGTTTGAACATTTTAATAAAAGAGCAAAGAGGAATTGAGATAGCCAATAGCGATATAAAGGAAGTGGTAAGGAAAAAAATACGAAAAAAAAATTCTGTTAGAAAATAACTGAGGAAGAGAAAAATAAAATTATGTGAAAAAAAAGATAGAACAATCAACTGCTGAAAAAAAAAGGTAAAAAGATAAATTGAGATAGTCAGAAACCAATAAGAAGAGATAACTTACCAAATCGAGATAATGTATAGCGGATAAGGGGAAAATAGAAGATAATATGTAAAATGGGTAAATTTATGAAACGGAAAAAGCGAAAAATGAAAGTAAGGAAAATTAAGATAGTCAATAAAAAGAAAAAGGAAATATGCAAAAAGAAAGTTTAGATTATTATTAACCGATAAGGAGTTAAACACGCAGCAAATGAAAATCGAGATAAGGAGAAAATTAAAAAATATTCCAACAAAAGAAAAAGTAAATGCAAAAAAAGTTTTAGATAGCGTCTAGGGGGAAAATTATGAGCTAGCGTGTGCTGATTGTATGTAGGATAAAAAAAAATAGCTCAAAAATGTGTCAAAGTGAGAGAATCTATATATATATTTCTCTTACACGGCGACAAAAAAAAGCCTCATTACAACTCCCCGAATGGCATCGCTAGAAAATCAACCAATGATTGCCGCTAAAAATGTCACATGCCAAATCTAGATAGGTGGCTCAACATATAGCGTTTCTAAAATAGGAAACTGAAATGACCAAAGTGTAAAATATTATGTGCTTATGCGCATCGTATTTTTTGTTGAATAATTTATTTATTATATATCAGTTTATAGATGGTAACGAGAAGAGTTATGTGGTTGCTATGGTGACAAATTAGAATGTAAATTGTTTTTTTGAGGGAGTGTGAGATTTGTTTTTTGGAACTGCGATGCTGTAATTTTATTGTTTAGTTAATAAATCTTCCATTTATATTAAACGTGATAGTAGTTTCCTTAATTATTTGATTCGAAGTCCTTGGAGTTTCATTTGAGGTCAGTTTATTTTGTAATTTTAGACAAGAGAGCATTCTCACCAAATGAGATTTCTTCCGAAATTCAATGTTTTGTTTATGCTCTTNCGGCACATCAAAGAGACGGCGGCAGTTTGCAAAGAGCCAAATGTTTAAATTAGCTTACGACATATACATAAAGCTTTATTGCACACAAAGCACACTTATAAAATGAAACAAAAGTAAATTTACAATTTGCTTTTTTATGTTCTTTTAATAAATTATAACTTATGCAAAATGCAAATTTTGAAACGAAATTTGAGAACTTTTTTTTATGTTCTACATTTTATATATACATTTTTTTTCTTGTTAACAAACAGAGAAGAAAAGTAAAGATCTCTCTTAATGGAAAATATTCTTATTTTTATGATTAGCTCTGTTCCAAGTTTTTTGCCAAACTCTTTATAAAAAGTCATTGAGTCGAAGAATATACCACAACTTTTTCGACCATTAACTATAGGAAGAAAGGAGGTCAATTTTCCCGCAATGCAACAATGGAAAAATGGCAAAATCATAAAAGAATAGTTAAACAAATAAAGCGTTCCAAGAAAAAAGTAAATGCTTATTACTTTATTTATGCAGCCTAAACAAACGCCGAAGCACTCAACGAATATCAAATGAAAAAAAAATAGGGTTTTTACGTATAGTTGGTTAAAAGCTTTTACAATTTAATCTTCATTTAAAATTCCACATTTTTATTTTTGGTTTTAAACAGTTTTTGCTTTATTTACATGTTATAAAACTAAAAAAAAGTTAATTTAAAAACTGTTCTTTAATATTTGAGTAGCTGAGCTAAACTCTTTTGCTTAAAGTATTTGAAACTGCTGCATTTTTCATTTTTCAAACTGTTTTATTATGCATCGATACCCGATGTTTGGCGATTTTTTTTTCTCGCCAACCATTTTTGGCACATTTTTTGGAGCCCCTTTAACATGCCGAATCAACTCTAATAAATTCAAAGTTCACTTGTCTTACGGTGATTTTCTAACACAAATGCATTTCATAAATAACTGCAGATCTGTAACAAATGTTAGCTCTAAGGAAACTGATTCGTTAAGCTTCTGCACACGATGCGGACGAGTTTACTTGCATTTCGTCAATTTACAGTAACGGTGTAGGGTATACCGAGCAAGGGCACTTATCCTTAAAAACACATCAACGTGGAATATGCCCGGCAAATGTAAACTGGGCAGTGACGCTTAACCTTAAAAAAATGAGTGTAGGGTATACCGGACAAATGTATACCGGGTGATGGCACTTAACTTTGAAAACCATGTAATGTAGCATTGTAGACGCCAGGAAATATTTCAAAAACTAATTTTTTTACAATAAACCTTCATGCACTTCTCCTATTTTTTAATTTTCAAGCATACACTAAACACAATTTACCCAGAATTTTATCTCAAATAGCGTCATTTATGCTACATTTCGTAAACTGCTAAATTAAATAATATATATGGTAGCCAAAAAAGCTAAATCTATTGATAAAGTTTAAATAACACTTCCTAGCATATTTTTTCAGTTTACTATTAAAAGGAAATGGAAGAAATATTTTCATTTTAAACGTATGGCACTGATAATATTTATGCATACGGACAAATAATTTAGTGCAGAAAATAAGTAAAAATGAATCAGCACTTTTGACATTTTTTGGCTCATTTATTATCCCTGACGTAAGAAGAAAAATTCAAGTATCGATTGTTTATCAAATCAAGTATCGATTGTTTATCAAATTAATTATACGTTTAAGTGTCGTTGTTGAACTTCTGTGTTTAGGAAAAACATTAATTGTGTAAAGCCAGTATTTAATGCGTCAGCTGTTCGTCCTTTATTTGATAAAAAGATTACTATCCAAACCTTACCTATCATCCTAACCTATTTTGTGGAACAAAACAACTTTATGACAACCTGAGAACAATCTCTCGTAATATCTTTGCTTTATCCTTTATACAGCTATTTTTCCCTAGTATGTTATTTTAAAATATTTCTAGAATTGAGATTGCTTTATATAAAAAGAAATTCACTTAGCTTATTACTTGAAATTAATTTAATTTTTAAGACCATTTTTTATTGGTGGGAATAAGGATATCATTTTCAAAATTTTACTTACAGTAAAAATAAAAAAATAGCCATAAACTTGAACTTCTATGCTTATGAATAATTACATTTATTAATTCATTGCTTATAAATACAAACAAATTCGATGAGAAATGATGAAATAAACGGACGCATAACACACATGAAAAAATTGCTTCTCAGTACTGGCCTCTTTTCTGGACCCCACGCAAACCTTTACGTAAACAAAGTCCAGCACTAATTTTTTTAAATTGTATTTTCTGAAATAAACACAAATCATGTGTAGGAAATTAACTTCCAGTTGTCATTTAGAAAATCACTAAAGTGGTGGGAAGTATACTTCCCATGGTCTTTTAAATGTTTAACAGAACCAAGTTACTAAATACAGTACATAGTTGCGAGATACAATTTGGATACTTTACGTAGTATTACAAAATTTCAAATTCAAAAAATTTACAAGATTTACCCAATAAGCCAGAAACAGTTTTGCAATGAGCCTTGCTAAAAACTGGCGCTTTAAGTAGTGAAGTACAGTGAATCAGATAATTTGAGCAGGATTAATTAATTAAGTAGTTAGATAATTGGATAGTTAAATTCATAAGGCTCATTTCAAAACTAATTTTCCAATTCACAATCTGTACAAAAATGTACACAATCAGCCTGAAATTGCTTAAGCTTATTGCATTGAGCCTTGTTATAAACTGGCGCTTTGAATAGAGAAGTTTAGTGAATCAGATATCAGATAAATTGAGCAAGATTAATTAATTAAATAGTTAGATAATTTGGCTAGTTAGATTCTTGAGGATCCTTTCAAAGAGCTTAAGATAAATCTACTAATCGTCATAAATTGAGCAATTAATAATGTATTTTCTAATTAACCAACAAATTAGGTTTGTGAACTCACAGCAATAAGTTTAAAAAGTTTGAAACTATTAAGAAAATATTAGGTACTTTTACAATTCGCTCAACGGATTTCAAAAATGACATCGGTAATTCCCAAAGAAAAAAATAATTCAATTACGTTAAGCGAAAATTAATTATATAATAGTTAGATAATTAAGCTGATTTATTACTTTATTTTTTAACCGGCTTTTAACAGCTGACCCAATTCTGATTTTACATTTATCAATGTGAAGCTCCGTAGCCTGGCAATTTTATATCCAACCCAGAAAACAAGGATCCTAGATCAAGTATTGAAAAGAAATTTGCCCTCATGGAGGACATTTTGAGGGAACTAAACCATATCTGCGTCACATGGAGAGGAAAACCACGAGACCTCCCACGGTCAGCCAGACAGCAAGAAGAGTCTAACCCATGATCTGTCTACCACTGAGGATATTTCACGTCACCACTGTGGTCAGTGCAAGCCGAGAACAGAATTCATATCAACCAGTCGCTGCTGGGATTTGAACCTGGGTCATCTCATTGAGAAGAAACGCTCAATCCCTGATCAACCATGGTTCAATTAAACCGTGATTCGATTCATTACTTTCATTACAAACTGCTTGAAATAAACCATAATATAATCATCCACCCATATTTTCTATATATTATAATACCAATAATCACCACAAATTGAGCGATTAATGATATTTTTCCTAATTACCTAATAGGTTAGGTTTTGAACTTCCTCCGAAAAGTCTGAAAAAAGTGAGGTTACTTTGAAAGTATTGGAAAATTTTCTAAATGGCACGGCGGCACATCAAAGAGACGGCGGCAGTTTGCAAAGAGCCAAATGTTTAAATTAGCTTACGACATATACATAAAGCTTTATTGCACACAAAGCACACTTATAAAATGAAACAAAAGTAAATTTACAATTTGCTTTTTTATGTTCTTTTAATAAATTATAACTTATGCAAAATGCAAATTTTGAAACGAAATTTGAGAACTTTTTTTTATGTTCTACATTTTATATATACATTTTTTTTCTTGTTAACAAACAGAGAAGAAAAGTAAAGATCTCTCTTAATGGAAAATATTCTTATTTTTATGATTAGCTCTGTTCCAAGTTTTTTGCCAAACTCTTTATAAAAAGTCATTGAGTCGAAGAATATACCACAACTTTTTCGACCATTAACTATAGGAAGAAAGGAGGTCAATTTTCCCGCAATGCAACAATGGAAAAATGGCAAAATCATAAAAGAATAGTTAAACAAATAAAGCGTTCCAAGAAAAAAGTAAATGCTTATTACTTTATTTATGCAGCCTAAACAAACGCCGAAGCACTCAACGAATATCAAATGAAAAAAAAATAGGGTTTTTACGTATAGTTGGTTAAAAGCTTTTACAATTTAATCTTCATTTAAAATTCCACATTTTTATTTTTGGTTTTAAACAGTTTTTGCTTTATTTACATGTTATAAAACTAAAAAAAAGTTAATTTAAAAACTGTTCTTTAATATTTGAGTAGCTGAGCTAAACTCTTTTGCTTAAAGTATTTGAAACTGCTGCATTTTTCATTTTTCAAACTGTTTTATTATGCATCGATACCCGATGTTTGGCGATTTTTTTTTCTCGCCAACCATTTTTGGCACATTTTTTGGAGCCCCTTTAACATGCCGAATCAACTCTAATAAATTCAAAGTTCACTTGTCTTACGGTGATTTTCTAACACAAATGCATTTCATAAATAACTGCAGATCTGTAACAAATGTTAGCTCTAAGGAAACTGATTCGTTAAGCTTCTGCACACGATGCGGACGAGTTTACTTGCATTTCGTCAATTTACAGTAACGGTGTAGGGTATACCGAGCAAGGGCACTTATCCTTAAAAACACATCAACGTGGAATATGCCCGGCAAATGTAAACTGGGCAGTGACGCTTAACCTTAAAAAAATGAGTGTAGGGTATACCGGACAAATGTATACCGGGTGATGGCACTTAACTTTGAAAACCATGTAATGTAGCATTGTAGACGCCAGGAAATATTTCAAAAACTAATTTTTTTACAATAAACCTTCATGCACTTCTCCTATTTTTTAATTTTCAAGCATACACTAAACACAATTTACCCAGAATTTTATCTCAAATAGCGTCATTTATGCTACATTTCGTAAACTGCTAAATTAAATAATGTATGAGTTATCAAGTGGAAAGTTAAAGAATTTCTCTCTCACAGTGATATAACTCATAACTAAGGAAAATGCAAAATACATTAAAAATAATAGATTCATCAGTTGTTTTAGATAAGTAGTTAAGACACTCCTCCCAAAATTACGTGTCGTTGCTGTTAGTTATTTATAGTTCCTAATTCCAAAAGAGATGTTCTAACAAACAAAATATTCCTGTGGTCGTTGATCAACAAATACGAACTGATGGGAACTTATTTTTACACATTACTTTAAAAAAATTTGATCGCGTTTTTCCGGAGTCCAGAATAAGGAAAAAGGCCGGAACTAAATCTAAAATAAAATTCTGAAATAGTAACTAGTTGTATGTATGTTATGTTAGTGCTCTTGACATTTAACTGCGCATGAAATATTAATGAAAAATTTAAAACTCAATCGTATAAGAAACTTATCGAGTACCTAATTAACGATTGTCATGGATCAAAAATTCAACTTACCAATTATTGAGTTTTTTGAACATCTAAGAGTAAAAACGGTTTTTGTAGTGAAGATAGGAAATTTTTTCATAACCAAATATTACAGATTCTCAATCTTTTTCCTTGCTTTCGCAGTACAATATTATCACAAATTTTAAAAACACAATCCATCGAAGTTCTTAGCAACATTTGTTTTTTGATCTTTAGATAATTTTAAACATCCGATAAATACAATTGGGTATACTATAGCCTACGTCACAGGTCGTGTTATTCCTACTAAATTTAACTAGTAAACAGCATTTTCTGCGAACCTGATTTATAGCAACAAGTAAACATTAAATGAAGTGTGTTGTTATAAGTTGCTACTCGGCAGGTTGGAATTGTATTAGTCTAGTTCCTCTTGAAATAATTTATTTTGTTGTTTTATCTAAGTTTATGATTTTAGTAAACATATTTAAAACTCAGCTTATTAATAAAACTAAAAGGTAAATGTTATTCCAAGTAAAATTTTCAAAGTTGAAGTGGTTGTGTTTTTTTCATATTATACCCAATTGCGTTTAAAGTAATAAGCTTAATTTGTTTACTTATTTATTGTTACGACATGCATTTGCAAGCTTGTGAGCCCAATTAAAGCTAAACTTATTTTTTTAATTGTTTATTTATTGGAATTACATACATTTGCAGATTTATAAACCTTTGTCAAGTAGAAGAGCAGATAGCACAATACAAAGAAGGACAGCACAAATATACATCCAGTGTAACAGTGGGATTCGAGTCCACTATCTCTATGCTTCGCACAGTGGTTGGCGGGTGATAACGCTCCGCGGCCATGTAAGCCCAATTTTTTTAGTTACTGTTACACACTAAAGCTGCACAATGGGTTTTGGCGACGGTCTAGGAAACATCCCTGAGGATGATCCAAAGACATCCCAATTTTGATCCTCTGCAGAGGGGATGGCCCAATGACTTGCTTGCGAAGTCGAGCACTTTACGGCAGAACAGTTTACAGAGAACTGATACCACGCACCCTTGGTCCCTACGCAGACTGGTCAAAGCACCCGCTTACTGACCTCAGCCAGTGACGCTTGAATTCGGCGGGAATCGTGTCTTTACGATCAGTCCACTGCCAGACTTTTTAAACTTTCCATCGGACTTTTCTTCGGGACTTTTTCAGGAATTGAAACTTCATGACCTACTCTAAGTTTGCCTAAATTTTCTTTTTTTATATTTTAAATTTTAAATCAACTATGGAAGTAAGCATAATTTTAGATGAAAAGTTTTTCTCGTAGTTTAGCGTCCTCTTAAGGATCATCAACGACTTCGGAACACAATTTTACTTATTGTTACACATGTATGCATAGTGTGTTTATTTCAGAATGCGGCCTTATAAATCCTTGTTAAGTAGAACAACTGATACTACAGTTACAGAGAGAAATCACAAAGACGCATCCTAGTTAACGGGGGAATTCAACTAGCAACCTCCACACTGCAGAACATTAAATGAAATAACAAGATTGCTTAGCTATGGGGGCCCCAAAGTAATAAATAATCGACAATTTATTACTGTTTCACTAACTTATCAATAACAAATCTAGCTAAAACAAATCTCTTAAACTAATTAAACTTAATAGACAAAGCAGATATGATGTTGTTGTTGTTGTTGTTGTTAATTTACGTCGCACTAGAGCTGCACAATGGGCTATTGGCGACGGTCTGGAAAACATCCCGGAGGATGATCCGAGGACATGCCATCACAATTTTGATCCTCTACGGAGGGGATGGCACCCCCGCTTTGGTAGCCCGACGACCTGCGCGTGAAGTCGAGCACTTTACGGTAGCACAGTTAAACAAGGACTAATACCGCACACCCTCGGTCCCTACGCAGACTAATCCAAGTGGTCACACACCCGCACACTGACCGTAGCCAGTGATGCTTGACTTCGGTGATCTGCTGGGGACCGTGTCTTAACGATCAGTCCACTGCGGGACAAAGCAGATATGAATTTTGGTATAAGTAAAATTCAGGTCGCAGGTTCGTGTCCCCGAATTCCCAGGAGAATTGTACGAGTGAATAAGTGAAACGATCTTCATATAAATAAGGTGGTATTTAAGCAGCTTTAAGCAAAATATGAACTTCATCTTGATAAGACCATCTTTTTTAAATAGATATTGGACGAAACTTCCTGGTGAAGTGATATCCGCTCTGCAACGTTAAGGTAACGGGTTTAAATCCCACCAGAATCTTGGAAATATTTTTGTGTTGTGTCTTCTCTTGATTGTTCTATATGCTTTTCGTTAGGCAAGGGTTTATAAGCCGTTCTTGGTACTAGGCACTCAAATCTGCATTTATGCAAGTAAAAATAAATAAATAAATCAGAAATTACAAATAGCTGAGTATTGGTCCTCGTTAAACTGTTCTACCGTAAAGTGCTCGACTTCGCGTGCAGGTCATCTGGCTACCGAAGCAGGGGTGCCATTCCCTCTGCAGAGGATCAAAATGGTGATGGCATGTCTTCGGATCATCCTCAGGGATCTTTCCCAGACCGTCGCCAATAGCCCATTGTGCAGCTCTAGTGCGACGTAAATGAGCAACAACTTAAAAAAAAAGCTGAGAAATATCTCTTGAACAGTTAAACCGTATAATTGACTTCCGTCGAAACAATATATCATTTCCCTCTTTGGAACTTTAGAGTCCTTCCTAAATTTTGGATCAATTTCATTAACTCTTTAGAATATATCCCTCTATACAATAATATCTTTCTGTGCAATTACACGTAGAACTTTAATCCTCCTTTGAATTGGTACTTAACCCCCTAACGATCGGTTAATTTTCAAGAAAATGGTCATAAAAGTGTCTATTTTGCCAAATACGCGTATTTGATTAGTGCTAGTATCTAGTTTAAATTAAACTAACTATTTACAATTACCTTTAAAATATCTTGCTACTGCTATATGTTGTGTAAAATGAGAAATAAAATTTTTTCCAGGTAAAAGAAATGGATTAGTTTTATTCTTATTGGCGCATTACTACTGAACACTCCAGCCCGTCAATATCACGGGAGCGAGAAATAGCGAACGAAAACTCACCCCGTCATTTTCACGGGAGCGAGAAGGAAGGGGTTAAACTACATCGGAAAACAGCTTTTAAGAAAAAAATATTTATTCACGCTGGTTTATATAGCAAGGTGCTAGTGTTCAAAAGTAATAAAAATGACTATTTAAACTATCGTTAATGTTACCAAAAACAAGTTTAATTAAAACGGGACTAAGTTTAAGCTAATTAAAGCATCTTTGAACAAAATAATTGTTATTATTCCATGCATTTAAAAAACATTCATAAACTTCCATGCATTAAAACTTTATTCGATGCATTTAAAAATTATATTCAATTTTAGTCAAACTTATAAGTTAGAAATTTACTTTTAACATTTGCATTAGTAAACTTTTAATCAAATGTAATTCAGATTTTTTTTAAAGAAGCTAATTTAACAAATCAATATTAAATATTAAATGACACGCACGTAATATTAATCCCGTGAGCAACTCATTGGAAACATTCAGGAAGAACGCATCTCGCAACTACTATTAAAAATAGTGAAATAATAAAATTTTATACCCTCATTCCGGAATGCTCCAAAAGACCTCCACCAATCCTTATCTCCTTAGAACCCAGCACTTAGCGATGTCGTGAACTTGTCTTTCAATCCTCGGACCAAACTCCAATTCCTTAACAAATTCTTGGAAGCCCCTAACCGTTCCCTGGCCTAGCGGTATCGCCCGCCAAACACTCTGTAAAGCGTGGAGGTGGCGGGTTCGAATCCCGCCGTAACCCTGGATGTATTATTTGTGATGTACTTCTCTGTATTGTGCTATCTGTCCTTCTACTTGTCTAAGTTTTATAAGCCTTAGTCCCGCAGAGGACTGATCGTTAAGACACGGTTCCCAGCAGATCACTGAAGTCAAGCATCACTGGCTACGGTCAGTGTGCTGGTGGGTGATCACTTGGATCAGTCTGCGTAGGGACCGAGGGTGTGCGATATTGGTCCTCGTTAAACTGTTCTACCGTAAAGTACTCGACTTCGCGTGCAGGTCGTCAGGCTACCAAAGCGGGGGTGCCATCCCTTCTGCAGAGGATCAAAATTGTGATGGCATGTCGTCGGATCATCCTCAGGGGTGTTTCCCAGACCGTCGCCCATCGTGCAGCTCTAGTGCGACATAAATTAACTGCAACAACTTATAATCCTTAATTGAGCACACAAGTCTGCGAATGTATGTCGTACTAATAAATCAAACCGTTTCTGATTTTTCAACACAGCTATCTATCTAGCCTCTACTAAAAGCCTCATTATTAGAAATATAAAGCTACAAGCAAAAACACAGAGCAATTCTACAACTCTTAAATTTCATGAGCAATCAAAGAGGCATCCCTAGCTCAGCGGTATCGTACACTAAACGATGTGCGTAGCCTAAATATATCTTCGTGATGTCCCTCTTTGCATTGTTCTATCTGTCCTTCTACTTGACAAAGCTTTTTTAAGCCTTAATTGAGTACACAAGCCTGCACATGCATGTTCTACTAATATAAAAATAAGTAATCAACGTAAATGGAATATGCATAGGCATGCACTGCCACTACAAATGTTTTCGTATGTATGTATGATGCATGTATGTAATATACATGTTAGTAATGTATGCATCTTTAAATAGCAAGTAACAAACACTTGAAATAGTCTGTTGTTAATATCTGTTCAATGTTAAAATATACCTCGTTTTTGTTTAGTGAAGCTTTCCCTTTATTCCTTCATTATCAAAATCTAATGAAATGTTTTGGTTAATCATGGTTTCGTTTCAGCAATAAATTTTTTACAAGCATATCATGCAAGTAACTTAATGTATTTATTAGAGACCTTTCATAGAGAATGGGATCGATGACACAAATTTCTGGGAAATTTGAAAAGTGTTGCTCGCCATATTAAAAAGTGACAACTGCCTATAACTGAAAAAAACTGGATTTCAATGCTGACAAGACCCGTTTTTTATTTCAAAGCCCGGTTCATCTTCACTGTGTAATAACTCTCGGGAAGAAGCAAATTTCCAAGCTATTGATTTGCGAAAAATGAACGTAAGCCGTTTTTTCCTCTTGATCTTCAATTATTTTTAAATAAAACAATATTCGTTTAAAACTCTCTTTATGGCTTTAAATTTTTCCTGTTGATTTTAATATAATAATAGCATGAAAATAAACTGCATACATGTGTGAATATTAAGAGCATTTCTAATTTATAAAAATGTTAATAGTGTAGGTTTTAATTTTTTCTAAATTTTTTAAAGCTAATTCGGAAGGCACTACTAATTTTGCAACCTGATAAATCTAATTTTATATTTCAAATCAATTATGTCATTTCATAAATTGACTTTGTCCAGGCATAATCCGAGAACTAATGACAAATGGTGACCATTGTTTGCAGTTTACATAGAGAGAGTTGCCAATTTCACAGAAACAATATTATTTTTGTGACACCCTAGTACATAACAGTTAAGTTACGGATCTAGTTGAGCCTTATTTTAAATACTAAAAGAATATCTTCTCACGATAATAACATATCATGCTTATGATATCGCGTTTTTTATTAGAAAAAAAAAGCGTTGTGAACACTGCAAAACAAAACAGTTAATAAATATTAAAATTTCAACGTTCATTAAGAATCCCACAATTTTATTCACGAATCCAAGCAATTATTTACTTCATTTACATAAAATTAAGAAACTGAAGCGAATTTTTCAAAAATGGATAATTTAATTTTTCAGAGGCTGAGCTTAGAAATATTTCTTTTTTTAAGTTAAGTATTTGAAACTGCTTCATTTTTCAGTTTATTTAAATTAGAAATTTTTTCCTTTATATTAAGTATCTTTCATCAAAACTTCACCCGGAATGACTAATTGAATTTTACAAAAAAGAAGAAAATCAGACGCGTGTGGAAAAAAAAAAGGATACAACAAAAGAAACATTTTCGTTAACATCATTAACGAAACATACTGTTCTTCATATTTTTACAGCTTTCAGTATAAAGAAAAAATAAAAATACCAGTTTTAATAATTAAATTTAAAATTAACAACGAAAACTTGATGACATAGAATGTTCTTTCTTTTTAAATCTTCGTTGTAGTAATATTAAAAATAGACAATATCAGGTATCCAGCAAAAATTCGTGGTATCATTTTCTCTCAACTCAACTTTATTCAAAACAAAACGCGAATTAGATTTAATTTTCTGTAATATTTATTTAAAATATTATTTTGTCGTGTAATCAAAAAACACAATCACAGGGCTGCTGGCACATTTGTAAAATAATTTATAGAGTGATAAACAATTAAAAACTAAGGCTTTCACAATTTTCAGTTATTTTGTGAACAATTAAAAGCTGACAGAGCTGGAACAATGTAACGTTTCATATGAACTTTTGAATCATTTATATGACCGGGATAGCCTGGTTGGCAGAGTGGCTGGACATCCTAGTGTAGTAAATGGTGGTTGATGCAAGTTAAATCTGTCGGGTCACAAAGTCCACCATGTTCCGATAACAAATTATACCTCTGGTACTGAATTGGAGATTGATCGTTCTCTCGTTCAGGTCAAAATTAACCCTCTAACTCGCCAGTAAACGGGTGTGATGTATGAGTGTGGCAAAAGTCGAATTCTTGGCCATAGATGGCACCACTGGAAAACAAGAACAATCGCATGGCTTGCCTTGATGGCTTACGATAACAACAATCACTGACACTTGCAATCACTTGTAATCGCTTACGCAGAGTGGTATGAGAATATTTTGAAATCAAATTTACAAAGCGAAGAATCAAATTTTGAAACATAAACTTAGCTACCACTAGTAAAAATCCAAAAAATTTTAGAAAGTTGAAAGACCTCAACCATGTTCTTTTCCGAACAGAGACATAAAAGTAGTCCAAAACTGAATAAAAATACCTTTCAATATTTTAATAACATATGATGTACTGGCCGTATTTCACGTATTAATCCTTTGATGCAAAATATTTATTAAATTTATTTTTCATTCTTTTTTTTTCATTACTTTGTATTAATTTAGGTCGAAATAAGTGAAAATTTTTATATTTAGAATCTTAATTATAAGTGGTTATGAAATATAGCGTGAAACACCGATGTCTTGTTGTTGTTGTTGTTGTTGTTCCCCATCCTCCAATTGTCTGACGAAATCAGACAAGATCCAATAGGTTGTTGACTCTCAAAATGTCGATGACAAGAAGTGGACTAGCGTGTTCGGCTGAGGCTTGCTGGGCTTCACATTTGGAGCAGATTGCATTAGTCTTTCTTCCTTCAAAGTACGAGAGACTATTCGTGTGTCCACTTGCCAATCTAGAAATAGCTGTTTGAGACGCTCTATCCCCTATATGAACAAGTGAAGAGCCCGGTTCCTTGGCCGCATACCAATGATGAGATGGGGGGGGGGATCCTCCACTTTTTTGATAGATGGCTTTTGATTTTGGACTGATTCTCTGAGTAGGTAAGGGCTGAGGACGAAGGTGTTGAATGACTACAGCCCTCCTTGGCCAAGCGATCCGCTTGCTCATTGCCAAAGATGTCAACGTGGGATGGTATCCACTGAAGATGAGCGTCGTGGTGCTTTGAAATAAATTGAAGTTTAAGAAGGATGGAGATGCTTGTTTTGTCTCCAACTTTAGTCCATTTGTGTAGGTGTTGAAGGGACCTGCGACTGTCCGACAGGATCCAAAGATCTCCAAAGTCACTCTCGTTGATTATAGCATCGATGCCTTGTTCAATTGCGATTAATTCACTTCTAAAGACTGAAGTAAAATCAGGATTACGGAGACAGATGGAGTAACAGATGGAGATCGATATCTTTTTCTGCGTTAATGGAAAAATCTTCCAAACAGGGCTCACTTCCAAAACAGTAAGTTTTCAAATTTTTATTTATTTGCAGTTATTTAGATCTAAGATAAACATTGAACTTTCTTTATTTCACCAAATTAATTATTAATAAATTTTTGAATATGAATGAAAAAAAAGGTCAAACTACTTTTTCTAAATTTTATATATTTTAGTACAACTATAATTCCGATAATCTAACAGATTTTTTTCAGTAACTATTACATTGTTTAAATAAGTAAATACCGAAACATAATTTGCTTGTAATTAAAGTGTCAAAAAAAATATAAAAAGGACACCTGTGTCCCATCTATGTCAAAGGGTTAAAATGTAATTTTCATCAATAAAAGTTATACTAATTAAGTAGGGCAGACGATTGATTTACAAAGACAGCAGATGATTTATTTATAGTTGACAGACGATTTGTTTGCAGAAAAACTTTTTTTTAAGCAAAAATATATTTTTTAGTGAATTCTTATTTTTTATTCTCAAAATGTAGTTAACAGTCATAATATGCTAAATAGGGTCCCACTTACTGAGCTTTAATAGAGATAGAACATTCACTCCTGTTAATATCATTTTTTTTTTTTTTTTGCGTTACTTTATCTCCAAAATATAATAGTGCAAACTAAAAATTAATTTCCGAAAGATAATTTCATACAAAAAGAATAGTTCATAATTACATATTATTATTTATTGTCTAATTGAACGATTAAATTCTAACATTTTGAATCGATTTAAAGAAACAAACATTTTTGCTCCAGAGATATGTACTTTTGAGTAACAAATTATTTTCAAAAGTTTGTACATTCGGTTAGAATAAGCTGTGTACCTCTAAATGATATAATCCAAATTCTGAGTAAAATCAATAAATTAGTGTCAAAAAATACAAGAAATTTAATTTTCAGTTACTTTCAAAAGCACAAAATCAATTACTTCTTAGTTCTCGTTGTAAAACATTATAACCGAAAAAACTGAATTTCATCAGTAAAATATTTCCAATGTAATTGTCGATGATTTGTAAAAGATGAAAATTTAAGAGCAAAAATGATACAATTTAAGCAACTTTCCATGACAAGAATCCGGTATAAATCCGGTCATTACAATTTTACTTCTTACAATTTTACTTACTTACATCAAAAACAATTTTACTTACAATAAAATAGTACTATAAACATGATAATGCTATATCTCGAGGACAGATAAGTTCTTATGTAAGGAAAAAATAATAATTAAGTTATATTACACACAAGCATGTTTAAATTAAACCTACCACGTCTCATTTATTTCAAACCAAAGGCTTCGAAAAGTTTTGAAATAATAATAATATGCATTTATTAGCACATACTTATCGCAATTCTAGTACAACACATCATACTTAATGGAAGAATATTCCATTAAATATACACACTAGAAAACTTGTGTAACTTTAACTTAGTTTGAAATATCTCCGACATTCAAAACGTGATTTTAACGAGAATATGTTTTGCATTAACTATTCATTTGAAATGTATTTGAGTTATTTATCTGTTTGTAGAGTTTTACTCGACAAAATAAGTAAGATCGATGTTAAGATCTTACAAAGAATTAGATATGCAGCTGATATGAATGAATGCATCATAAAAATTAATACTTACTGTCTCACAAATTTAATGCGCTGTTTGACTTATGATAAGGATCATCTCTATATTATTTTAAACCAATATGAATACGTTACAAGAAATGAGAAATTATTTGCTTCATATTATACTGTGCGAGCCAAAGATTCAAGCTAGAAGTAATTTTGATAGAAAACATATGTCTTTAGGTTTTTCTTATTACATATATATATATATATATATATATAAACTATTTTTAAAAAGTTAAATGACTATCTCTTATGATTCATGCTCATTCGATTAAGAGTGAAAACCTGAATATCCTGTATTGAAGATATTCAGTTCACTCTTTCAAATCATCCCCTTTCTCATAAGAAAAAAAAAAAGAGACAGTTATTAATGCAGCAATTTATTTAAAACTAAGAAACGAAAATAATAAAAGTATCAATAATTTAAAACACTTGTTTTTTAACTTTTAAAATCAATATGTATATAAAAAAATTAGTTTATGATTTTATAAAAAAAATCATTTGATTTAAATCATGATTCAATTCGTGATTTAAATCAAGCTGATTTAAATCAACAAACCCTGAATATAACTACCAAAAAACTCTTTCATGAAACTTGTTTATCCAAAAATAGTTTTATGTAGGAAATAATAATTTATTTAATATTAGATATAAGTGTTGTTTTTTTTTT
>NC_092204.1:87463137-87477496 GCF_043381705.1 Parasteatoda tepidariorum | reverse complement strand
TTATGTCAAGGTACGTCTCTTGTGAATATCAATTGATTGTTAGGTTTTCTTTTTTGAAATTACATTATGACGCATTCACATACATTATTAATACAAATACATTTTCCATGGCGAGACGATGAGGCAACCACAAGCACTTCCACTGGTTCAAGAGGTCCACGAGGGAAAAATGCACAATATTACCGCTATTACAGAGCACGGAAGTGAGCGGAGCAGGAAAAAGAGAAAAGAGTCGTTGAATAGAACTAGTGATCCTTCTACGACTGCTGATTCTTCTACAATTAACGTCGCAGGTTACGAAGTTTAACTTCTTCCGCGCGGAGGGACTCCACGCACATTTTTTTTTATTTCAACTAACGCATATTACCAACATTGGATTAAGCATCATTGTCGTCAATGATAGTACGACGATTTCTTGCTGTTCTTCTACTCAAATAAATACCTTTACTCCATTTCTTTTGCTTTCTAGTACATGGCTCATTTCTTTTATTTCAATATGTATATATTATCTTAATTAAGCATCATTGGTGTAATTAAGCCTCATTGTCCTAACCGAAATAATGACACTTTCCCATTAATTTTGCTTTTGAATAAATAATTTTTTTTCCTTCTATTTCATTACCGTTGGTTTTAAATAAGTAATTTTTTAGAAACACGTTTAAAAGAATTAATATAAATTAAATAAGAGCGCGTGGTATCAGACTGAGTATAAATTTGGCGACGTAGACCACGCGTACTACCAGATAATATTCATTGAATTTATCTAACATAGCGAATATAAAATAATTGAATGTTTAAATACGTACAATAAACTATTTTTTCAATCAAATAGAGCTATAAGCTAGCAACTATCACTAATGTTATCTTTAAAATATGTGAAAAATTAAATCGTTAAATTTGAAACAATGGCTAACGCGTAACCAATCAGAAAATTCCATTTTTTGCTCATCCCGCTCGAACGGTTTGTAGTAGAATGTTCTAATGTCGACAGTGACCTTCCTCGTGCTTTAAACCAGCGGTTCTTAACCTATGGGTCGCGACCCAAAATTGGGTCGCGAAGCATATTTCTTGGGTCGCACTGAGTCGAACCAAAAAAGTTAGTAATACACCAAATAATAAGTAATACCAACACCTCCTAGAAGAAGTCATTGTGGCTTGCTCAGGCTAGGCTTAATGAGGTACCTGGGTAACTCTATACCCTTAATCCTCGTTCATAATAATTAAAAAAGGCACATGACTCATAATTAGTTTAGAATATCAAGGTGCAAAATTAATATAAGAATAAAAGATACTTAGTAGTTAATGTTTAAAATAAAAAAGAAAATAAAAAAGTAAAAAAGAATTAACATAAGGGCCCTCTCTTTCAAAATGTATTCAAGCACAAAGTTCTCATTAAAACTGTATGAATTGCATTTAAAATTTAAAAAACTTAACATACGTATTGATATTTCTTTTTTTTTAGGAATAAGTTAAAATGTCAATTATTTTCAAAAAGTTATAAATATATTTTAATTTGGTCAATAAAAATTATTAAAAACACTTGATTATTAATTAAATTTTCGCTGGATCGAAAAGTACTTTTGTTTATCTTTATTATTAAAAAAATAAATAAGAAATTCGTAAGTTAAAAAAAATCATCATCGTAGGATTGAAGATTTTTTAAAAATATGATCTAAAATAAAGCAATGAAAAAATTTTTACTTTTTTTTGGGTCGCGACATGAACATATTTCTCAAATTTGGGTCGCGACATGAAAATATTTCTCAAATTTGGGTCGCGGCTTGAAAAGGTTAAGAACCACTGCTTTAAACTATCCGTATACCAAGTTTCATAGTTTTCTGTCGGATTGTTTAGGGGTCTTTAAAAAACACACGCACACACACACATCCACAGACATTATTTTTTATATATATAGATTATATGTATATTTACTTAACATATGTTATTAGGTTTATTTCAGGTCAAACTTGCTTTTTATCAATGCTTAAAATGCTTATATGGTAATGTACGAAATAGCATATATGTGGTAAATAATCCCCGTAATTTGCTGGTACATGCGCAATCTTTTGTCGAAATTTCAATGATCATTTTGCATAAAAGTGCTGAATTTCTTTCCACAATTTCCTCCATCGAGTCATGAATGGTTATGTATCTGTAGGCATAATCCTTGGACTTTCAAAAACACAATGAAAATGTCCAAAAGTATAAGTTGCATGATTTGGGAGGCCAATTCTGACTGCGAAAGAGGGAAACTTTGTAACGCGTTGTTACTTGTGTAGCACTATATTCTTAACTCTTTGAGTCTCAAGTACATCGAACAAGCTACTGAAATAACAATGAACCAAAAATAATAAAATAGGGTAATCCAACTAGTGAAGAAACACTACCCAGTGAAGGAACATTTCATATATATTGAGTAAAAATAAGAATTTGAAAGTTTTTCCTTAGATTGATTGGTAACAATAGCTTACTGCCAAACAATAGGAAGTCATCTAGCAATGTTTTGGATTATCTGGTCAAATAGACTTCTCTGGAAAAAATTTTAAATTTGCTATTATTTCTACACCACCTTGTTTCATTGAAAAAATTATAAGGTGAGTGTTTGTATTTATATATTTGAAGTTCAATTAATTGCATGTAATAGTTTTATTTTTCTCGTTGTAAAAAAGAGAATTCAAAATACAGTTATTGAAGTTGCGTTTTATTTTTTTAAGCATCATAGTATAATAAACTATTGAGATAAGGGGGTGTTTATTCACTGGATCGCCAAACGATGAAAAACCAGTGAAGGAACAAATGTTCCTTTACTGGGTTTTTTTTCTAAGTTAATTAAAATAAAAGATGAACTTTAATTTTCTTGCACCTTTAGTGATGTTCCGCATCAAATACGAAAAATACGAATAAAAATACGAACGTTAAAAATACGAAAAACAACTTCTAACCAGTGAGGGAACAGGCATGTTCCTTCACTGGGCATAGATTTCCCAGTGAATGAACAGTATGTGTTAATATGTTGACACGTTAATTTTCAATTCATGATTACAAGAAAAAAGTTAACATTTTCGAAGTATTTATATGTTATATTTTCAAGAATAGACTTGTTTTTAAATATTTGTATGGCTTATAAATTCATAAAGAGAATTAGAAAATAACCAAAATTAAGTGTTCTCTTACTGGGTGTTCATTCACTGGTAGTAGCTGTTCCTTCACTTGGTCTTCTTACTACTTGTTATTTGAACCTCCAATATTATGTAAGTTCTCTACAATGTTTTTACGTAATTTACAATTAGTAACAAATATATTTGACACTGTCATTTAACAAAAATTACGAATTTTGAAATTAATATGATTTTTTAAAAGGCAAGCGAAGCTTAAGTGTTCCTTCACTGGCTAGTTTACCCTAAATAATTTAGTTTTTCCGTGTAACAAAAGATGATCATAGAATAAAGTGGTTGCTAAATATCAGGACATCATATAGGTTATTTGCAATGTCATTGTTTCGACTATTAAGTTTTTGAAATGTTATCAGAATGGGCTTACCTTTGATTTCTTTCTGCTCAAAAAAAATAATATAATTTTATCTGAAAATAGTATAAATTCTAAATACCATGATATAGTACTATGAATTTTACTATTTTATTCGACTCACATCTTTCTTCATACATTTAGAAACAATATAGATTCCAATGGCAGCAAATTTCTGAATGAATCTTTTTAATGTCATTAAAATTAAAATAAAAGTTTTTCCTTAAAACTGAAAATCACGAGAAGAAATGTTTATGAACTGAAGAGATGAAAACAGTGCCAAAGGGATAATAACCCCGAACTGTCAGTTCTCTCACTGTCTTACTCTTTTTCTTAGATTCATTATACACACACACACACACACACACATATATATATATATATATATATATATATATGTGTGTGTGTGTGTGTGTGTGTATAATGAATCNAAATCAATAGATATATATATATATATAGTTTGGTGTCCAATGTTCAGCACTCCGAAGATATATAAATTTTAATGTATATTCTTGATAGCTTGTCAAAAGTAAAGTAAAACATTCAATTTGAGAGTAGAAAATTCTTAAACGAGAAATGATACAAGACGTTATTAAAAGCTGGCGAATCATTTATGGGGAAAATGTTCTTTTTTCATAGCTTAAACATTAATTTTCCACCTCTAACCAACGTTTTTTTATTATTTTATTCTTTTTTATAACCGGTGTTGAACAGCCGATCCAATTCTGAATTTACGACTATCAATGTTCAACTCCATACTGTTGTAATTTTTAACCCAACCCAGAAGACAAGGGAACTCCTGGATCAAGCACTGGGCCAAACTAGCCTTTATGAATGGCGTTTTCATGGAACTAACCCGCATTTGCTTTACATGGAAAGGAAAAACACGAAAAATTTCCGATATTAACCCGATGGCAGGGGGATTCTGACCCATCAGCCATGTGCCACTTAGGATACTTTTAAACTGGTCAGTGCGTGCTAGAATTCGTATCAACCAGCTTACGCTGGGATTCAAACCTGCTTCACCCGATTGAGTGGCGAATGCTCTATACCCTAAGCTACCACGACTTATTGCTTTTTTTAAGTTTAGGACAAGAATTATAATTTAAGAGAAGGAATCTATAAATCTTCGATGTCTATATTGAAAACTTCGATGTTCAATCTATAAATATCGTATCTAGCACTGATAATTTTTGTAAAATTTAACTTAAAAGCAAAAATTTATTATCACGCTTCTTTTCATTTCATAGCATGCAGGCTCCTAAAAATTTTGTATTCTTTAAGATCCTAAATCATTTTAGGACTAGGTAGTTTTGGAATCAAAGAAGAACCATGTGGAACTTGGACGATCATGTGGAAATTGGACGAAATCAAAATATCTCCAAATATATCATGTAGAAATTGAACGAAATCAAAATATCTCCAAATATATCATGTAGAAATTGGACGAAATCAAAATATCTCTAAATATATCATGTAGAAATTGGACGAAATCAAAATATCTCCAAATATATCATGCGGAAATTGGACGAAATCAAAATATCTCCAAATATATCATGTAGAAATTGGACGAAATCAAAATATCTCCAAATAAATATATCATGTGGAACTTGGACGAAATCAAAATATCTCCAAATATATCATGTGGAAATTGGACGAAATCAAAATATCTCCAAACATATCATGTGGAAATTGGACGAAATCAAAATATCTCCAAATATATCATGTAGAAATTGGACGAAATCAAAATATCTCCAAATATGTCATGTGGAAATTGGACGAAATCAAAATATCTCCAAATATATCATGTGGAAATTGGACGAAATCAAAATATCTCCAAATATATACTAATTAATAAAAAGAAGAATCTAAAAAATTTGAACAAAATATATTTATAATTATTTCACTGTATTGTAATCTTGGTAACGTACCCGTACATCAACTAAGCAATACTCCCTATTCTAAATTGCATAGTAGATATATATATCCTCCATATATAGAACTTCATCCCATACAATGATTTTTATTAAATGTCATCGGTAAATCATTTAAGATAGACATGGAAAAATTCCTTGTAAAGATTCAAATATATGAGCATTTTATTCGTCCATATGTCACGTTTTGTGAAAGGTCATAGCATTATCCCATCCTTTAATATGAAGCAATTCTCGAAAATCAATAGTTGTCCCTAAAAGCAATTTCAGAAAAAGCTTCCAGAAAGGCACATGATAGATCGAAAATACTTTTAGATGGGGGGGAAAAATTGTATCAAAGTATTTTAAATGAAAATAGAGATATAAAAACAAAAGTTTTACATTGCAATATAGTGGTTGAATTGGTACATCTGAAACTATTTTGCATTATGGACTAAGTTTGTTCAAAATTTTAAAGAAAAAGATTCTGCAGAAACTGCTGTGCACACTGTTTTTTTAAATAGAAAAGCTTAAATTAATTTTAAATTTAAATTTCAAGAAATTGCTACACATGTCTACTAAAAATATAGCTACTGCATACTATTTCTCATCTAGGCTTGAGCAGATTCGATTTGTTGATTTCCTATCTTAAAATAGTTTTCTACCATATATATCATATATGATATATATTATATAATTATATATGATCTATATTATATATGATACATATTTATATATTGTATATGATGTATATTATATATTAACATCTTATAATATACCAATTCAATTGTATGTTACATGTCAATTTCTTAAGATCGAGATTGATTATATAGTGCTTAAAGCTTAAGGTGAAACTTAAGAGCTTAAGGTTAGTTTATCTTAAGGTTAAGAGCCTTCGCCTGTTATACACGTGCCCGGTTTTCACTACAGAGGTGTTTTTTTTAATGTTAAAAACCTTACCTGGATTAGCTTTCAGCCCTAAGAGATAGTTTGACCCAGTTTTAGCTAGTTAAAGGTGAATGCATTGGAGATTCTTTAAGCTTTAACATAGTAGGCTTCGCAATTTTTCATTGTTGTTTTATATAGCATAGTTATTACTCCTCCCTAATAAATCAAGGCAAAGAATATAAAATTGAAAAATACTAAAGAATTGATTTATTAAAAAATTTAATACTTCAGACTATAAGGAAACCAAAACATAAAAATGGGCATAAATACTTCAAAAACGATCCAAAAAATAGTACACATAGGTTTTCCTACTTTATTATTTAACTATAATTTCCTACTTTATTCAAAAACAATAAGCAATTAAATCAAATGGATTTTTAATTGCCTTTCTTATAAATTGAATTTTCAGGCAACATTTTAATTTTGAATAATTTAATTATAGGTCCGATGATATATTACGATATTATGATTCGTTTTTTTAGGGAGGACATACCAGGGAGAAACGTTTTGTAGCAAGTTCTCTTTCATCTACACTTCTAATTTAAAATTTAAAATATTTTTTTTTATTTCCTATGAGCTACACAATCCCTTCCCTGTCTTCCCGATGAGCAGACCTATAGTGCGTTCTCCAGAAGTGGCATCCACTCTTTCAATGGGTGAGATACCGTTGGCCATGTTAATTTGGACGTCTCAATTCTGTCACAATAGATGGCAGCACCGAGACTCTATTTGGATGCTAAAGTGCACTAGGAATTTAATTTTGCCGGAAATGCCAAGAGCCAATAAGGTACTCCAGGGATCTTTTACATACATTTACCAGCATCCGCATAATCATACGACATGGCCACTGAGGATTTTACGGTGTCCGAAATCCGGTGATTCCGAAAATCCGGTGTCTGGGCCGGGATCGAACCCGCAGACTTGGACTCAGAAGGCCGACGACAAACCAACTGCCCCACCCAACCACAAAGTATTAAATAACTGAAAGAAATTTTGATAATATCAAAAGGAAAATTAATTATGCGAAGATAACTTAGGATTACGCAATGTAGAAGTTCACTTCCAATAATTTGTTTGCACTTAGATATTTTGAACTTTTTTTTTTTTTTTTTTTAGAAATTGAAACTTTGTGACTTTATCTAGGTTTGCCTGGATTCACTTTTTCTTTCTTTTAAATTTTAAATTAATGATGGAAGGTAAAGAGAATTTGAAACTAAAAGTTTCCCCCGTAATATGGCGTCCTTTTAACATATTCATTGTACTTAGGGTTTCACATTTTTTTAAAAATTCGATTCTGATGAATAAAATTAGCATATTTGTATTTTTAAAATGATGTATTTGTAGAAAACTATAAGGATATTAAAGTAAAAACTTTATTAAAGTAAAAGCTTTATTTATAAATACAATTCAGAAAATTAGCCATATTTTATCTAACGCATATTTTGTTATAAAAAAGTTTAAACATATTTCGTAGTCAAAATACAATAAATCATTTGATTTATCAAAAGATCGAGTTAATTATATCGATATTTAAAATTTCTCAAATATTTCAAGTTATACAGATATCATCTCTTTAAAAATTAATATGATTCACTTAATTAAGCACCCCTCTCTTTTATCCGTATCTAATCTTCATTTCATACATTTCGCTTACAATTCATATATGTAAATTGTCCAAATGATTAATCGAATAATTATCGAATTTTCTCTAATTTTATAATTCTTTAGGTTTTTACATTACAAAACTATAGACAAAATAATGCATTATAACTTCTTAAGTTTAAAGAAATTTGATCTTTTGAAAATCGAAGCGAAGCAATTATTTGATGAAACGTGAGCCTTCACAAAAAGCTGATAGACTATTTTTATTTGGGCACGAATTTTTTTTTATCTCATTTAGGATCACATTTCTTCTTTCCAGAACCTATTATTTAAGAATAACAGTTTGAGGAATGTTCGAAGAAAAAAAAATCCTCTCAGATATCGAAACCTAGTTTTAAAACTTAATTTTCTGAACTTAAACCGGATATTTTATATAAGAGGTGTATTTTCTTTTTATCTATTTTCGTTGTAAACAAATTACTTACGCTTAAATAGTTCAAGATAAAACGTGTTTCAGCAAATCCAAATACTACATTTATCTTTGACAATAGCTAGATTTCTCAAGTTTTAAACAGTGGATAAAATTATCAGTTCAAAAATATCTATTCTATCTATCGATATATATATATATATATTCTGACACTCTAATTGCAAATAAAAATATGATTTGGTACTTTTTTATTTATAAAATACAGTCTAATACTTATAAGAAATCCGGATTGTATTTGTACTAAAGATTTTAAGATTTGTAACTAAAGATTTAAGATTAAAATTTAATAAAGATTAAGATTTGTAATTAAAGATTTACTAAAGATTTAAAGATTTGTAAGATTATCGGAATTATATTTGTACTAAAATATAAAATACAAAAAATGCTGTTTGAAAAAAAAATTCATTTCTATTCAAAAATATATTATAATTGATTTTTCAAAATTAAAGAAAATTCAATGATGAATAACTATTTATCTTAGAGCTAAATGGCTACAAATAATTGCAAATTTAAAAAATTACTTTGGCCGTGTTAAGAAAATTTTACCTTTAACACGGAAAAAGACAATAGTATTTCCTGATGTATTTCATAACAATAAACTATTAAAATGCTAAATATGATATTTTTCACTTATATTCACCTAAATTTACTCAAAATAATGAAACAATATGAAAAATATATTTAATAAAAATTCTGCGTTTAATGCTCAAATCTCCGTCTTGCATTTAAAATTTGTGTATTTTTGAAGCATAAAAGCATTAGCGGAACATTTTTGATTAATTTTAAGTACTAAAATTTCAAAATCATTTTTAAATTATTAAATTATGTCAGGTTTGTTTTGTTCAATTTAAAAAAATAATGTACTAGTGCCTGTGCTGAAGAAGTTGCCACATTTTTTTTCATAACCGTCGTTGAACAGCCGACCTAATGTTTTGGGTTTACTACTACTAATGTTCAACTCCGTAACTTTGTCATTTGAACCCAATCCAGGAGACAAGGGAACTCCTGGATCTAGTATAGGGAGAAATTTGCCTTCGTGGAGAACTTTTTGATGGAACTAACCCGCATTTGCGTGACAAGTAGAGAAAGATCACGGGAACCTCCCACGGTTTGCCTGATGGCAAGGGGACTCTAACCCATGATCCGTCTACCACTGAGGATATTTCGCGTCAGCACTGTGGTCGGTACAAGCCGGATGCTGATTCGTAACGACAAGCCATTGGTGGGATTCGAACCCGGTTCATCTCATTGGACGGCGAACGCTCTATCCCCTGAACCATTCGCGGCTCTAGTTTCCACATTTGACGAGCACCTGGGCAGAAACACTAACAAAATAAAAAAATAACATCATGAAATGAATGAAGATTTCCCAAGTTCGAAACCCAGCTATAGCTGCTTGATACGACTTCTGCTCTCGGCTCGCACGCACCAACCACAACGCCGGAGTAAAATAGAGGTTTTGTAGTTTACCTCTTCGTATAACGCAAATGTCATTATTTCCTTCAGAAAGCTCCTCCCCCCTCGAAATCTATAGTTTGTCCTCATGCTTGATCTTAAAATCCCTTATCTTCTGGGTTGGTTTAAAATTACGAGGTTACGAAGTTGAACATTGAAAGCTGTATATTTAGAATCGAGTCGGCTGTTCAACGCCGATTATAGATAGATAAATGCCCAAGTTTATGACGTCACTTATGACAAATATATATTCTTGATACTAATGTAATTGGCTGAGCGCCCAGTGGTTGAGGGGTAACGCTTCGCGTTGTCGTGCCACAGGTCCCTGGTTCGATCCTCGGGCCGGGCAAGGTTGACTCAGCCTTTCATCCCTTCAGTGGGTCGATAAATGAGTACCAAGCATGCTTGGGAACTAAGCACTGGGGGTTCCGATTTCGACTGACCACCTGACCGGAACATCTGCTCCTGCACCCCAGAGCCCAAGGTCAAGAAAACTGAGATGGGCACAGTAGGCTTTGGCCCTCTATGGACGGTCGCGCCGCTGAGTTTGGAGTTTACTAATGTAGTTCAATGTTTTCGTCTTTTTATGAAAGTTAAATGTCAATGTAAGATAGACTCAAATTTAAGACTAGAGTTGAACATTGACCTAAAAAGAGACCAGCCATTCAACCCCTGATATAAAATAAAACCCCAAATGTAAGGTTAGTAGCCATCACAAGGAAAGCCATGAAATATATTTTTGTTCGCAATATCTAGGACTGGGCAGCAGTTTACTAGAACTGCAAACAGCTATTATAAATAACAATTTACCCGTTATTTTACAGATACAATTATTACAAAAACATTCTTAAGCAATAAGTTGTTTAAAGGTAACAATTTTTTCATTAATTTAAACTGAGTAAAATTCATGCGCTAATGCGTCATTCGTAAATTCCTGTCACAAGTGTATGTTTAAAGATCATAGTTTTTTCATTATCTTCAAACGCAATTATGAATAACAATATTTGTTACTTGTTAGCTGTTTCAAAGAAATGCCATTCACCAGTTTATGTCTGAAATGCATGCTTAAAAATAATAGTTTTTCCATTATCCTCAGGCACGCAATTATGAATAACAATATTTGTTACTTGTTAGCTGTTTCAAAGAAATGTCATTCACCAGTTCATGTCTGAAATGCATGCTTAAAAATAATAGTTTTTCCATTATCCTCAGGCTCGCAATCATGAATAACAATATTTGTTACTTGTTAGCTGTTTCAAAGAAATGCCATTCACCAGTTCATGTCTGAAATGCTTGCTTAAAAATAATAGTTTTTCCATTATCCTCAGGCACGAAATTATGAATAACAATATTTGTTACTTGTTAGCTGTTTCAAAGAAATGCCATTCACCAGTTCATGTCTGAAATGCATGCTTAAAAATAATAGTTTTTCCATTATCCTCAGGCACGAAATTATGAATAACAATATTTGTTACTTGTTAGCTGTTTCAAAGAAATGCCATTCACCAGTTCATGTCTGAAATGCATGCTTAAAAATAATAGTTTTTCCATTATCCTCAGGCACGAAATTATGAATAACAATATTTGTTACTTGTTAGCTGTTTCAAAGAAATGCCATTCACCAGTTCATGTCTGAAATGCATGCTTAAAAATAATAGTTTTTCCATTATCCTCAGGCACGAAATTATGAATAACAATATTTGTTACTTGTTAGCTGTTTCAAAGAAATGCCATTCACCAGTTCATGTCTGAAATGCATGCTTAAAAATAATAGTTTTTCCATTATCCTCAGGCACGAAATTATGAATAACAATATTTGTTACTTGTTAGCTGTTTCAAAGAAATGCCATTCACCAGTTCATGTCTGAAATGCATGCTTAAAAATAATAGTTTTTCCATTATCCTCAGGCACGAAATTATGAATAACAATATTTATTAATTGTTAATTGTTTCAAAGAAATAGATTTTACAAAAATATACTTAAATCCAACAACAGTTTGCTTAAAGGTAACAATCTTTTAATAAATTTAAACTAAATAATAATTATGCGCAATTGTGTAATTCGCAAATTCATGTCGCAAATGCATGTTTAAAAATAATAGTTTTTCCATTACCATTATTTACTCAATTATGAAAAACAATATTTATTAATTGTTTCAAATAAATGCGATTTACCAATTTTATGTCAAATTTATGTGTCAAATTCATGTTTAAAGATAAGATTTTTTTATTATCCTCAAGCCGCAATTATGAACAACATTATTTATCAACTGTTAGTTGTTTCAAAGAAATGTCATTCTCCAATTTATCTCACAAATACATGTTAAAAGATAATGGTTTTCTATTGTTCTCAAGAACGCAATTATGAATAACAATATTAGTAATTGTTAGTTCTTTCAACGAAATAATTTTTACAAAAATATACTTAAATCCAACAAAAATTTGCTTAAAGGTAACATTTTTTTAATTAATTTAAACTAAGCAAAATTTATGCTCAATTGTGCAATTCGCAAATTCATGTCGCAAATCCATGTTTAAGATAATTTTCCCATCATCCTCATGCACGTATGCATAACAATATTTATTAATTGTCAGTTATTTCAAGGAAACAATCTTTATAAAAACATACTAAACTATAGTTTACTTGAAGGTAACAATCTTTTAATTAATTTCAACGGAACAAAATTCATGCGCAATTGTGCATTTCACATGATCTTGTCGCAAAGGCATGTTTTAAGGTAATAGTTTAAACAATCACGCAATGATGAAAAACAATATTTATGAATTATCAGTTATTTCAAAGAAACAAATTTTACAAAAAAAAACAGACTCAAACAACAGTTTGCTTAAAAGTAACAATTTTCCCATTCATTTAAACTGATCAAAATTCATACGCAAAAGTATAATTCGTGTCCCAAATCCCTGTTTAAAGATAATAATTTAAGCAGTTTAAACAAACACGTAATTATGAATAAAAATATTTAGTAATTGTCAGATTTTTCCACAAAAAAAAGTTTTCACAAAAATATAATTAAATCCAACAATAATTTGCTTAAAGGTAACACTTTTTTTTCCATTATCTTAAACTGCGCAAAGTGCATCGGAAAATTGTTAACCATTTTTGTTTATTGAACTTGCCGTTAGCTGAAGTTTATGAAAGATGTGCTCATTTGAATGGAACTTAGCTGTTGACAGTGACTAATTTCTCCGCCGACAGCTGTTCACAAAGTGAAAAGGGTGGAATTTCTGCTTTGTTTCACGAAATTTACTTTCATCCAGCATGACTTGTTTTCGAATTAGGAGCATTACGTGTTTTCAATGGCGGTTTGATGAAAGTTAAAAAAATAACAGAAATCTTTGACTTTCTAGCGAAGAATTTAAGAAAAGCTATAAGTTAATTGCTGTGGAAAGACGGTTAAACAATTTTAGCTTTGAGCTTTGTTAAAAAAGCGTTTGTTACATTCTTAAAAATATCACAGTAAAATAAATTTTTAATCGTAATTTTTGCTTTCATACAAGTATTTTCACGAACATTTTTAAATGCTCCTTAAACGAGGAAGAAGAAAAGAGACACAATGGGCCATGTCGACATAGATACATTGGCAATACAAAATGCCAATTATTTTCCATAGTGTTTAAATCTTTTCTTAAATTGAATGTTTGTCTATTTTCGTACCAATTAAAAAATCGAACCGTAAAATCAATCGTGGCATTCTTATAAAACTGTGCTCAATACTCGTATCATTTTAGGTCCCAGCTATATCCTTCAAAAAATGTGAAAAACCCATCTATTACCTCGTCAAAAAGCTGAATCACTGGCTTACGTTTTTTTTTTCACAGCACCATAAGCTGTATGATAAAGATCTATTGAAAATTATGCAGAGGACTGACAGTCTGTTGAGTGACGCATGGATTGCTTTCAAACTTTATCTTTTATGTCACTAAAATGCTTGTTTGAGTTTCATTGTTCAATTAGGCAGGCCACACACTGAGAAGGCAGGCGGTTAGAAAGAGGTTTACAGGTGGCGAATTCCTGTAGTTTTGCATTCAGATGCACAGAGGTGAGGTGCACATGCAATGCAAAAGTTAGGGGATTTCCCTCCTGTATGTCTCTTACTTACAGCTTGCCTCCTCAGTGAGTGGCCTCTCTTAGAGTTTCGAAACATCTGCTGAAATTTAAGAATCAAAAAAGCAAACTCAGACTTTAAGCGATTCTAATCCGAGGGCATGGTTTACCGTTTTCACGAGGACATGTCGGAGAGCTGGTATGACATATGTATACAAGAAACTGCCATAACGTCAGCGAAAATATATGAATGCAGTGACAATTTCGTCGAAACATATACCAAAAATACGTAATTTATGTTTGTGATAGCGCGTATATATATATATATATATATATATATATATATATTATTTATCAACT
>NC_092204.1:87430933-87462372 GCF_043381705.1 Parasteatoda tepidariorum | reverse complement strand
AGCGACTTCCATTTATTCCTTTACCTGAAGTCACATCTTGGTGGAAAATCATTCCACGACAATGATGAGATCAAAGATGAAGTTGAAATGTGGTTCCGACAACAGGCGGCAACCTTCTATGACTGTGGGATACAAAAGCTTGCGCACCGACTTAACAAATGTTTGGATAACGGGGGTGATTATGTCGAAAAATAATAAATAATCGAGTTAATAAGATGTAACTGACGTTTTCTAAATAAAAGTTTTTTTTAAGGAATGCGATCCATTGTATCTTTACTTTTCGAAACGCCCTCGTATATATATATATATATATAATGAATTTATGAATTTAAATGAATTTAAGCGTATCTCACCTACGGAAGTATGAGGTTATGTGAGAACAATACTATTTACTATATAGATTCTATATTTATAATATAAAATACTATATCAATACGCATTCTCCTTCGAACAACGGACAAGATTTGCAACCAGTTTCGAGCACATTCTGCTGGAATGAACAGTTATCTGAATATTTAATCCAGTTCAGTTATTTGCACTTAAAACTAGTAGAATAACTCCAATTAATTCCATTTGCGTAAAGCCTATCACATTAAGGAATATACTCCTAATGTATGTTATAAATAATCTTCCACTGTGATTGTTCTGATAAGAACATAGTCATTGATGTAATCGTCTTTTGCAAACTATGTTCACTTCTACAAATGAGTGAATCATCACTCATTAAAGCATAGTTAAGCATTCCATACTTATTTGTATCTAAGTATTGCAGAAAATAATAAGAATAACTCTGATTATTGTATAGTTATAATGAAATTCCTGTTGACTAATAATAATTTTAAATAAATAGTATAGTTCATAACCTTGTTCCTTTATTTATTTTAAAATACACGTAATTATTTCAATCAATGAAATACTCTATATTTTAAATAGATACGTAGATTAGATTAGATTCAATAGATTCGCATGTCTAAGTAGTGGTCCCATTTAAATGAAATTTACTTTATAGGTATCTTGATCTGTCAAAATGAGATTCCACAAAATTACAGACAGACTATTTAGAACTTTTGATAAAAGTAAGGCTTAATGGAATTCGAATATCATTAAGCACGAGGAAGTTAAGGTAAGAAAAAGTTTTGTCCAGAAGCGTCATAAATCAATTTAGCTTTTCGAAGCTTCATGAAAAAGAAAGAAAATTATTACAAATCTATGTAAGCACGTGAAGGCTAATGTTATTGCAATTTAGAAAAGAAAATTGAAATGGTGGATTAAATTAAATATTTTAGCATGTATTTGATGTTCATCTCTTCTTTCTTTCTTTTCTTTTGTACTGTCTTTCAGAACACTTTTGTATATATAAAAAAAATTCACAGTATTTAACTTTGTAACTTAAATGATAGAAGTAGGAACAGCCGAACAGTTACCCTTTTCTTGATTAACTTGATGTAAGCGTTATTCTCTTAAAATAAGAATCAAGTTAACACATGATTTTTTTTTAAACCATAGTTGAACAGCCGAACCAAGTATTGGGTTTGCGACTAGTAATGTTCAACTCCGCAGCCTTGTAATTTTGAACCCAATCAAGACAAGGGTGGTGGTTCACATATTGGGAGAAATTTGGCCTTCATGGAAAATTTTTTGATCGAGTATTACGTGGAGAGGAAAACCGCGAAAACCTCCGACAGGTAGCCAGACAGAAAGGGATCTCTAACCCATGGTCCGTCTACCACTGAGGATGTTAGCACAGTGGTCGGCGTGAGCCGGGTGCCGAATTCGTATCGAACAACCATCGCTGAGACTTGAACCCGGTTCACCTCATTGGAAGGTGAACTCTCTTTCCCCTAATCCCCCACGGCTCTAACAGACGATTAAAAAAATTTTATAAATAACCTAATTTATTAAAAATTAATATAATTTATTGAGGAATTTCGCAACAGACCAGCCATAACCAGTTGCTGTCTCCTCATCTCTCTGCACCCACTGTTCTATGACAATCATCTGATCATTACTGCACAGACTGCATCTACTTATCAGATAAGCTCGTACCTCGTATCTGAAGCTGGATGGACCTCAAACCGCCATCAGGGTTCGAAACCCATGCTTCGTTATGACAGTGTCTTATACACTTTACCATCGACGCTCATATTTCTTATTAAAACTACGATGCAATTCTAATAACACGGTTGAAATTTTATTTACCAGAAGTGCTTTACGTCACTTAATATTAACCATCACTTTGCAGTAGTGCTCAAATTTGCTATTAAAGCTAAGATACAATGCTTCTTTAATCGCTCCGTTTAAATTTTACTAGCCAAATACGTCACTTAATATTAACCAATTTGACATCGACGTTCTTATTTATTATTAAAACTACGGTGCAATTCCTCTCTAATAACACCGTTTAAATATTCTTAACCAAAAGAAGTTTAAGTCACGCATTATTTGTCTTACTAACCAAATTAGTTTGAATGCAACTTGGACAGCAGGAAAAATAATTAAATAATCAGAAAAAAAGCTCTTCCCTTCACACTGACTAACCTCATTCAAACTTAATCCATTTAGTAAAGCTTCATGTTTGATAAATCAGTAGTAATACCTTATAATTTTACCAAAGAGAAAATATATACTTATAAAGCCCATAATCATGTATTTTAAAAGCATTTGCAAAATTTTTGGAATTGTAGAATTTAACTGCTTTGTGAAACATTTACTTAGAATTATTGAAAATGAGCTTGACATTTATGCTACGTACAGTGCACTACAAATACGGACCACCCTGAATAACCTTCAATCTAATGGTTGGATATTCACGTTCTGGGATTCAATCTTAATGGCTTGAAGGGTAGACCTCAAATATGTAAATTAATATGTTATTATTAATATGTCAAATATGTTATTATTAACATGTCAAATATGCTATTATTTTCTTATTATTTTGTTTATTAATGGTCGAAAAAAGTATGAATTTTAGGGTTCGCAATTTTTCGCATAATTTTAAAGAATATAATTTTACCAGGCAAAATACAAAGAAAAATTGGTCGAAAAGTTCTTGAGAAATTGAACTTCAAAAAAATCAGATATTTAAAATTCGATTTCTCAGGATTCCATCAATTTTGCTCAAATTTTATATTTTGCCATATAAAATTATGTTCTTCAAAATTATGCAAAAAATTTTATACCTCTTAAATCAAATATTTTTCGGTCTTTATTAAATAAAATAATGAAAAATAAAAAATATTTACGAAGAGTTATTTCTTGCATGAAATTATCTTTGGATAAACAAATTTTATAATTGTGTGCAAAAAAAATTTTCAATTCGCTAAAAAAGTTCTTGAGATATAGCAAAATACGTAAAAAGTAAAATTAACATTAAGGAGTCCAAACTTTGGATCGCTCTTTTGACTAAACTATTGGGACAACATTTCTCAGATTGCAGCAGATATTTTGGGGATTCACACAGATTTAAATATCCGTCGAAAAAAGGGTATTTTTATTCAGAGAAAGTAAGCTTTTGTGCCTGATTTTGTAGCTTAAAATATCGTCTGCAATTATTTATTAATATATTTGAGATCCCCCTTTGAGTCATTAAGATCCGATTATTAGATCAAAAGTTATTCAGGGTGATCCGTTTTTTTGCGCGCTGTACAATAATATTTTTTATTTATTTCGACATAATTATATTTATAGACATTTTGAGAGATGAATAAAATTTGTATTTGTGATAAAAACACATATTGCACTCTCCTTTTTTTTTTCCTTTTTGGCTAGTGGAATTATTAGGTCCTAATAAGGAATTAAATTTAGCATACCTATTTTGAATAATGAAAGCAAAATATTTCAGTAATGTTGATTTAAATTTTGGGAAAATGGCGCAAAATAATTTGCGTGAATTGTTCTATTAACTCCTTCTTTAAGTAAATACTTCAGCGAAATATTTGTCGTTCATGAAAGCAAACGACAAACAGAAAGAATCATTACCTAAGAATAGGAAATTGACAGCTCGAACTATTAAGACAACAAAGTCGCACATTTTGTGTTATGTCCAAACAGCGATGTGACACAAATGACATGCAGGCGCCAACATTTCGAGCCAAAATTTTTACCTGCTTTAGCATTTTTCCTTCAATTCCATCAGATCGATATTACAGTACATTTCCTTTTACGAAAACAAGTTTCTGAATAAATTTCTGCTTAGAAAACAGTACAACATTTGAGTTCGATTTAGATTTATGAATCGAAGCTGGAAGCCATTTTCTTAATTTAGTAGAATGTTAACATTTCGCTTTGCGTCGTTAACTTTTATTACCAAAATTAGACACAAAACTTGTTTACACTATAAAATTAACTTTTAAGCCTCTTAGTACTTAGTTTTAGTCCATTTACTCTTATTTGGCTTATTTGTTAACATTTTAAGAGGACTTTCTTTTATTTATTTATTTAAGAGTACCAAATGATAGTTATTCAAGGAAAAAAAGGTCACATAAACTAATCCTTCGATTTTATTTTATGATTTTTTTACTCCGTAAATTTAGTTTAATTTTTCCAATTTCAAAAAAAAATTATTATTTTAGGAATTATTCTAGAAAAAAAATTATATGACATTATAGAAAAATATAGGTAACATAGTAGTATATATATTCTTATTACCATAAACGAAACAAACACACGTAACTAATTCTTCGCTCTTATTTCATCATTTTTAACTCAGTCATTTGGTGAGTTAATTCTTATTCGAAATTAATTTGGTTATTTAAACTAATTTAATAACCAAACAAGCGCCATAACAAACTCTCTATAGCAAAACAAATTTTAAAATATCCCTCTCAAACTTTTTTAATCTTTTAAAAATCGACAAAAAAAAGACTATAGTAATAAACTATAGTAAAAGACGATAGTAGCAATGGTAATTTTGAACAAGTTTGCTTTCAAATGGTCCTAAGGCGATTTAGTTTCTTGCTTACATTCAAAATTAGAAAGAATTTAGACAATTATTTAAAAATCCATTTTTAAGACAAGAGCACACTTTAGTTCGGCATTTTAAATCAATTATTTAAATTAATGAAAATTAATTGTTGAATTAAAAATAGTTTAAAAACTAAAATGTAAGTTAAAACATATCAAAAAATCTATGGAATATCTTTATTATATTTCTAACGTTAAATTGTCTAACCATATTATGAATAGATAATTATATTTCAATTTTAAACTATATATTCAAGGTATCTGCATTGTAAGTGCGATTTTTACTATTACTGTCAAATAATTCGTGCTTATTGTTGAAACTTTAAACCCAATATTTCGCTTTATAAATTTTATTCTCAGCTCTTTGATTCTTTTTTATTCGTATAAATTTTGCACTATAAAATTTATGCTTTATAATTATAGTGACTTTGAACTACATACAGTTGTTATCCTAAATTAAGGAGAGAGAAAAAGTAGCTATAACTAACTCAAAAATAAGCCAGTCCCAATGAAATTTGAATAAGTTGTCAAATAAGAGTTGCTAAGTAAAACTGCAATATGTAAATTAGAGACGCTGAAATGGAATGACGTCATCTGCAATGAGAGTAAAATTGTATGCCTACGAATTTCGCTGTGTTTCTGAAACTGGAGATAGCCAATTTCTAACAATGAACTCTAGGCACCATTAGCCTGTAAACTGCGATGGAGATCTGTTTGAAGACTAGAGACATGACAAAGCCAGATGGAGGAGAACAGATGGCTAAATGTAAGTCCTTCGGTAGTTCATAGACTTTGGAAAGAATTTCTGACCGCAGGTTCGGTATTCAGAAGGTCCAGTCAAGGATGGCCAAATACTACGACGAGCGCCGATGACCGATATTTATCGTTATGTACCAGAAGGCAGTAACAGCAACTCTGAATCAACTCAGATCCTCTCTCAGTGCAGCCACCGTTGTCTGATGTCAACGTCAGCCCACGGCCAGCTCGATCACCAGACTTAAATCGCATCAAACATGTTTGAGATGCTGAGATTCTTTAGTTTTAATCCTCCTCTTCAGACCCTTGCCACGTTGGCAACTGCGTTCCAATGGAACTGGAAGACAGCATAATTGAAAGCATTGCTGTATGTACTGTATTGTTACAATAGGTGATCATGGCACTTTTTCCATACTAAACTACAACTGTTTTATTTATTTCATACATATGTTGATTTCTGTAACACTTTAATTGTCTGGTTAATACTTTTCATGTTGTTTTATGCATTATTATGTGCACTATAATGTGTACCAGTTTCATTAAAATCTCTGAGCAATTTTTTCCTTTATGGTCGTTTTTGTGATTTTTCCTAAATTTATGATAACTAGTGTATAAATTTTATTATTTATTTTTTGGTGCCATGTAAACTTAGAACTGAATACCTTGTGCTATAAATTTGATACTTCATAATATTGCAGTGTAACTTTTAACTGACGTCCAACTAAGCATTTAATTCTTTTTTACTTAGTGTCATGTAAATTTAGAACAGTATAATTAGCACGTACTTTGTAAACTAAGAGCGTATTTTGAACAATAAATACGTATATAGTGCATTATAAATGTTACCGTGCATCAAAAATTATCACCATGAATTGAAAGAGGAATCCCCTTCTTACAGATAGTTCCAAAATTCTTCTTTTAGTTTAAATTAAATAGCTGAATAAAGTACATAAATTTACAGAAAGGCAGAGGAGCTATTCTTAATTGCTATCTATTGTTTTAATTGTCGCATTTTTCAAGCAGTAGTTTCTAAGAATCATATATTAGAAAAGAAACTTACTTCTTAATTAGTTGAAAAAGATATTTATGAGTTTAAGAATTACTTTTAAAAGGTAATAAATACTGAAAGTAAGATTAAGATTTCTATTATTAGTTTAATTTCTAAATTAGCTTTTTTGTGAATATAATTATCAGTTTGAAAATTAAGATGAATTTTAAACATATTCAAGGAAAAGAATTGCAATAAATAACTATCTCTAAATGAAGGTAAAGTAATTTCATAACGATAATATTTAAACTTTTTGGCGAAAGAAAATCAGGTTTAATATATTTTACTACGAATGAAAAATAGCTGAATTTTCAATGAATAGAAAATGCAGAATTTAAATTCCTTCTCTAGTTTTCAAAAAAAAACATATTTTCTCAAAAAAATGCTTTTAATTATGAACATGAGATACAATAGTTAATGAGTTCATTTAAAATGGTAATTAAATTGATGATAATTTTGCGTTTGAGAGATAAAGAATACTTCGTTATTTTAAAAGTTTTTATTCTATATTCCTTCAAATGTTACATCATTACATTTTATTTTTGAATTTAAAAGTAATACTTGCGTAACTTTACAAGAAAGAGTTTTTTTTTTTAAAAAAAAACATGTTTTTAGCTGAGGTTTTTTTTCCAACTAAATGCAATGATGCAACATTTCAAGACTTTAATTTATTGCTATAAAATTTGATTTACAAATAATTCATGACACATAAATTATTACATCTCGTTAAACCATAATTTGGAAACATAAACCCGTGTTCCTTATACTTCTATTGTAATATATATAAGTCCTTTTAATATTTTGAATTCATTCTAATTATAATTAGTACCATTATTGTGATTATCTGCATTTGTAATTATTCTAATATCACCATGCATGTCTTAAAATTTGCATGACATCTAACTATTACTTATATACTGTGAAAATTTTAACTGCTAGAATACGGTCACTGAACGACAAAATGTGCTTTAGTCACTAACCGGAAAAATAAAATTATGTCGCCCGTAAAATTATCCTGACCATAAAAATACAGGTCTGTTTGAAATTTTTTTTCTCGTAAAATATCTATCCACAAATCGTAAATTAACAATATGCTCGGAAAAGTTCAGTCCCTGCTTGACGTTATTTAAGCCTGAAGCGATTTGTTTGTCAGATCAAAGTGCTCTGTGAAATGTGACGAAATAGTGTTGTTCTGCCATCTGTTGAGAAATGAGAGAGATATGTCTTCGAAGTCTGGATACTAATAAGGAGGATCGCTGGCTAGAGTCTAACCCAAGACCTTTGGCCTGGCTCTGTAAGCAGATGCTGTTACCACCATGGAAAATATTGTACATTTTATACCTAAATCACGGTGAGGTAGTATACTTTATTTCCCGGAAGAATGGATCTTGCCTTATAAACCAACGGTTAACTATACTATTTTTGCTAAACTTCATCACATTTACATGAACATGGTTTTCCGGCAATATGATCTGGCAATATAAATTAACGGTTAACTCTCCGGATTTCACAGAAATTTCTTAAAATGTAGTTACAAAAACTACACGTTGAACTTCTACTTAATGATTTGAATCGCCATGATATGATGATTTGATCCAGGGCTAAAGAGAATAGAAGGGCTGGTTCACTCCTTTGAAGTATCTCTTGCCGCGCCGATCCTCAGACGTCACTCTAGTGACGTCACTTTGTCGCAAAGCTCGCACTTTTACTTCAAGAACGGAGCGTTTGGCCTTACTAGCTCTAACTAATATTGGATCATTTCTTTTTGCGAGATATTCTAAGACATTTGTTATTTTCTATAATGACTTTCCTCAGTTTTTGCAGTGAATTTACAAGAATTTAAAACTATTATCGAAATGCCAGTTTGCGCGATTGCAACTTGCAAAAATTCTGATATAAAAACAAAAGGAAAAAGTATAATTTTTCGCGTGTTCCCTAAAGTAAATGAACAACTATGTAAAGAATGGATTCCGAAATGACACAGTTAATATAAAACAGCAATACGTTTATTCTGTCGTAAAGAACTTTTATAAAAATTCATTATCTAAATAGAAACCGCCTCGTTACTTCATAAAGAAAGGCAGGTGAAAAGAATTAAAAAATAGATAAAGTCAAAGAAAATTAAAATGTAAGTAAAAAGTATAAATAAAATATATAGTATATAGTTGAAATTCTCCTAATTTCATAACATATTTTTTAATGTAGTTATTCTAAATATTTATGATTTTTTTTAAAAATTATATTCTCTTCAATTTAAATATCTATATATTATATCATCGTAAATTTAAATGTCTATAAACAATTGTAAAATTTCTAATGTCATTATGAACCTAAATTATTATTTTGTTTCAGTAATTAGCGTTTAAGGTTGATGTTTCCTAATGATTAAGTATGAACAAATTGCTATTAACGACATATTTTAAAATCAGGGATTCTAAATTTAACTTAACTTATCTTTATAAAAGAATATGTAGATAAAAAAAGTGTCGATATATGCCTTCATTTTTCTTAATAGTTAAAGTTAAAACTGAACTTTTTAAAATAAAGTATTTATCGTGTCATTTTCACCAACTAGCAAAACATTTTTATAAGTTTAAAATGGTATTTTTTTAATATAATAACCAAGAAAGTTTTTTTTGAACTATGTTTATGAACGGAAATAATGTGTTAATTACGTAAAGTTTGAAGGCTAATAACCAGAAAAAGTCTAACTTATTTTTACAAGAGAAAGATGCAAAGTTATCATATCTTTGCTTGCGATCTCCGAGATCTGTAGGCACAGTGACGTCATGAGGAGGGAAATCGTAGCTTCAGCTCTAAGAGCGGAGTGAACTAGCCCTTGTATTCTCTTTAGCCCTGGATTTGATCGCCATGATAAAATCACGAAATCATATTGAAACAATCTTTAATATTTGATTCTAAGACTACAACTGGAAAGCTATCTATAGTGCTTTTGAGCACCTGTCAAAATACAATGGCTGAGCAAGAAATAAATTTCACTTTTCAGAGGATTCTTGAATGCGTTATATTAGTCCAAGTTTTGAGGCAGATAACTTAAATAACACATTTGGCATTAATTAAATAAAAAATAAAAAAAAACTACTATAAAAATTCTCGGATAGATGGCGCTGTGATAGGCATAGGTACAAGTTAAATAATAAGGAAATAGTATTAAGAAGTAGCATTAAAACCACTCGATATATCTTTACCCGTGTTCAACAACGTACAATAATTGCTGAACCATATTTTCTACAGCTGCAATTGTGGTGGCTGGTTCCAGTAAAACGAATTAAGCGCTTTTTCTTGGAACGTAAACATGGTAGGAAAATCAGTAATTAATCCCTTCAAGACTAGCAGGATGAGAAAAAAGTGCTCCTCCGCATACTCCGAAAGTATGCGCCCTAAAGACGTGCTATTACTATCGATGTAATACGAGACTACCGCATTGAGATCACGTCCGTGTGATCTTGTGATGCTGGAGTCAGAAAGGCTTGTTTTATATGGTATCGTGGGCCGTGAACCATGCATACTGGCTTCGCAGTTGCACTGTAATTCTTTTTTTTAATATTTAAAAAAAATGCTATTAAGTATCCTATATTTACGATTAACGCAGCATTTCACTACAGCACATAAAAAAGTCGATATATTTTTTTTGCGTCACGTAAGACGATTGCGTCAAAAAATCTCGATCTCAGTTTCAAAAGGCACATTCGGGCTATTAAGCTGCGCAGGGGGGGGGAATAAGAACGATGTCATCACCTTTGGGCTACTAAAGGATCAAATTTTTTGCTCATGGTAACCCGTGCTGATGCCTTCTCTCTTCTAGGAGGCATTTGTTTACATGATCAAAATTTTATTATATGACCAATTTTTACTTATTTTGATTAAAACATATTATGTTTTCAATATCTGTATATTTAGTTGATAAAAAAATATTCGAAATAAGATGTGGGTAAAAAATATGTGTCTCAAAATGCATTATTCAAGCGTGATTACTTTCTGTATCAATAGCTTACCTTGTTTATGTTAAAAATTTCAAATATTGAATTGATTACTTCTTTTCAGTAAAAGCATACTTTCATAAATGATATAAATGCAGAAAAAAAAAATTTTTTTTCAAACTTGGGTATTATTCAGTAGATAATAATTTAAAAATCTTTTTTGTTTCTACGTTAATTAGAGTTAATTAACATAATTACATAAAATTGCATATTCATATCTGTTACACTCAGATAATTTGATTTGCGACCACCACTCACTTAGAAGGTCGTATTATTTATTTTATAAAAAATCTTATAACTTTTTGTGCCTCTGCTGCTAGGACTGTGTATATGTGATCACTGTCCCAAAGGGAGTAATGCTCAAAGTATGCCATTTGAGTATTCATTGAGCATTACATCAAAATTAGATCTAATGCTATCCGCCATATCAACAGAATATTGCTAATAGACATGCGTTATAACTCACATGATGTTGTCCCACAGTGAATTGATCGTTTAGACACGGATCCCAGCAGAACGCCGAAGTCAAGCCTCACTGGCTGCGATCCCTGTGCCGGTGGGTGACCACTTTAATCAGTCTGCACCTAGTGTGTGTGGGTATTGATCCTCGTCAAACTGTTCTATCGTAAAGTGATCGACTTCTCACGCAGGTCGTCGTGCTACTGAAGTGGGGACCTCTACAGAGGATCGAAACTCTGATGGCATGTCTTAGGATCATCCCCAGGGATGTAACCCAGACCGTGGTAAATAGCCCATTGTGATCTGCGGGGGCTCAGATGATAGAGCGTTCGCCCTCCAAAGAGGTGGACCGGGTTCGAATCCCGGCTCGCACCGACCACAGTGCTGACGTAAATTATTCTCAGTGTTAGACAGATTATGAGTTAGAGTCCCCTTGTCGTCAGGCTAATCATGAGAGATTTTCGTGGACTTTCTTTCATGCAACGCAAATGCGGGTTAGTTTAATCAAAAAGTTCTCCCTATATTTGATCCAGAAGTTCCCTTGTCTTCTGGGTTGGGCTCAAAATTACAAGACTACGGAGTTGAACATTAGTAGTTGTAAACCCAAAATTGGGTCGGCTGTTCAATTACGGTTATTGGGATGTGGCTGCTATGTGCACGTGTCGTATAAGTGGGGCCACAGGAACACTGGTCCAAGGAAAAAAAAAGGTAAAGAGTCATGGATTCTTCACAGCTAGTCATTTATTTATCACCATTCAACAAAAACATCTTCATTGGAAAAAGGAGCACTGGCTTATCTCGTGTATTTCCTATCCGAGAACACGGGTCTCCTTCTCTGCATGCTCGGCTGGCTATATCTCAAAAATAAGTATATATATAATTTGTTATATCCTAATTACTAGATTCGCATAAGATGCGCAACCTTAGCAATTTACAGACAATCATAAAAATCAGAAAAACGAGCACGCAGAGAAGGAAAGAGACTCTTACAAAAATTTCTCGATCACCAACACAGAGCGTAAACACACTTCGAATGCTTGAATCATAGCGTACATCCGGGTAACCGGCTTGGCGTAACTCCCGGTTGTAGTTAAGATAAACTAGGTGCAAGGCACCGTTAAAATTAATGCTTTTAAATTTAGAGGAGAGCCAGACTTTATCAAATTTGGGTGGAATGTGATAGCATCATCACAGTTATAAAATAAAATGGCCCATTGTGCAACTCTAGTATGACGCAAATAAATTACGACTACAACAAGTCATGATGTTTCCCATTTCAATCCGCATAGACATAAAAACATTTTCTGCTCATGCGCTGTGGATAAAAATTATCAGAAATCACACTAGAGGGCATCGTTGAACTATGACAACTGAACTATAATTTCGAACTCATTACTATGCATTGTAATAGTAACTGTCATCGAAAATGCTTGTAGCAAAAAGAAAACTCTTACACTTCTTTATGTGATATCATTCTCTGTCTTTGTCCTGTTTAAAATATGTTATAAAATATAGTTCTTTGTTATTTACCACCTATGATAGTTATTTCGTTTCTAAATAGTTTTCCTTTTTTAGAAAATGATATAGTTAAGTGAATCTTCAGTGTTAAATTCGATATAAATCCGGGTAAAATTAGAGAAAAAGAGAAAGGGCCGACTAACGACAGTGGATTCTTGTAACAAAATAGTTTATTTAATAAATGTCAAAAGCGTCATTTAAATGTTTAATTCAATTTATCTCATTTGAGCTTATGTAATGCATTGCAGAACCTTCAAAAGTACGAAGGAAATTTCTTGCTAACCCTGATACCACCTGCTAAATAAAATCTTTCACCTCAAAAGCTTTGTCTAATGGCTATATCACACGAGAGAAAATATGTGCAACTGCAAGTGTAACTGCAAGTGTAAGTGCAACTGTAAGTGAAATTTCTCCAAAAATTGCTCGTGTGATATAGAAATCACGGTTGCACGAAATTTCTGCAACCGTTCAGGCAATTTCTTTCATGAACCAATCAGATCGTTTGCTTTTATGACGTTTCAATTTTATGTGATGACGTATACAAATGTAAATAAAAATGGCGGCGACGTTGGTGAAGAGGATGATCGGATGAAATTTTTTTATAGACGAAACGGAACAGTTTTTTAGTTTAATAATAACATTTTCTTTAAAATCAAAGCATTAAAAATACTTTCACACGATGAAATAACCATCTCAATGCAGTTGATGTACTACCATAACAGGAACCTGCACATCATTTTAGTATCGGTGAGTATAGTACACTATTTTCTAGATAAATTTTCTTTTAAAATATTTATTTATTTTAAGCTAATAAAATTAAAACTTATTATAATTTGTTCCGATCAAAGTTTTAATTACTTTAAATAGAAATAATTTCTATTTTTATATATGTAAAGATTTATACTGGCGAAAAGCTTTACTTTGAAATATTCGCCAAGCAACTCGCCAAACTTTGTTACATTATTATAACATAAAATATAATAATGATTATATTTCTTTATTTTCAAATTTTAAACTTTATTACTGTTGATTGTAAAAGCATGTGTCCGATTATTTGAAATTTTTTTATTATTATAATTATTTGTGAATTAATTATTTTATTCTTCCCTAAGAATTCTTTTAATTTTTGAAAATCTAAAATGCAAATTTCCAATCTCCTTGTCTGTTTCTACATTCATCCCCTCAATTCTTTTTTTTTTTGTGTGTGTGATGATTTACTAATGATACTTTACTTTTTATTTATACTTCACATTTATATTTTGATACTTAGCTTTTCTACAATGACAGTAAGTATGTAAGTGTACCTTACTAATTTTTCAATATACATAAATTTTTAATAGTCTTCGATCATAAATACAATCTATTTTTCTTAAAACAAATTTCAATCCAAACATAAGAACTACAAAACCAAATATACCTGCCATCTTTCATTAGTGTATAGAATAATCTTAGAACTCTAATCAAAATATCTGTCAAACTTAAAATAAGTTTAAAGGGGATACCTAAGGACTTAAATGATTTCAAATTAATGGTATTTAATCTCTCTTATTCTAATAATGTGTTGGTAAAATTTTATCATGAAAGTGATTTCTTTCTTTTATTTCAGATATTTCGTATAATCCTGTAAGGTTTGTCTGGTGAAGAAGGAAAGAGATGCAATACTGTTTTTATGAAAGAAATTAAAAAATAAGAAATGAAAATGAATAATGTTCTAAATGTTTCACTTGACAATAAATGTTTTGTTTTTTAAATTGATTCTTGTATTATTTAAAATGCAAAACAAAACATGTAAAAGTCTGTAACAAAATAATATGATACATAAAAAGTATGTTCTTAATAAAATATTGTTTTTTTTTTCATAGTTATAAATAAATTTTAATTTATATACTGTATATTACAATAAATTTGTCCTAAAATAAATCCTATAATTTTTAATTAAATTATCTCATATCAATAAAGAATGTTTTAAATTTTACAATAATAAATTGTAAGTATGACATTGAAAATCCTCTTATATTTAAAAAACAATTTTACTAAGAAATTGGAAAAAATAATTTTCATAAAAGTGATACTCCTGATATGCAATGTGTAAATGAATAAAATTGATGATCCCTTAAAAACTAAACTAAACTCAGCGGCACAGCCCACAGAGGGCCAAGGCCTTCTGTGCCCATCTCAGTTTTCTTGACCTTTGGGCTCTGGGATGCAGGAGCATTTGTTCCGGTTAGGTAGTCAGCCATACGTGAAACCCCCAGTGTTTAGCTCCCAAGTATGCTTGGTACTCATTTATCGACCCACTGAAGGAATGAAAGGCTGAGTCAACCTTGCTCGGCCCGACGATCGAACCAGGGACCTGTGGCACGACAGCGCGAAGAGCTACCGCTCAGCCACCGGGCGTGATGATTCCTTAATGCAATGTAAATTAATTTGATGACAATAAAATTCTGACACATTGTAGTATAGACAAGTATAGACATTAGTAGTATAGACATTATTTATTATGTATTTTTTAGACTAAATTAAAAAAATAGAATTGATTTGATAGAACTAATAGTTTTGATGTTATAAATATTTTATGAGCAAAAGGAAAGTCAAAAATTGTATATTTCATACATTAAACCCTCATTTCTTCTAAAGAATTATTTCAAAGGACTATGTTTTTTAATTAAGCTTAAAAAATTAAATTTGAAGAAATGCCTTACTTGTTTAGATAGCAATGTCAGTTGCATAAAATGGTATAAGTCATAAAATTGTCCTTTCTACACATGAAACTTTTATAAATTTTCGAGTAGCTAAACTATTAAATCAGACAGCTTGTTTTTATTCTCATTCGATTTAGCGTATACATAGATAACGATACCGCACTTGCCTAGCTAGCATGTTAGATAGTAAATATATATAAATAAACTATGCTTTTACAGGGTGCGGAGCCAAATTCAACAAAAAATAAGCAACTTTTAAGAACATTTTAGGCACTCAAAAAATATTTTTAAGCACTATGTAAATTGACAAAATGCAAAATAAATCTCAGACTTCACATGATCATGATAAAATAACTAGAATTTGACAAAGAACTCTTTTCTTGATTATATTAGCCATTAAAAAATGATCAAGAGATTTTTCGGTTCGATTTCAGAGGGTGAAAAATAAAGCCTGAAATTGAGAATATCTTGCAAAATACAGCAGAGTTGCACATGAGAAAGCAAGGATCTCACCGAACCCAGCTCACTAGACGCACATGCGGACTCGCAAGTACTTCACCAAACCTGTAAAATGATTGGCGCTTTCATACGCTATGGACTGACGGTACGCTGAAATTGATCGTGGTTGAATGAATTCTGAAAACGTGAAATAGAAAAATGTGAAAAACACGTTTTTACATAATACGTGGCGAAAATCGACATTCCCTTTCATAAATTTCATTTTCGAAAAGGGAAAATAAAGCACCTTTTAAAAACACCCATTAAGAAAAGCACCTTTAAGGGCCTTTAAAAAATGAAAATCGAAAATAAGCACCTTTAAGCACTTTTCAAAAACGCTACGCACCATGTTTTATACCTTAGTCACTCAAATCAAGATAAAAAAAATTGTCAAAATTCTAGATAGTATTTAAGTCCATCCCCCTTTCACCCCCTTATCCTTTTAGAGACGCAGCATGTATTTAAGTCCATCTCCCTTTCACCCCCTTATCCTTTCAGGGACGCAGCATGAAATTCAATGATATCTTAATATCATCTCATATTATGAGGTAGAAATCATAATCCTTTTTATACTATGCTACTTCACTATTGGGGAAATAAAGTTTTTTAGAATTTTAATTTGCTGCTGAAAAAAAGACTTAACACAAATACAAATGTAAAAAATTAAATCAAAATCAATCAATATTCTACAGCGTCTGTGATTTCTTTTTCCTCCCTTTACAAACATCGTTCAGAAACTATGATATAATAAAATATGATAAAATAAAATATGAGCCAAAAGTAAAGATAAATAACAAAATGTGGTAACCCAATTACATGCATCCGTTCAGGCAATTAAGCAACCCTTTCGGCAACTCCGAACGGAGGAATTGCGCTTAGAGTTTCACTTACACTTGCAGTTACACTTGCAGTTGCACATATTTTTCTCTCGTGTGATAGAGGCATAAGCTAAGCATATGAAGCATATCTAATTTCGTCTCTAATTTCTCTGAGCCTATTTAATTTTACTACTTTTAAAAATTATACCCTTAAATTTTATACTCATACATTTAATTTCATTACTTTTTAAAATATGTACTCAAATAGTTTCCGATGTGTCAATAAAACAATCTATTCATTTCAATAAAATACTATTTAAAATGAGCCACGAGAAATTATGCTTAACTTCAAAGTTAAATAATAATAATTTAAATTACGAAACAAACTTTTAGCTCTCTCAATGCACTTTACAGATTGAAATGAGAAGAAAGAAGAAGAAAAAAAGTGTTCATTCCAAAATATAGGAAAGCAAATAAAGGGGTTTAAATTGCACATTAATCAGATTCGCGAAAATTAATGAGTTTAAACACCTAAATGCAGAAACAGGATCCTTTTGATAAATAGGATTATTTATTCATTCACTGTTATTTCAGATTGTAAACTAAAGGTTTATTTGAATTGGACATGACAGGCGTGTTAAAGTAATTAATTGATCTGATTATTTTAAGCGGGGAGAAGATCTTATATTCAAATAGCTGAAGTTAAATTTGTAAATATTAATGTACACAAGGGGCGTGACTGGACTTCAAATGCTTTTTTTTTTTTGTTACAAATGTTTTTGGAAATTTTATTCGGCCGTTATAAATGTGGTACACTATTATCTTTCATTTGTAATGCTCATTTTTAGCGACACTTGCAAGTTTACAAATATAGTTTCATCCAAAACAGGACCGGGATAGCCTGGTTGGTAAGACGATGGACTCGTGTTCGTGTGAACGGAAGTTCGAATAAAGCCGGCAGAAGAGACCCGTGTATTAAATGGTGACTGATGCATGCTAAATATGTCGGGGTCACAAAATCCTCCAAATTTCCATAACAAATGAATACTGAATTGAAGATAAATCGTTTTCCGTTCTACGATCTGCGGATACATGAATGGTGTGTGAATGAGTCCTCCATTTGAAATGGGTTGTGGCGCATGTGGGTGGCAAAATCGTTTTTCTTGGTCGCAGATGGTGCCACTGAAAAACAAGAAGCTCACCCTCTGCCTTAAAAATTCGCTTGATTTCAAGCAGGCTTGCTAATATTGACAATTGGCATTTATAACAGCAACATCCAAAGCAGTATTTCACGCACTGATAAATTTGTAATAAATTAGACTTGAATGCAGGAATTGATGATAAAATATCGACAATTATCTATACTCCACCAAACGTCAAAGGTATAGCCAAGCTGTAAAGTAAGTAGTAAAGTAAGGTATAAGTAAGCTGATGAAACTGTGCTATAGAATTGGACAAAACTGGATCCGTCAGGTGAATTTTTTTTTCTGTTTGACCCAAAGAAATTTCTTGAATAAAATCACTTAAATTTTTCAGATTAAATTACAATTGAAATGAGGAATTAAACCTTCAGATCAAAAAAAAAAGGTTAATATCAAAAATATTTCACTGAAAGAATGCTAACCCAGTTTTAACCATCCTGCTCGAATAAACTCAATTATCTCCTACTCAATTCTCTATTTCGAGCACAGAGATTCGTTTCGATTGGAGATGAATGAAACATTCCTTAAGACTCCATACATTTGTAAGCAGAAACTTCTAGAAATTCCAGCTATTTCTGGCACTCAAATACTGTTTAAATAACAGCATTGTTGAGAAAACAAAGGCTTCACAATCCAACACTTCCCAGAAGAGAGAAGGCCTCAGTACCAATGAATTAAGTGATGCGACGTAAAGAACATAAACTGCTCAATGAATGTAAAATCAGAAAGATGTCACTACATTCGGCCAACTAAGCTGTGCAGTGGGGTTTTTTCGAAAGATGTTATTACGTTTGGAATAGTAAAGGATCTAATTTCTTGTTTACGGTAATCCGTGCTGAGGCCTTCTCACTTCTTGAAGGTATTGCACAATCTTAGACTGGTCAATCATATAACTCAAGTCAGAACAACTCCACAGTCACAAGAAGACTACTATCCTGCTCTGTGAGGCCTATTCCTTTTTATTTAGGTTTGGCGACGAAACCCCAAAACTCTCGGCCTGTTCTTTTTTTTTTTTTTTTTTTTTTTTTTTTTTTTTTTTTTTTTTTTTTTTTTTTTTTTTNACCCAATTTTGGGTTTACGACTACTAATGTTCAACTCCGTAGCCTTGTAATTTGAACCCAATCCAGAAGGCAAGGGAACTCCTGGATCGAGTATTGGGAGAAATTTGCCTTCGCAGAGAACATTTTGATGGAGATAACCCGCATTTGCGTTACATGGAAAAGAAGACCACGAGAACCTCCCGCTTGACGGCAAGGGGACTCTAACCCATGATCCGTCTACCACTGAGTATATTTCCTGTCAGCACTGCTTTCGGTGCATGCCGGATGCGGAATTCGTATCGACTGGGATTCGAACCCAGTTCGCCTCATTGGAAAACGAACTGTCTATCCCCTGAGCCATCGTGGCTCTCTCGTCCTCTTCGGGACGATTCACAAATTCTCCGTAAATATTGGTCCTATATTGAAACTGAAAAGTTCCAGAGCAGCAATTTCGTTGCCAAAATAGTCACCAAATTATTAAGATTATCGTTAAGTCGGCAAAAATGTCGCCAAAACGTGTCTTCTGTAATAGGCGTTATTTTCTCTCCAAATTATGTTAGAATTCCGTTAGAATTTTCTAATTAAACTGCTTAGTTAGGATCCGTCTGAGATAGACCTCATAACAGAATATTTACAAAACTGTACAAATATTTTAAAAAATTAGCAATACTAAATTGATACAAATTAATATTATATTTGAGTTAAAAAGTAATTACACACATATAATTTTTGCTAAGTTTATTTAGTTAAGAAATTCGAATTCATTTTAAGACATACAATAATGTTTAAGATATCTATGTCTTTATTTGTAATACTTTCTTTATGTTGACTTAGTTTTATAGTACTCAAACTATTTTAATGATAAAATCAATCTAGTCTATAAAATATTTATAGAAGATCGAATTATTTAGTTTATGCAACACTTTATATATTTAAAATAACTTTTTGATTTCAAACGTCAACTAAAAATGTTGTAAAACTCGATGAAATTGAATTAATTCAGTGATAAAATGAAACTTTAAAAGTATTTTAGAACAGTTTCTTCCAAAATACTGCTGCCAATTTTTTTTCTGAAGTTGTAATAAAATAAGCGTATTGCTTTTTTTCCGTTTTAGAGTTTGCAGAAATTGTTTACTTACGCAAATAAAAATGCTTTTCAGAGAGAAAATAAGGCATTCAGAATCGGAATTTCGAAGCTGAAAATGTTAGATATAAAATTGATTTCAACCTTTTTTTTCATCAATTTATATACAGTTCGGGAAATAAATTTATTTAACGCAGCGCACATCTCCATTGATGACAAAGACTAAGGGATCGTTCTCTAAGTCATTCACCTATCGGTTATTTTGAGAATGGGTAAAATTATGGAGTTGTGATTCAGAAACAACTTTATTTACGGAAATAGTTGAGTGGGAGTAATAAACAGGAAAGTACAAATGTAGCATCAACAAGAACTGTAATACTGCTCATATCTTCGAACTCCAGTTTAATACGTTTATTTCCGAACTCAGACTCATAAAACTTTTTCTTCCTAACGACTTGGAAAAAAAATGGAAGGTTTTTCTAGTTGAAAACGAATAAAATTTTCTGAACTTCATCGTTGCGTCGTAAAATATGTAAGTAATTTTCTTCGAGAGGATTAATATTTTCTGAGACGGATTTAGAAAGTTCTGTTGGGGAGATTTCGAAAAGATTTCTACTTGATTTTAAAAGAATCTACGAATTTCCTAGATTTTTTTTTTTTGTTCTGTTTGAATTTTGACATTTTCTAGAGATTATTCAATTCTATAGTAAAGAGAAATATAAAGTTAAGGATTACGTATCTCAAAAATTTTTATTTTTTTTTAATATATAAATCTACCTTAGTTATAAATTAATAATCCCAAGAAAATGATGTGGATAGATATACTTAATGATATAAAAACTTCATTTGCTTTAAAAGATATGAAAATTGTAATAAAAATCAACAAGTTTCGAGCCCTCAAAAATAGCCGCCTATCCTCAGGACTCTCCAAATGTGAATGAGGGCTTCAATATAACCTCATCTTGATGCCCTAGAACAGGGGTGGTGAACCTTTATGCACCAGCCTGCCATTTTTTCTAAAAAATTGTTTAATGAGGCCATAGACGTGCCGTTAAATAATTTTGACTTCGTGATTATTGGAAAAATAATATATTTAAATACTATCAACTCAAAGCTCTTTATTTACTATGAAAAATAATACATTTTGCAATGTCTCAGTTATATGCGTAATTCAACTTAAAGTGACTTCTATAGTTGAGATTAGATGACAAATAACTTATATTACGTTGTAAGATGTTAGTTCAAGCATTACTGTTAATTTGTTTGGTAGTTATTTATTGTTAGCTTGTTTTTATGGTTATTAATTGTTTTTTGGCATTAATTGTTAATTATTTGGTTAAAAATTATTTTTTTGTTTGTTTATTGTGAATTTTAATTTAATTGTCAATATGCTTCATAGTGAGCTTTGTGATGGGTGGCGTGCGCAAAATATTGTGTCGCGTGCCATTTATGGCACGCATGCCATTGGTTCGCCATCTCTGACCTAGAATCTTGTTTCATTCTCTTATTAAAATATTGATTCTCTTATTAGCAAAATTAGTTCCTCACAAACCTCTCCATAGCGCGTAGACTTGATTTGCCTCTCACGGCCACGTTGGTTTTTCCAGTTTTGTTTTTCCTCTTCCTTTTCGATTTTTCGTTGACAACTTTACGTTTCCTGTTTCAAGCCATTTTTGTTCTGGTAAGTCGAGAATGGGCCTGTATTTGTGAGCGCTCAAAGCATGTCAATTTTTGTTACCAACTGCAAATTTTTCGGAGCCAATTAAGTTTATATTATCGAGTATGCTACTTTAATAGTAAGATATAAATCAAAAATATTAAAAACTGTTTTTTTTTTCTTTTTTAGGTATGTGTTAACGTAAGTGAAAATGAAATCTTGCATTCGAAATTCCAACCATTTGTTACTCGCCTTAGAAATTAAAAAAAGCCTCACTCTAAGTGCCTCATATTTGAAGCAAAATTCCTATTTTAAAAAATACATATCATCTTACCGGGAAGAATTATTTAGGCTTTCGAACAAAAGCGAGAGCAAAGAATAATTCACAATTTTCGCAGTCCTTCATTAGACTAGGCAATGCAGAATTGGAGGCTTTTTAATTTTAAAAAATTCGATGATAAATAATTTTGTTTTTAGTAAACTGGGGCTTTTTTAATACTGACTTTTGTGCCATTTTTAGAAATCGTAGAGAGCGCTAGATAAACTTGATCTAACAGTCATGATCTAGAACAACCGTTGAAAAAGTAATAACAGTTACGAAACTAGCATATCTAAAAAAAGAGTTCTATCATTTATGATACAGGCTCTGAAAATCAAGCACAATAGCAGGAAAAACTACTTAATATTTATTTAAATAACACTTCTGTTTAAAAAATTATGGAAGCCTATATGGTATGCATTGCAATGTTGCCACTATTCCACCATTTTGAATTTCAGTCTAAGAAAACTTACATTTGTAAATACATACATGTGATGCCATTATAGGCAGTATATATTTATTAGCCTTAGAAATTTCCTTAATTTCATAAATTTATTTTTTAAACATTCTTAATCCCATTATAGATAAATTAATTATAATAGGAATAGCAGAAACAACTATGTACGATTCATTTAAAGAACACTTCTGTTTACAAATTATGGAAGTCTATATTGTACGTTGCCATTATTCTAGTTCCACCATTTTGAATTTCAATCTAAAAAAACTTATATTTGTACTTATATTATACATACCTGTGATGCCATTATGGGCATTACGTATTTATTAGCTTTTGAAATTTCCTTAATTTCATAGATTTATTTTTTTAAACATTCTTATAGATAAATTAATTATAATAGGAATAGCAGAAACAACTACGTAAGATTCATTTAAAGAGCACTTCTGTTTACAAATTATGGAAGTCTATATTGTACGTTGCTATTATTCTAGTTCCACCATTTTGAATTTCAATCTAAAAAAAACTTACATTTGTAAATACATACCCAATATGCCATTATGGGCATTGCATATTTATTAGCTTTTGAAATTTCCTTAATTTCATAGATTTATTTTTTTAAACATTCTTAATTCCATTATAGATAAATTAATTATAATAGGAATAGCAGAAACAACTACGTAAGATTCATTTCAAAAACACTTTTGTTTGCAAATAATGAAGTCTATTTTGTTAGAGGTGCTGTGTTTCCACTATTCTAGTTCCACCATTTTGAATTTTTTTCTTTTTGGTAAATACGTACCTGTGATGCCATTATAGTAGGTATTACATATTTTTTAGCTTTTGAAATTTCTTTAAATTCATACATTTGACTGAAAATATGTCGTTTTAATCATTTTTAATCCTATTATAACTAAATTAAATTATTTAATTTATATTATATTTTATAAAAAGCTAATATAAATACTTTTATTCTTTTTTTTAAAATCAATGTAATGGCAAACGTTTTAATTCAATACAAGTGTATAACTCATTAAATCAGTGTCGCGGCAAATCGGATATCAAAATCTATTTTTAGCCCTCTTTTTCTTTAAGCTACTTTATTTCTCTGTCTGTAAAAATGTTTCGGTTGCAGGATTATTCTAAGTTCTAACGATCTCTTTGGGGATTAAGCTGCAGCCAGATTATTTAGAATTTAATATTAACCCATTCCTTCTCACTCCCGTGAAAATGACGGGGTGAGGTTTCACCCTCTATTTCTCGCTCCCGTGATATTGACGGGCTGGGGTAATCAGTAGTAATGCGCCAATAACAATAAAACTAATTAATTTCTTTCGCCCGGAAAACATTTTCTCATTATACACACCAGATGGCAGTACCTTGATATTTTTTAAGGTAATTGCAGATAGTTTATTTTAAACTAAATTTCAGCACTAATCAAATACGTAATACAAATACAAAAGCCAAAAAAATAGTCACTTTTATGACCGTTTTCCTGAAAATTAACCGATTGTTAAGGAGTACGCGGAATTGGCATTACACAATACCAATAACGCGTTTGGCAATAACGCGGAATTGTCATTAGTTTTGACTATATTACCTATCGATAACTCATCAAATTTTTGATCTCTTTCCATGCTCATAATCATCCTTTTAAAAATATGCATTTACTAACACTTTGAACTACTTGGTGTTAAGACTGAGGAGTTTCTCTACAATGACCCCTCAGTCCGACCGTTAATTACTGTTACAAAAATTGTTCTACAAAAATGGATGCCTAACAGAAACTGACTTCGTCTCTTTAAAGAGAAGCTTAATATTTTATTTCGTCAATATAATTTGTTTTAGCAATTATAAGTATGGCTATATTTGTTTTGCTAATTTTAAAAATAGTGTCAAATGAGACAGGACGTTTTCTTTGTTTGATCATAACTCAGAAGTTTCTTTGTGTTGTGGTACAACGACAATTTAAAAAAAAATTCACGATACAATACACCATGATACTACCATAAACAAGTTTTCTTTCAGGTACACAGTTTTTTTTACAATAAATTTTTTTAAAAAATTTATGCTTTGTGCATTTTAATTAGTATTATAGAGCAAAATTCATAATACAACATAAAACTTGTAAATACGTTGATACGAATATTTATGAAAACTGAAAAACAAAATTTATGCAAATAAAGAAATCCTTATCGTCGATAACAAAACATTTACAACAAAAAAAATTATCATATTATATATAAATAAGAATATGCAACCAGAGTGCTTTGCAGTACATAAACTAAAAGTAACATTTCCATTAAACCAGTGTGTTAGTTTAATGAATTTACAAGAAATCACCATTAGTGAACTCACACATAACAACTTACTTAGTAAAAAGTTATCGATTCTGAATAAATATTGCACTTTAAAGTCGAGAGTAAGTCATCAAATTTTTTATGAGATTGAGAAATTCCTCCTCAACTCTTTTCACCAAAATCTTTAATCTTAAAAGGCTAATGAATTTTATCTGTTGATATTCCGCAGACCGTTAATAAGCCCCCATTAAATTTATTTCTGGGATTTAAGATTTATTTCCAAAATTTGGGATACTTTTAGGACAGGGTATTTATGATATATAAAATGCAGGTATAAATGTGATTTAAATAACAAAACAGAAAATTGCACTTGTCTTTCTTTAATATACTATTTCGCCACTTGATTGCTTTATTTACTTGATTGAAATTGCATACATTTGCAGGCTTGTTTGCTCAATTTAGGATTATAAATCTTTGTCAAGTAGATTGTTGTTGTTGTAGTAAATTTACGTCACACTAGTGCTGCACAATGGGCTATTGGCGACGGTCTGGGAAACATCCCTGAGGATGATCCGAAGACATGACATCACAATTTTGATCCTCTGCAGAGGGGATGGCACCCCCGCGTCGATAGCCCGACGATCTGCACGCGAAGTCGAGCACTTTACGGTAGAACAGTTTAACGAGGACCAATACCGCACACCCTCGGTTCCTACACAGACTAATCCAAGTGGTCACCCACCCGCACACTGACTGCAGTCAGTGATGCTTGACTTCGGTGACCTGCTGGGAACCGCGTCTTAACGATCAGTCCACTGCGGGACGAAGGACATCACAAAGAATACATCCAGGGCTACGACGGGATTCGAACCCGCTACCCCCACGCTTCACACTACGTTAGGCGGGCAATACCGCTCGGCCAGGGAGATCCCTCTTGGTCGCTTCTTTGCAAAAGGTATTATTTCTTTCTTCCCCAATTAATTAACTGATCAGATACTTTAAAAAAAAATTTAACTGTATCGACCGGGAATCTCAATCGGCCGCACGCGGTACAGGGCAGCATTCTACCACTCTTAAACATCACTAAAAGATTATTTCGCCGTTTGCTAAACTTTTCCGATTAACCGATTTTTTAGGTTAATGGGGAAAGCATTTTAAATATTTTTCTTTCATATTTATTCATGATATAATGTAACTCGATATTAACTATTATGGTTACATTATGAACGATTAGTGACAGTTTGGTTGTTGTTGTTGTTGTTGTTGTTGTTACTTTACGTCGCACTAGAGCTGCACAATGGGCTATTGGCGACGGTCTGGGAAACATCCCGGAGGATGATCCGAAGACATGCCATCACAATTTTGATCCTCTGCGGAAGGGATAGCACCCCCACTTCGGTAGCCCGACGACCTGCGTGCGAAGTCGAGCACTTTACGGTAGCACAGTTTAACGAGGACCAATACCGCACACCCTCGGTCCCTACGCAGACTGATCCAAGTGGTCACCCACCCGCACACTGACCGTAGCCAGTGATGCTTGACTTCGGTGATCTGTTGGGAACCGTGTCTTAACGATCAGTCCACTGCGGGACAGTGACAGTTTGGAGAATTAAATATCAAACAATAAAATATTAAATATGTAAGAGTTAATAACATACAATTATTTTCTTAGAATTTACGATTTTTTTTTCTAGAGCTGACCCTTTAGTATGACACATTCGCAGACATAAATTTGTTTTGAAACGACATATTAAAAATTGCCTTAGTCTTTCTTTAATATACTACAACTCCACCTTTTTTCGTAAAACGCTTTGTTCCTTTTTTCCGAAGCAAAGAAGTGATTTGGTTTAAAAAAAATACAACTGCATCGGCCGGGAATCGAACCCGGGCCGCCCGCGTGGCAGGCGAGCATTCTACCACTGAACCACCGATGCTTACTCTACTACCTCACTAAAAGATTCGGCGTCAGATTGTTAAACGCTCCGGCGCGTATCAACCGATTCATTAGGTGATGAGGGAATAAAATATAAAAAATTTTCTTTTACATTTAATTGCGATGTAATATTACTCTATATTGACTATCATGATTACATTTTCAACAACGGGTGACAGGTTGATATTTGGTGAATAAAATATCAAACAATAAAATATTAAGTATGTAAAAGTTAATATCATACAATTATTTCCTTAGAATTCAGGATTTACTTCTAGAACTTACCCTTTAATATCGCATGATCTTCCGCAGACATAAATTTCTTTTAAATGATAAAAAAACGTACATTTGTCTTTCTTTAATTAACTATACTATGGTCAGGGATCAATCAAGACAAATTCAGGCCCAAGGCCCATCAAATTTTCTGGGCCTCTTACAAGACATTTTTGAAATTAAATTACTGTCCTAAAAATAAAAGAGTAGTCCTAAAAATTAAAAAGAATCTATCGAACTGCATGATTCAAGAGAAACATTCTAAGAAATTTTGAAATCAGACAATTGAAGATTATTATTCTAAGAAAAAGTTTATGTATCTATAAATTAAAACAAAATATAAAACAACAAAGCAATGATATATCAAAATAAAAATGGTTTGGTGACTACAAACAATATTAATCAGTGATTTTTACTAAAATTCACTGATTAGCTCAATTATTTTTTTATTGTAAGCTATAATTATTTTTTATATAGTACTTAAACCAACACAAAGCTAGCCAACCTTTACTAACTTTTGAGGGCCTTCAAAAATTGTGGACCCTAGGCCCATACCTATTGGGCCTAGGCGATAATCAGGCCCTGACTATGTCACTTTTTTTTGTCAGACACAATGTTCCTTTCTTCCGAGTCAATGAAATGATTTGGATACCAGAAAAAAAGTTCACTTGTAGCTGCCGGGAATCGAACTGGAAAAATATTTCCTTTATTAATAAACAAAATTCCATTATTTTGATAATTATCGAGTTATAATAATTAATCAAATATGAATCCATTTTATTTAAGGTCATTTTAAGGAACATTATTTGTATAACATTTTTGTATGGGTCTTTTAATGCCCTCTCTTCTTTAGAAATTACAAGATATTAAATGAATAATCCCAAAAAGTTAAGAGGAACTGGAGTGTTTCAGCGTGAACGAGTCCCTTCTGGCAACTCTTGAAAATAGGCACCGATGTTTTAGCTCTTGAAACATGTCGACTGTTGTTTCCGATTCGTATATTTTTGTAGCGATTGAAATTTTTAATCAAGGAATCATAACATAGTTTAAAACCGATGTAAATCATATTAATTTAGTATTTCTTTTTCTCTCGCTGTATTCATGTTAAATTATTACACATGATTGAAAATTTTAACGCTGATATTTTTTATACGTTGAGTCCTGTTTTGTTATAAAATCAGATGTAAAATAATCTGCATAAATTTTAGTTTTAAATTAAGGCTTGCAATTCATTTTGAATGTTTAAAAAAATTTCCTTCTTTTAGTTTTTTTTCCTTCGAAACTCTTTTTAATGTCATTCAGTTAAAACAAAGTACAATCTATTAAATATTTTATTTAACATTATGTTTCTACGAACTTTCATAAAATTCAAACTTCATAAAATTTCAATTTAGAGTTAATTTAATGTGTAGAGTGTTGGAAGAAAAATACTGCAAAAAATTATATCTCCTAATTTATTAATATATATATTTATATATTTTTATTAATATATTTTGTAATAATATATTTTTATTATTATATTTACTAATACGTTTTTTTTACTTATTAACAAATATATTTTTTTAATTTTTGGAAAATAACAAACAAATGGCAAATATAATTTTTTATATATTTTATTTTTTTAATTCTATATTTTCAAAAATTCTCCTTCTAATTGACAGTAGATGCCGTGTATCCCACGTTCATAAATAAACTTCTTCTATATGAAGAGGATTTGCTATGTTTTGCAAAAAATTAATGCTTTTTATTTTATTTATTTATTTTAACGCTCATTCGATCCTAACGTGTAAATCCATTTATTCGATCAGTGGAAGATATATTTCTTGTCCATAAAGTGTCTTGTGTGCGTCTATTTTTCATTTATTTTTTTCCAACTTATAGGCTACTTTCTATAAAATATACCTTAAATATTATAAATGCGTATAAGTACAATTTTTAACAATATATTGGATTAAATATTCTTTTTTTCATACTGAAAAATTATCTTGAAGGTATTTTATAAATCTTTTTCGAAATACTTTTACTATGTTATTGAGAGCATTTCAAAATCTCGCATGATAAATCAAATATAAATTTATAATAGAGACTTTGTTATATAATTCAGCATTATGTGCCTCAAAATTATTAAATCATATAGCTAAGCTCTTTCAAAGATTACTTAGATTTAGACTGATGTTAAATTCGATCAACCATTACTGAATGTTTGCTAAAATTTGATGCTTAACATTTACACTGCTCAAATGCTTATTGTATGAGTAATACATACATAAATATAAGTATTATTATATATATGAAAATATATTCTCAGAATATGAATAAATAAGCCCTCAAAATCTATATTTACAAAATATAATGATGCTTTAAGATTATTGATATTTTATCAAAATTAAAAATTTTTTTTATTTACCTGAAAAACTCATATATTTATTTATATTAAACACTGAACACAAACAGACGCAAACGAACAAAAATCACAATTTTTTTATTTTATGAATGTATATATGAATCAAGTTTATATAAAATGCCAATTGTAAAAATGAGATAATTTTTTTTTAAATATTTCTTTTGAATTGAAATTTGTTCAAAAGTTATTATTATTAGTAGTGTTTTAATTAAAAGCATATCTGTAATCGAAATTTACATTAGATTAAAAATTAAGAGGTAAAATAGAAAGAGCTAAAAGTATGAGGTCTCATTCCATTCCTAATAACCGTGAACAAACTTTTGGAGAAATACTAAAAATATATTGAGGAGATTCAACAAAAGGGTAATTTGAAGAGAATACCAATCAGAGCTCTCAGAATGGTTCTTCAGTTTGAATAGATGTAAGGATTGTTTAAATGCAGCCAGATCTCAAAACCTAAGTGGCACGCCAGCATTCTGCCTGTCAACCACTGATGTTCACAGATAAAATAATTTTTATTCTTATAAATATTTGTATTGAATACATTAAACTACATTTTGATCTTCGGATAAATTGCCTGCAGGTTAAGAAGACTTTCTCGGACATTCAGATGGAATAGTTTCTTAAACTTTATTTTCATCTCTAAATCAACGAATGAGATTCACAACTAACGATCACTTCATTAGGATATCTATAATCTTTTCTCCAGAGTTTAATACATTTCTAACGATATCTTTTATTTCATTATCTTTGTCAAAAATCCCTTTTAAATCCAAACTTATGTAACTTCACATAACTTAATTAATAATTATCAAAAGTAAAATGGTTTTGTTTTCCTTAAGTTCCTTTCTTAAATTCCTTTTGAGTCCAAGCTTACACAAGTTTGAATGACTTAATTAATAGTGTCCTTTCAGAGTCCTAATATTTTTGTCTTCGTAACATTTCTTTCCGAAATTCCCTTTTAATTCAAACCTATTTAACTTTATATAACTAAATTTATAGTATCTAGGATCACAATATACATCTTATAGTTTTCCTATTTTTTAATTTTCATGCAGTCGTGGAGTTCGAAACTAAATTGTTTTTATTGTCTATTTTCGTTACGCCCGTCACATAGATCTCATAATAAGAAAGATATTATGAAGATATTTAGAAAAATAAAATCTTCAATCTATAGCTACCAAGCAATCATCTGTGATAAATTATAAACTATTTTCAGGATTTAGGAGTGTTCGTTTCCCGGAATTTTCCTTTTTACCCCAGTCTAGTAGGTTTCTAACTAATAATTTAGAGAATTTAAAAATTTGAGTAAATTACATTTGTTATAGTATCTTTCAATGTAACAAAGGAAATAAATCTCCCTTAAAAAAATTTCCAGTGGGACTTTTATAATCTGCCTATGAAAAGAACTCCCCTCGCCATTCGTCTGAAACAATTGTGATTACTATAACCATGCTAATTTTTATATATACAGGGTGTTCCAAAATTATCTTTACAACTTCAAAAATTCATAACTTCGAACATAAACAAGATATTTATATTTTGTCCTTTGCATGTATTACTGCAACTAATAAAGTTTTTTTTCAATAGGTTGAAAAGTTTTAAGTGAGGATGTGGACACCACAACAGAAAGCTCAATGCGTCTCATGGCCGTATTCGCTCCACATTTTCTGGATTTGTGCTGGGTCGTCCGGCTCCACTTTTATGCAATACTGATCCGGTGCTCATGAAGCTTGTGTGCCACGGATGGAGGGTCTGGATGGTGGGTCTCTTTGGAAATTTGTTCTGACGTTCCGTTGAACCTGTGTATCTGATTTCGTCTCTATGAACCATGAGACGCATTGAGCTTTCTGTTGTGGTGTCCACATCCGCACTTATAACTTTCAGCCTATTGAAAAAAAACTTTATTAGTTGCAGTAATACATGCAAAAGACAGAATATAAATATCTTGTTTATGTTCGAAGTTATGAATTTTTGAAGTTGTAAAGATAATTTTGGAACACCCTGTATA
>NC_092204.1:87421884-87430746 GCF_043381705.1 Parasteatoda tepidariorum | reverse complement strand
ATATATATATATACTAGTTATGGTATGTAGGGTATAGATACAGAATGGTATATATTTTACCGACAAAGTATGAGAAAAACATACTGATGAGGTTATTATGTAAATAATGTTCATTTCTCAAAAATAAAATGCTTATTCAGAAAAAATAATGAGAGCGCCATTTAAAAAAATATTCAAAATGCGTAAAGAAAAATGAAACTTGTGCAAAACATAATTTATGTCTTTCTTATTATGAGAAACAAAATGTTCACATAAAAATTCGCATTTATGTCACAATTATTTTCAGTTTAGAAGCAAATGTTGCACAAAATATCCATTTCATCACCTTTACTAACATGGCCGCAGAAGATTTTATACTTTGCCTGTTTCTCATTTGGCATTTTATAGAATGCCTAGGAAATGTGTGAAATATAAATCGTTCCATACTTTGCCGACTAGTTTTAGGCATAATATACAATGCCTAGGCATTCTATAGAATGCCGGATTTCATACTTTGCCGGTAACATATATACTAGTTATAACTTTATTTTGCGTTTAAAACACTCTAGCAGTCGATTTTTTTGGCGAAAATCTTAAAACCTTTATCTATTTTCCGAAAGTTCTGCCGCCACGTGAAATATGCTTTTTTGCGAATAATATGCTGTTTTTACAAATGCTGCTAGTTTGGAACAGTTGTTTATAACTGTTAAGCCAGGTTTAGCCTATCTTTATCCGGCGCCCTTCATGATAATTCCGCAACATAAATAAACGTCAATTTCTTTAGAAAAGGCTTAATTTTGTAAAAATAAAAAACATTTATAGTCAAATTTTTGAAAATTTAAAAAGATTACCTCAACTCTGTACTATCTGAGCTCATAAAAATTTGCAAAAATTAAGAATTATTCATTGATTATTCATTAGTTTTGATCGTTTTCATGAAGGTGGGAAAACCTTTTGAAGCATTTATATTTGACCATTCTAAAGCCCAGATAATTTATTGGGGTATAGTAATTTATATTATTTAAAATAACATAATTATGCATTTGCCCCAAGTGTAAGACGCTTAAACAGCGCCTTTTTTTATTTTCGAATACAAATGAAGAAATAATCCAATAAAAAATTATTTCTATTGAAGTACACCAAGGCGCGGAGTCATAGAGGTTTAAGTTCTAAAAATTTGAGACCAGAATAGTGTTTAATGAAAAATAAAACCACATGGTGATCTACGTGGAAGAAAATTAAAACTATATTAAAATCTGACAAATTATTAGCGTTATTATTCTTTGTAAAATGTAAAATAATGAATAAATATTATACGATACAGCGTTATTTTTGGAATATATTTGCTCATATAATTTAGTGCAGAAGCACAATGACTGGAGATCTCGGAACCTATGCTTGACCATAAGCACTCTTTTTGAAGAAGGAACACTTTTTGTTCATTTTCTTGCTCATTATTAATTTTTAATTCATTATTCATTTACTCATCGATTAATTATTCGTTATTGAAGTTATACTTCTTATGCGACTTCCAACAAGGTTGCGTTAAACGTTTAAAGCTACATTTTTAATGGCCGGGAAATCACGTGGTAGGATCCAGTTTTCCCTCATTCATTTCCATATTGTTTTGGTTCTCACTAGCATAAAAATAATAAAAGTCATAAAAGTATTGTTTTTCTAAAAATATTTTTTTAGTTTGATTTGATACACATATAATTTAATAGGATAGTATTTTTTATTTTCAAATTCAGTGGATAACAATTGTAAAAAGTGAGTGAAAACAATCCCACGGACAGTTCGACGGATTTAAGGTTATGTCAAGGTACGTCTCTTGTGAATATCAATTGATTGTTAGGTTTTCTCTTCTGAAATTACATTATGACGCATGCATTATTAATACAAATACATTTTCCAGGGTGAGACGATGAGGCAACCTCAAGCACTTCCACTGGTTCAAGAGGTCCACGAGGGAAAAATGCGCAATATTACCGTAATTGCAGAGCACGGAAACGAGCGGAGCAGAAAAAAGAGTCGTTGAATAGAACTAGTGATCCTTCTACGACTACTGATTCTTCTACAATTAACGTCCCAAGTTGCGAAGTTTAACTTTTTCCGCGCGGAGGGACTCCACGCACTATTTTTTTTATTATTTTGGATTCATTTATTAATTTATTCATTTATTCATTTTTTATTTATTCATTTATTCATTATTTATTTATTCATTTATTCAATGTTTCTTTATTCATCATTCGTTTATTCATCATTTATTTATTCATTATTCATTCATTTATTATTTATTTATTATTCATTTATTCATTATTTAATAATCATTTATTCATTATTTAATAATCATTTATTCATTCATTCATCATTTATTTATTATCGTTATTCATTATTTTTTTTATTCAATTTAATTTGCTTATTCATTATTTATTTAATTTAGTTCTATGGCTAAATGAATTTTGGATATTTGGTTTGGCGATAGAGTTTCGAAAAACATTGTTAAGCTCTAATCTCTATCATTTCCGCACGCAAAAAAAAACGCCAAGGTTTAGTTTGGTTTTTCTAATGAAGAAATAACCTAATAACAATTTATTTCTCAAATATCCTTAAATGAGTATTAATAACAATTATTTTTCCCATTTCTCAGGTATTGGTATCTCATTAAACATTATCATCATTAAATCTTGCAGTAAGTTCAAAATCTCGCCTTTTATTTTTGAGTTTATTTTTATAGCCAACGACTTTACAACTACTTAATACTGCAGCGAATGAAATTGGTTAACGTTCTACTACATTTTCCATTTTAATGACCTTAAAAACTCATCTATCTTTTTAAAGTAATAACTTCGAGAAAATGCCTCAAGTCTTTAAAAGAATGAAAGATTAAATTTTGATGAAGAGAAAAAGGTTAGTTTTTTGTTATTCCTAACGGAACGCGACTGTTAGACATTATTTTCTCTAAGGAAACTTTCAATTTTCCTTAAAACTTTAAAGATACATTCAATTATTCTACGTTGAGCAGAAAATTCGTTATGAAAAATGAAATGCATGGTTACAACAAATATTTAGTTCAGAAAGTTAAAAAGTTTTAAAATGAAGCAATAGCTTTGTTTCATTTACGAATAAGTTTCTTGTTCATTATATATACCCTGTAGTGTAAAATTTTACGAAAACAACGTAATGAGATAAATGGAAAAATCATAAAACAGAGTATTCTGTGAAAACCCTGAATACATTTATATGTTAAGAATCATTGTTATAAATAAAGTCATGCCATAATAACTTACATATTAGGGAGGTTAAATTAGTACTTCGTAAATTATTATTCATTTATTCCTTTATTCATTTATTCCTTTATTCATTTATTCATTATTCATTATTCATTTATTCATTTATTCATTTATTCATTATTCATTTATTCATTATTCATTATTCATTATTCATTTATTCATTTATTCATTTATTCATTTATTCATTTATTCATTTATTCATTATTCATTATTCATTTATTCATTATTCATTATTCATTTATTTATTATTCATTTATTCATTATTCATTTATTCATTATTCATTTATTCATTTATTCATTTATTCATTTATTCATTATTCATTTATTCATTATTCATTATTCATTTATTCATTATTCATTTATTCATTATTCATTTATTCATTAATCCTTTTAACATGTTCATTCGTTATTTAACTCAACATTCACTATCTAACTTTGAAAAAATAGTTGTTTTATAATTATGATGCTAATTTTATATTTATGGCAAAAATGTAAAAGTTAAAAATTAGTATCAAGGAAAAGAACTTTTGATTGATTTCCTTCCTACTTGAAACTTTTTCAATTCTATCTACTGTATAAAGGTTGTTATGATCATTCGTTAAAAAATACTTTTTGTTTTTTGCTTTGTAACATAGTAATTAATGCCAATCAAACAGCATATCAGAAGTAGGTATTTTAAAAATAAAGGCAGAAACTTAGTACGTCTCTAACAATCAATAGATTAAATTTTATTCAGAGTGATCTGAGGATTTAATTTCTTAGTTTGTGCACATTTAGTAAAGGAAAATGCAAAGGTAAGTTAGAAAAAATTTAAAAGTAGATTTTATCATTACTTTAACACTAGAGAACAATAAACTTAAAGCAAATTTTACAGATTTACGATTATGGAATATTCAGTATTTAACTTTAGCATGCTCTAACATAAGAGGACATCAAACTTAAAACAAATTTTACTGCATATGAAATCCAGTAGGTAAATTTTGCAATTGAGGACAACAGACTTGAAGCAAGTGCTAATAACATAAAAATTTCTGGAAAATACGAAAATAAATTTCGCTTGTACTTAAAAGAGATTTCCCCGTTTTGCATTCCCACGTGTCGCATATTGATATATTTGTCCAAAAAAAATTTTTCTAAATGTATATTAATACCTAAAACATCTTAGTATCAAAAGTGAATACATAAAAATACCTATATAAAATAATAAGTTCTAAATACGCCACCCTTTTACATTTGACGGCAAAAAAAAACTAAAATTTACAGGCACAAAATATATTAAAATTGCGAAGTATATTTTGCTTATAATTTTAGGTTAAAGGGCAACGGACTTAAATCAAACTTTACTGGTAACCATTGTGTAGAAAATTCAATAGTAGATCTTCTGTACTTTAATAATAGAGGACAACAGGTTAAAAGTAAACTCCACAGGTATGCAATAGATAGAAAATCTGTTGTCAGAATTCACCTGCTTCAATAGAGGCTTGAAGACTTAAAGCAAACTTTACTGTCATACATTGTGTTGAACATTCGATGGTAAATTTGACATATTTAAATAATAGAGGACAATAAAACTTAAAGCAAACTTTACAAGCAAACAGTGTCTAAATAAATCCGATGATAGATTTTGCTTATATTTTAATAATAGAAGACAACAGACAGAAAAGCAAACTTTGCAAACAGTATATGGGTGATTCTCACGAAACATGACAATTCACTGTCCCTTGCTCCAAGATCTAATACTATAATACTAAAAGAACTTTTTTTTAAAAAAAAATTAATAAATAGCATTGCTGTTAGCATTTTAAAATGACTTTACACTAGCATTGACTGTTTTGTATTCTTAAAAAATTTAATTGTCATGCCAGCAAAATGTCATTTTCCTGGCATGTCCCAAACAATATTTCCAATAATAACTAGCTTCAAAACTTCCTATACATTTTTCGAAATTTAATTTTTTTATCTTATCATACGTAAGCATTTCTAGAATATATGCAGAGGGTATTGTTTACAGAAACTTTGCTTAAATAATTTTTTCTGTCAATAATTTGTTTGTCCCACGAAAATCTATCATTTTCCTGGCTACTTTTGTTTAGTGATTTATAACCAAAATAGATAGCGCCAGGAATCAATATCTTATGTTAATAGATTGATTAGATACCCTCCTATCTGAACATGTCTTGTTGCATGAATAAAGAACCAATTTTCTGGCTCAAAATCTATTTCAAAAAATTTTCAAGGTGAGTAGGTTTTTATGCTGTCATTTTCCTGGCTTCTTGAAATCATTAATAACAAAAACTGCATAGATTTATCTGAGTTATTTTAAGAAATACTGTTGTATTCTGCAGAATATAAACGTCTTCGGCCAAAATATTAAATTAAAGTAAAGTTACATGCTATAAAATGGCGAATTTGTCATTATCCTGGCTGTATTTTCCTGGCTTATGAATGCCAGGACATTGAAGTATTACCAGAAATTCTTTTTAACTGCTAATACTGTAAAGTGGGAAAGCAAATATTAACCTGATACCAAGTTTATGTATGATTGCAATTTGCTTGGATGTAATCAAAGTTATTTATTTTGAGGGGGAGGAACCCTCTCATATTAAGTTGAAGACAACTATGATAAAAATCAACTAAACATTTATTAACAACTGAAACATAACAAGCGAAAACAGAAACATAAAATTAAGTAAGACTGTGTGGAATAGAGACTGAGTAAAGTTCGAAGCTTCTTAAATACTGGGGAAGATCCAAGGTTGCCGATCGTGTGTTTGTAATCCCATTGATTCTTTTGGCGCCTACGCACCATGCCTGGCGCCACATCACTCCCCACCGGAGTTTCATAGTCGTCAGATTCTGAAACGAACTGATACCGAGTTACGTACTTCTTCGGGTCCGGTTCCTTTTCTGCCAAAGGAGACTCGGTAGTTGTAGTTGAAGAAAGGTCAGACTGGCAAGGAGAATCATCGTGGAATAAAGTATGGGGCTCGTCCACTGGCAAATACGCTGGTTTCAACCTGTCAATAGAAATCCACTTTTTCTTCGTAGAGATCTGCAAAAGATAGATTTTAGATTTTTTCTTAAGAACTGAATATGGACCATCATACGGAGGTTGTAATGGTCTCCGTACGGCGTCATGTCGCACGAACACATGCGTACAAGTCTGAAGATCTTTTGGTACATAAACGACTCGTTTGTCATGCCAAACAGAAGCTACAGGCTTGACCTCACTAAATGCCTTACGCAACTGGGAAATCAATTCAGACTGCGAGATGTCATTTCCCGAGTTAGTAAAGAACTCTCCGGGAACTCTCAATGTTTGCCCATAGACTAACTCAGCAGAAGAGAAGTTCCAATCCTTCCGAACAGCAGTCCTCATACCCAGGAGAAATAGTGGTAAATTATCTAGCCAAGAATCTGTAGTATAACACATAAGGGCTGCTTTTAATGTTCTATGAACACGTTCAATCATCCCATTGGGCCTTAGGATTGTATGCCGTTGTACGCATGATTTCAACACCCAGAATTTGTGCTAATTTCTTGAAAGTGAAGGAATCCAGTTGTCTTCCCTGATCATTGGAAATTCTAACAGGAGCACCAAACCGTGAAACCCAATTAAAAATCACTGCTCGTGCTACTGTATTTGCCGTGATATCTTGTAGAGGTACCACCTCAACCCATCGTGTAAACCGATCAATTAAAGTCAAGCAGTACTTATATCCTCTACACACCGGTAAAGGGCCAATCAGGTTCAAATGCACGTGCTGGAACCTAGCATTAGGCACAGGAATTTTGCCCAATGGCGATATTACGTGTCGGTGTATTTTAGCCTTTTGTCAACTTAAACAAGTGCGACACCACTGAACAATGTCTTTTCGAATTGAAGGCCAAATCGCACCATGCGAATTGAAGGCCTACGCACCATGCCTGGCGCCACAATTTATTTAATGATTGATCATTATACACAATTTTATTCTGTGCACATCAGCAACAAAAATTTTTTTTTTTTCTATAGTGGATAAAAAGAATTAATTTTGGCAATTTATGTTCCATCTAACATAAAGGCTTAAGTTGAGTTACTTACTATTAACTTAAAATGACTGTTTTTTAAACTTCTAAGCTAACAGGTCATTTTCCTGGCATTCAAGATTTGGTGAATCTCTATTTTATTTCTTTCTCGAGCAAATGTCAATAAACTACACTGCTGTCTATAAGATATTAATAAGTGTAGCTAAAGAAGTATACAAAAAAATTTTAGATTATTTTGAAGACTTTAAATTTGAAGATATATTTTGGTCCGAATTGTCATGCTTCGTGAGAATCATCCATATACGAAATCTGGTGGTAAATTTTGCATATTTTAATATAAGAGTACAACAGACTTTACAGGTATAAAATTTAAAAAAGGAGGAAAAAATCTTACAATTTTCGAACCTCAGTACAAATCTGTTTCACACATACGCTTCAGTTAGTCAAAATCAAAATTTTTGTTCCTTAACATATATTTTCTCTTTCCGAAAATGCGTCTATAACAACTGATCGATACTTAGATCTGTATCCTTTAAAATACTTTTTTTAAAGTCTGGTTTTCTCGAGTATTCAGCGATCCTACTCTTTGAGTTCACCTTTTAAAACCGAATTGAAAACCGTATTTTTTTTCCTCAAAAGTAAAAATTTTATCTACGTTTTATTTCCTAAGTTCTTTTTCCAGTTTGAAAGACTCGTAGAAAACTTTAAAGATAAAAAATATTCAACAGACGGTGTAAATATTTGCTTGTGCATTGAGTTATTTAGTTGTGTATTGAGCAAATGAAGGTTTTCGTAGTCCGTTTTACAAAAAGTTAAAGACTTTTGGAAAATTGTAAATTCAAATAAATTATTATTTAGTCCATTAGGAAGCGCTACAAATATTTGTCGTTATATTAGCATCAGAATAGTGCCATTGTTTAATTTTATCTTCCACTAAATGGAAATATTCAGTTAAAAGGAAAATAAAACAACTTTTTTCCTTCCTTTAAACTTAAATGCTTTTTTTACCTTTGTTGTGAGAAAGTTTTATCTTAACATTTTTACGAGACTTTTGTAAAATTACTATTTACAGTTTACAAAAAAAAAACTGCAACCCAAATATTGCTTTGATTCGTATTATTCATCCGACGTAAGATGCAAAATATTATACCCTGCATAAAAATACTGTCATAGAAAGCCAAATATTACGTTTCAATTTATGAGTTACATTTCTCAATAAGTTCACGCCTACGATACGAAATATTCTACATACCTTATTAATACTAACATATGGAAGGCAAAATTGCATTTTTACATATGTATTATAGTGTATAACATAGAAAATACTCTATGTAGCATAACAACACTAACGTATAGAAGCCAATATTATATTTCGACTTATGTATTACAGTGTTAAGTTCTTTGATGATGGCAAATTACTTTTACTTAATTATGTTTCAAACCAATAAGTCAAACATTTTAAATGTGATCTAAATCCTACTAAATTAAATAAATTCATAAATATTATTTATTCTAACATACTAGATCCATTAGGAAAATTTGCTAGCTATATATATATATC
>NC_092204.1:87364409-87419927 GCF_043381705.1 Parasteatoda tepidariorum | reverse complement strand
TGTTTACTTGCAGCTTATGCGCAATAAATTAAACTTATTGTTTTTCTTAACTTTGTTCGTGTTTTCTTGTATTTATTGTTGTTGTTGTATATATATATATATATAATGCTTGCACAGTGAGAAGGAAAATGATGCTCAAGCTGAGAGTGGATAACATTTATGTTTACTAAATTAATGAAATTTCAGAATATTTAATGGAAAGAGGGTGATCAATGAAAAGAAATTAATATACTATTCGTGGAATAAAATCATGTTTTATTTTTTATTTTCCTTTAAAAAAATTCATCTTTTTCTTTTAATTAAAGAGTCCATTACAGTATAATTATAAGCAGCGTTTTCAATTATGTTTTAAAAGTTGTAAAACGCGATATCCATATAGGAAATAAGATGTTCTAGTATATTTTACAGTTATCTAGTGGAAGTCTGATCATAAAAAATAGTTAAACATAAAAAATGTCACATTAGGAAAAATTATTATTTATCATTACACAGTCTCAGTTTATATCGAACTCATATTATATTTCTAAAAATTTCATTCGAAAGCATGGGCATTATCTGAGTTAAATTATGTTCTACGTGCATGTCTAAATCTAAATGTATGCTGATTTGAATTACCATCACTCTCAGTTAAAGTAATTCATTTATATCAAATCCATCTCAACAAGTCATGTTCAAAATATCAATTTTAACGCAGGAGTAGATTTTCCCCTCCATTCTCATTGTTCACGTGATAAGTTTTAATGATATTAATTTATTGAATTCTCCAGTAAAATTTCTCAAATCTTTCAATTAAAATGGAAGTTTATGGATAAGTTTTGTCCAAAAGGACAGTAACTGCTTAATATAACGCATAAATAAAACAACTTTTGTTTATTATGGAATTTAGTTTTAAAACATTTGTTTACAAAAGAAGAATGCACAATAGATTTTTATTTACTGTTAGAAATTGTTTATTTTCCATTTTTAAAAAAACTGTGCTCTTGTGTCAAAAACAACTTATTATAATAACATATTAAATAAAGTATTCAAAGTGCACGGAAAGTAAAGTTTTATATTAATACAACAGCACTTTCACCAAAGTATTCAAAATTGAAATTTACATCGCATAAAAGGTAAAGTATTATATTAACGAAACAAAATATTGAAGTTAAAATTTACATTACACGAAAAATAAAGCATTATATAATTAGAACATAAAAACACCTGTGCACTTTCACCTCTTTCTTAAACGATTTTGAATAACAATTAAAATATTAATAAAATTTATATTTGCCAAAGGTTAAAATATCCTGTCTATAGTCAATAGTATACAAATCACGTATTATATTGCAAATTATTTAAATTAGGTACTCGCGAAGAAATGAAGTGACTATACCTAACCATGTGATTTAAATCAGATTTAATTAAATGCTTGTAAGTCATGTCACGTGCGTGTGTCGAACCTAATTGGCTTCTGACTCGACAAATAGCACGGTTTACCTATGAAGACGTCACTTACAGGTATTGAATTGTGAACCTAATATAGCTTATTTGCTTGCTGTTAAGGATTACAAGTGATTGTTTACCTTTTATTTCAAAGCACGATTCACTATTTTCTCTTCCATGGTTACAAGGAATAGTGAAATTTCTTTTTTATTCTCCTTTTTTTTAAAATTCAATTAAAAATAATTCGAAAAAAAAACGATTAAATCATTGGTTAAAGAATAGTTAAACTTATCTCCACAGCAGGTGGGCTGTATAAATTAGAGCAAAAAGTATTGCCATTCTTCAAACCATTAAAAAACTGGTTTGCATTTTAACATGCACATTAGAGTGGTGCATAGTACTGAAAATAATGTAAAATATCATATTTTTAGTTTGAAATATTTGAAATATAAATGAAATTTAGATGTGACTAAACGGCAAAATATGCTGCTCATAGTCTATAGTATAGGAATCACGTATTATAGTGTAGATTAATATAAATTGGGTACTTGCACTTTAAGAAGAAGATGATCATGGATACCTACACTTGTGACCTTTGACGACGGCGCCAACTGATAGTTTAAAAGCAAAATGGCGTGTTCAAGTTGAGATAAGTTTCTCCACATAAGTTAGAATGTTAATTAACGTGAAGTTAATTAAATACAAAGCAGTATTGCACATCGAATTTGTTAAAAGATAATTCTTTCTACATCTACGTGTTTTACTTAACTTGGATTTATTATTTATGTATTTTATTGTTGCCGTGATATATATTTGTTTATGTACCTGGCAGTTATTTGTTTATGTACCTATGCATAATTAGTTTATGTTCTGCTTGGCTTCATGCCTGTATTTGCGTTATGTAAGAAATAGATAGTGAAAGAATATAGAGTGTGGCATTTAAGAAAATTGATACTTGACTAACGTGGCTTATTCGAAATAGAATGGAAAGAACAGCTGCAAACGTAAACAAATGCTACGTTTCTATAACCAATCAGGATCGAGATAATCACACTACGTCACTTGCAGGTATCCCATTGGACACCTGTGACGTCACGCGTGTGTGTCATACCTGTTTGGCTTCTGACTCAACAAATGCAACGGTTTACTTACGATAACGTGACTTACAGATATCAATTTGTTAGCCTAATATATAAGTATTTGCTGATATTAAAGATTTTAAGTGATTGTTTACCTTTTATTTCGAAGCCCGATTCACTATTTCCTCTTCTACGATAACATATAGTAGGGATATTTCTTTTTTAAGAGTATTCTCCATGTGTTTAGGTCATTATTAAGAACAGTTTTCTTTCAGATCTGTATAAACAAATATAAAAACCAGAAATATAGCCGGTAGTATAAGTCTCGGTCATACTTTACTCTCTTACTTCAGGATTTTATACCTTTTCCACATTGTCACCGTAAACAGCATTTCAACGTTGTTTCCAGGTTCGTGTCGTCATATTTTTTCTTCTGGTCTTAGAATTACTGAAAGGTAAATGTTTCCAAAAACATTTTCTTGGTCGTGAAAACGAACGCCATTTTGTTTGTGACGAAAGAGAAACGTAAAGCATTAAAGAACGTTATTTCCCTTAACGAATATAAATTTGCAGAAAAATGTAGATATCAATTTTATCGCCTGTAGTTTCAGTTCGGAAATTCACTCTGAAACGCTTTATTTTATATGCGAAACGTTTTTTATTTGAGTTAAGTTTATATCTGCGAGGAATATTTTGTGAAAAGAATGCTATTTGAACTTTTTATTACTACTTCAAAAACTCTTTTATTTGGATTATTTGGATGGTGTATGTCTCAATTAATTTTTGTGATGCAAAAATTACGTTAAGTTGCCTGTAGTTACAGTTCGGGAATTTATTCTTAAACGATTTATTTCCTATGTGATTTTTTTTATTTGAGTAAATTTATATCTGTAAAGAAAGTTTTGGGAAAATAATGCAATTTGAACTTTTCATTAGCACTTCAAAAACTTTTTTATTTGGATTATTTTGATGTTGTACGTTTTACCATTTTTTGTGATACATAAATTACGTTAATTTTCCTGTAGTTTCAATTCGGGGATTTATTTTTAAACTCTTTGTTTGCATTTTCTATGTGATTTTTTTTTATTTGAGTTAAGTTTAAGCCAGTGAAGAATATTTTGTAAAAAGAATGCAATTTGATTTTTTTTAACGCACCCTCGGTCCCTACATAGGCTGATCAAAGTGGTCACCCCGCTTACTGACCTCAACCAGTGATGATATCGAAGATGAGAGACGAAGGTTGAATTTGTCCATATCATTTGTATTGCATAATTCTACACAATACAATTTGTATTGCATTGTATTGTGTGAATTCGTAAAAGAAGTCACTACTTACCTGTTTAGTTTATAATAAGCTTCAAAATACAACTGTCGTCAAAAAAAATGTTTTATAATCAATCAAATCTAGCATCGCACAGCTCTCATATTAATGGCATGTAGTTCCACTCCACTCTATTTCCAGGTGTTGTGGTTAAAAACCACTAGGCTCATCCTCACAAGTTTTTTAACTTGCACCTAATAATATAGAAGATTAATCTATAGCCCAGTGAAATGCAACGAGAGAGTTGAAATTTAACATGCTGAAAGGGTATTTTTGTGAACTTAACGCTATTATTTTACGAAATTCTAATTCAGGTAATTTTTACGAAATTTTAATTTTATTAAGTTACTTCATATATAATAAATTGTTTTCGAAGCTTTTTCTCATTTATTTCTCTTTAAATATTGACGATTTATACATTGTTAAAGAAAATTTTCATTTTTACCTCACGAGATCTTTACTTTATAAGTTTGAACTGGCATTAATGTTTATAAAAAGTAACAAAAAGAGAGAGAGAGAAATTACCTGTTGCCAAATATAAATGTTAGATATTAATACAAGAAGAACAAGAAAAATTAAAACCGCTCCTTATTTGAATTGTTATAAGTCTCATCAACGTGTAAAATTTCTTGTTATTTAATGACCTTAGTGGAAGAAGCAGGTAAGTGACATTTTAGCGAATTTAAGTAAATGAGCTTTGAAGTTCATATTTTCCTCATTTTTCTTGGCCCAATCTTTATGTTTTTAATATATTTGTGAAGACATAACTCATGAACTTTTGGGGGTAGATTTATTTTACAGTAACTTTCTTATAAGAGAAGATTTCGTACGTAGCATCTTCTTGATTTGATGGAGCTTTTTTTATGTTTTTCAACGATTATAATTTGGATTGAAATATTTAATTACACGTAAATATAGTTAGACTTACATACACAAAATAAAATTTTTAGCAACCTCAATTTCAGTCAAACTGGCATTAAATTTTATCTGGCACCAAAAGCAATTCAGAGGCAGCGTGATCTTTACATTCGCTGAGTAAATGTTTCACCGGTATTTATCGCTTTAATTGACGAGAATTCGGTAATAAATTATTTTAAATAGCGTTGATTGTTGTACCGTTACGTTACATCTAAAGGTAGTTCTAAAACTGAATAAAAGTATTTTTATTACTTTTAATACAAAAAAATATCTATGGCTGTTGAAAAACTCAAATTATTATAACTTTTTCATTAAAAATAAGCAATTCATGCAAAAATGACGATTTTTAATTTATGAAAATATTTATAAAGTAATTTTAAATAATTTCTCTAACGTGGTAAGCTACGCGATCATGACTAGTTATGCGACTTACATTTTTCTGCTTAATTTAGTTCACCGTTCACAAATTTCCGGCAACCAAACAACCAATCCACTTAGTGGATATGCAGTTTTTTTTTTCCTTTTCAACTTCTTAGCCTTCAAGAAGATAAAAGAACACTTGTTTAAATAAACATATCACATTCACCTTCCATTTTTCAAATTAGGTTTAACTGCTTCAATAATATTTAGAATAAATATTGAGCAACAAACATATCTATATATGAATCTAATTCAGAGTATTCTCTAACTCAGTGTTTCCCAAAGTGTGGTACGCGTACCCCCAGGGGTACGGGAACAGTTTAGCGGGGGTACGCGTTCTTATGCGAAATATCTTGCAACAAACGAAAATTTCAAAAAATTTTATTTAACAATAAAACTAGCCATGAAAATTTATGATTACGTATTTTTCTATTTGCTATTTTTTGCAGAGTTAACAGTTAATAATTAGTGGTATCAACAGCCAGTTGTGATTTTTAACTTTATTGCAACTTTTTTGTAGCAAAAAATATTTTAATTTTTTTATTAGTGGTACACAGCGTTACGAAAAATTTAGAAAGGGTAAGCAAAAGTCATAAGTTTGGGAAACACTGCTCTAACTCATCGATTTTCTGAACTATTCTTAACTGTTTCACTAATATTTATATCAAATATTGAGCTGCACACTTATCTATGTATGAATCTGATAAAGAATACTCTCTAACGCATCAGTTTTCTAAATCAGGTTTAACTGTTTTGATAAAATTTATATCTATGGGACTAGTAGTTATCGATAATGTCAACCTTCATCTACGAAAAGGTACCCCACCACAGAATCGAGTTAACTTGTCTCATATACTAGTGAATTGAAATTATATTTTTGTAGTGGTAGATAAACTACAGTACTCCCCCACCAGAATTATACCTGTGATAGAATTCGATGAACGGTTACCACTAGTTGATTCATTGCTGTTTTGTGCGCAGCCGGGAGAGTTGTATTAAAATCACCGTACTTTTGCTGATCCTGAGAGCTGTATTAAGTTCACGGTCGTGGTTGCTCATGTGTTGCCATTAGCTGTCGAGTGTCGGCAGGCCAACGTTGTGTGTGATCGAGACTGAGTAGCAACAGCGCGAGGAAGTGGATAACATCACAGTCACAAGTAGCAAGTCAACTGTTCAATATTGACCTTCATTGGAAGTAGACGTGTTCAAATCGAAGTTCTGTCAAGGTATGCTTGTTTACATCACGTCCGAAGATCACCAATGTGGGGCTTTAATTATAGACTATGTCAACCTTCATCTATCAAAAGGTACCTCAGCATAGAATCGAGTTAACATGTCTTATATACTATGTAATTGATATTTAACATTTATAGTGGTAGATACAACACTAAGAACACCTTTAATTAAGAGTTTTCTCTAACGCATCGATCTTCAGAATAAGGTTAAACTGTTGCAGAAATATTTTCATCAAATATTGAAAACTAAACAATATTTTTTAATATGCGGCTAATTAAGAAATTATTTAGTTGAAGGAATAGTAGTAAAAAAAACGAGAATTATTCTTAGTTTTCGCAGAACTGCAAAAAATAATTTACTAATATTTTTACATAATTATGACTTGCGAAAATATTAAATTAAAATAGTTTCATTTTACATTTGCTTTTAAAATACAACCGAAAAACGATCTAAAAGTACCTATAATTTATATATTTTTAATGCATTTCTTTAGAAAAATTATCAATACCATTTCATTGATTAAATTTTTTTTCAGTCTTTGAAAAAAAATCTGGCCTTATTTTTTATTTTCACGTTTAAAAAAAGTTAACGGCTTCCCTTGAGATTAAATAATTCAATCTAAGATCCCATTACTCCATTGAAAATAAAACTCATTTCCATTTTCAGAACGCTTATTGCTATAAAGACATTTTACGGACGAATAAATCATTAAACGGTAATGACAGAATGGCAATTAAATAAGTGGAAATGCAGAAGCTTTTGAAGTAAAATAAAACCATAAACAGAGAGTTAAAGCAATTGAAATGTGAAGTTAACGATTTCAATCAATGCAACAAAATTTTATTTATTACTTATTCGGTGCATCCTCAAAATGCCTTATGAAGGTCAAAGGTCATTATTAAATAAAACTAAGGTGTCCACGCCCTGCTTGCTGCTCTTGCCAACCCCCTGAATTGCTTTCGCAGTTCCTTTCGGGTACCTCGTTTCGCTCGCTCATTAGATACTTCTGTAATTTAGTTTAGCTTCCTATATATGCTTATATTTTTTTTAATGAAGTTATTTAAAATAATGAAATTTTTAATTCTTATACATATCAGCACAATTTCGTTTCCAATAGGTCATAAAACTGGTAATATAGAGTCCTAAAAATATTCAGCTAGCACAAGTTATGAATATAAAAACAGTAAGCTATCGAGTTCTTAAAATATCCAGCTAACACAATGAGTAATAGAAAAACAGTATAACTAGATCAAAAACGAGATCCAAAAAAATTAAAATAACGAGATGAATTTTTTGGAACATCGTAGAGTTAGTTGGAAATTTTTTTTAAAATTAGCTTTTTTATATTTTAAGGTGTATAGTAACCAGTTACTGTAATTTATTTTCGTTTCGTTGATGCTGATGTTTCAAATAAATGATCTTTTATAAAAACTGTCTTTTTAGCACAATTTGATTTGGTACAGTACCAATATTACTATAGTAGATATCTATCACAAAAACTGTAATCATTTTTACCATTTTTAACTAAGCATCACTGGCGTCAATAATAGTTTGTCGATTTGTAGTATGGCCTCTACTAACCAACATTTCTCTCACATAATGTATGTGTAAGTGCATATGCGCACCGTATTTTTTGTAAATTAATTTACTTCTTACATGTCTGTTAGTAGATGGCAACGAGTAGATGTTTGTGGTTACCTCGGTAATAGCTTAGGAAATAGTTTTCGAGTGAGTGTAAGATCTTTCTTTGGAATGGCGATATTGTTGAGTTAATAAATCTTCCCTTTCATTAAACGTAATAGTTGAGTTTTCTTAATCATTTGATTAGAAGTCCTTTGAGTTTTATTTGAGATAGTTTGTAATTTGTATTTTTTTTTGACAGTACGAGAATCAAAAATAAAATGAAAACAAAAATATCAACAAAAATATTGATTTAAATTTTATTAGAGTTTTTACAAACAGATTTACATATTTGTAAGTTTTGAATCAATTTAAAGATTTATCAGGAATATAAACTAAATTACATACACAAACATACACATCTCCATATACGAATTAGTGTTTTGTGTTTTTTGTAATACTAAGGGACTCGACCTTCTCCCCTTGCTGTGCCCGCCAGCCCTTGAAACTGCTTTTACAGTTTATTTTGGATTGCTTCACAATCCCAGCACTCTTTGCTTGCTGATTGGGAACTATTGTATTATAGTCTAGCATTGTAAAAATGCAGGTAGTCGCTTTTAATTTAAGTATGTACAGTGCGCAAAATAAAAAACGGACCACCCTGAATAACTTTTGATCTAATGATCTAACGTTCAATCTTAAAGGTTTGAGAATGTTGCCTCAAATAAGCTAATTAATTAGTACAGACAATATTTTAAATTACGAAATCAGACATAAAAACTCCCTTTCTCTAAATAAAACCGCCATTTTTTCAACGGATTCGGATTTCTGATCCCCAAAATATAGGGGGTAGCCGCAATCTGGGAAATATGGTCCCAATACAGGAGAGCGATCCAAAGTTTGGACCCCTTAATATTAATTTCTTTTTTTGCGAATATCACATTATCTCAAGAAGTTTCTATGAGAATTGAAAAATGTTGGCACACAATTATAAAATTTGTTTATCCAGAAATATTTCAATTCAAATATAACTAACAGTAATTTTTTTTTTTTATTGAATAACAGTTTGAGTAATATTATTTTAAGGGATGTAATTTTACTTGGCGAAATACAAAATTTGAGCGAAATCGGTCAGATAGTCGAATTTTAAAAAAGCCGTATTTTTAAAATTTGATTTCTTAGGAACTATTCAACCTGTTTTGCTCAAATTTTGCCATGTAAAATTGCATTCATTAAAATGATATAAGAAATCATATGTCTTTCAATTCAAAATTCTTTCGATCGTTACAAAATAAAATAATAAAAAATTAATAAATATTTACTGAAAGTTATATTGTTCGTGGAATTATCTTTGGGTAAATGAATTTTATAATTGCGTGCAAAACTTTTCCAATTCGCTTAAAATGTTCTCGAGATATGGCGAAATACACAAAGAGTAAGATTAACATTAAAAGTTCCAAACTTTGGACTGCTCTCCTGATCAAACAATGGGGACCATATTTCCTTGATTTCAGCTACCCTCTACATTGTAGAGGTCAGACATCTAAATCCGTCGAAAAAATTTATATTTACAGCGTATTTGAGGTCACCCTCTCAAATTATTAAGATAGAATCCTAAAACATGAAGATACCATCTTTAGATCAAAAGATATTTAGGGTGGTCCGTTTTTGTTTTTGTTTTTCACGCACTGTGCATCTTATGAAATTCTTGATTAATGTAAACTTCGGTACTATAACTATTACCACAGTACCTATGTTAGTATATTAGTTACCCATTACCACAATACCAGCTACTACTGCAAATAATTAGGCATCAGCGGTACATATTTAAAAAAGAATAGTCTCAAATGCAATAATAAAAATATTTGTTTCATTTTTTTTTAATTTATAGAAATTTTAATTGTAAACATGTTAAGTTACAATTTCACTTGTTTTCTCTCTTAAATTCCCCTTCCATTTTCTCATTGGTAATTGAGTCTTTTCTTATTTTTAACTTTCTTTTATCTCCATCGTCTACGTTGCGTCACCCAGACGATAGGTAGGTGGGTATTTTATTTTACGTCACAGTAGAGCTGCAAAATGGGCAATTGGCGACAGTCTGGGAAACATGCCTGAGGATGATCCGAAGACATGCCATCGCAATTTTGATCCACTGCAAAGGGTATGGGTGTTCAGCTTTGGCACCCTAGTGACCTGCTCGTGAAGTCTAGTACTTTACAGTAGAACAGTTTAACGAGGGCCGAAACTGCGAAACCTCGGTGTCCATGTAGGCAGGTTCAAATGGTCACCCACCCGCTTACGGACTGCAGCCAGTGATGCTTGACTTGGATGTTCAACTGGGAACCGTGTCTTTAAAATCAGTCCACTGCGGGACTCATCCAGACGAAGAGCATTGTGCCGAAACATGTGAGATATGTTCTTTTTTTTCAATATCAACCATGAAGAAAAAAGGTTTTTCTTTATTTTCAAATATTATTTAATATTGTTCGATATTTATCGATAAGTTACAAGCAATCTTACTCTTGTGATCGATATGAGCAATTTGTGTCTTGATATCGATAGGGAAAGTATAATTCTTGATATATAAATGTATCTGTTGCATTTCAGAAATGTTGCTTAGTTAACAATAAGCTAGAAAATATTGTTATAATTTTTATTTTTAAAGTATCGGAAAATAAGAAAGGTCTTACATCTTAACAAACAATGGATGACGATATTGTTAATAATACGTACATTTGATTCTACTTTTAATGTTTTTTGTTCTTCTGTGATATATATAACAATAAATAACAACGTTTTTATCTCTTCTAATATTAAAGAATTTTATTTTTATTTTTAGAACAGCATTTAACGTAAATTATATTACTTTCATTTTTATTAACAAAATCAATAAAATGTAATATTCACAAATGCCTTCGTTTAAAATGGCTTAGGAAGCTAGATAAAATTGTCATGTCTAAAAAAGAAATAACGCGCAGGCTGCAGAAATAGGAAGATAAGATTGCGCAAAGATTATAAAACAAAAGAGTAGAACAAAAGAAAGACGGGGAAAGAAAAGAATAAAATAACTAACAGTTCTCCAGAAATAACAGAAAATAATTGTTTATTTGAATAACGTCGACGATTCTAAACATCTGAATAAAAAGTAGAACTTGACATAGATTTGATAACATTGTTTTGAAAGCAGAGAAATTTTTTGTTATGTCAGATTTAATTATGTTGGACTGTAATGCATTCATATCAAACAAAATGCTTCAAATTCTTATGTTTTAAATTCATATAAAATGCTGCACATTTATGAACCTTAAATTCATATATAATCCTGCAAATTCATATTATTGCTGTTTAAAGAAGATTCTATAGAGTAGTTTCAAACTTAAGGAAAAGTAAAGGACATCATCAAGATTTAAAATTGTATAGCAACCCATGGCCGAATAAACCTGGGTACAAAGACTGGCATACTTCTCTGTTATGAACTAGCTATTTGTGCACATTTGAACGTGTATTTCTATTTTCCTAAATTATCTTAATTTTAGAAGTTGGAATATATTCTAATAAGTATTTTTTTATAACTGTTGTTGAAAACCCGACCCAGTTTCGGGTTTACGAATATCAATGCTCACCTCCATAGCCTTTTAATTTTCAACATCCAACGCAGAGTACAAGGAAACTTTTGGACTGAGAATTGGATTAAACTAGCCATCGGGGAGTAATTTTTGATGGAATTAATCCACATTTTCATTATTTCGAAAGAAAAATGACGAAAATCTTCCATGGTTAGCCCAACGACTTGTGGATTCTAACCTATGATTCGTCTACTACTGGGAATACAGCACTGTGGTCGATGTGAGCAAGGAACAAAATTCGTATCAACAGCCATCGCTGCGACACGAACCTGGCTCTTCTCATTGAAAGGTGAGCTCTCTAAATATTATTTACTGCTTCATACCTCATTTAATGCAATGACTAATCACCAATAAGCATTGGTTTGAATCCTTTAAATAGAAATAGTGAAAGAATCGTATTACTACCAAATCAGTTTAGTTTTAGATTCCGTTGAGTACTTAGATAATCGCGACAAATATCATGAATTTCATTCATCTAACTTTATTATTCTCGCTAATATTAAAAGATATCCTGCGTTGATATAATCTATAATATTTATTAAAAACACTTGAAAATATTTTAAACATATTCTCGCAATCTGTTTGAGATATATATCAGAAACGTGAATTAATGGTTTCACTAGTTTTCCAGAAACGCTTTAGGGATATTTCGGTTGTTGTCCTATGTAGATTGGTACAAGATACTAGTTGTAGTCACGGCTACTTAATCAATTACTTTGAAATTAAATCAATTCCGCATGGAATTCGTTGGTATCTAATTACTACAATGAAAAAGTTACTACAATCTAATTACTACTTGAAAAGCTTTAATAAACACATCTAAAAATAGGAATTCGGTATATCAGCGTTCTCCGTCTGCTACTGTTTTCAATAAATGAAAATAAAATTAAAATAAGTAAAAAATCCTGTGTGAAACATCTTGATATGTCCTATAAGTAAATTTCACCTTTCAAATTTTGACTACGCCCGAAAAATCAATGGTCTAATGTTTGCGCACCAAGTTATTTGTGGTAATTTAATTGCTCCTTGTTACTTAAAATACTATTGACACAATGTTTGATGTAAATAAATACTGATTTAAAAATAGACTCTTCTCGGTCTATGTAAGCCCAAGGGAAGAGGAGCCCGCTTTCAAAGCAATAAACTCTAAAGGAAGTTCTCAAAAGAGAACAAATTTATAAATTAAATATAAGTTTCATGAGAGATTGCTTTTATATTCTATACACGAATTACAGCTTTGTAAATGTCTAAAGAAATGGGTGTTTTTTGTTTTTTCACTGAAATTTTTTTGTTAACTCACAACAAAACGTTTCAAGATGAAGTAAAAAATTTTGTCAATGCATTAAATTATAAAATATAACTTTAAAAAGACATAGATTTTAAAAAGTATAATTTAATTTTTAGCTTCACGCAAGTAACGGATATAAAAATAAACTAATAAATAATGCAGCAATAGACAAATAAAAGTTATAAAGATACCAGTAAAATGGTTTATTTCAATAGAAACAAAACATTTGAAAATATTGAACGAGTTCTGAAACACGGAGCAGTGGAATTTGTTCCAAATTGTCAAAGCGGTTCGAACAATTTCCGTACTTAAAAAGTTTAAAAAGTTCAATCGGATTTTAATCTTAGACTAGAGAGTGGCGATATTTATTCCTTCCCTTTCCCCTTTTGTAAACAAAAGATTTAGCATTAATTTAAGTCGTTTTATAGCAAACTTTAATTTGTTCTGGAAAGTATATTCTAGCGCTCCACCGATTGTATATTGATTGGAACGATTCCTTTGAAATCAAAATTTCAATGAAACTTACATTGGGAAGTTGAATATCTGTTTGATGCAATTTAGGTTATCCTTTTGACCAAGGTCCTGTTAGAATAAATTTCTGAAAATGAGGAAATGAATACTAATATTCATTAAGATTTTAATATGTTCGCTTATAGTCTGTTTTCCTTACAAATTTCGATAAATAAATTATTATTAAATAAAGAATTAGGATATCGCTTCGAAACTAAGAATTGGATTGTTCGAAAAGTCAACAGTCAAATGATTATTTACATGTTTACATTTTAGCCGGCCAGGTGGCTGAGCGGTTAGCGTACCTGACTGGATAATAGTTGCGGGTTCGAATCTTTCTTGGGGCATGGATACTTCTCTCTGTGTGTTGTCCTCTGTTGTGATGTGTGAATGTGGTCCACCCTATGAACGGGTATCTATGGCATTGTGGCGTGGGTTATGTTGCTCGCCTCCGTAACTTAGGTTCACAGGGGCCCATCTGGTAACGCTGAAGAGCAACTTCTGAGGCAAAGAACGACAGTTAAGTGTCTGTTATCGAAAACAAAATTACATTTCAAAGGTTGAATTAAACATGGACCACTCTACTCAGGCTCCGAATCACAGAACCCGACTGATCTTTAAAATAAATTGTCTTAAATAAGTACTTGCAACTCGAGAAGAAATGAAGTGATTTTCTAACCATGTGATTTAAATAAAATTTAATTGTGCACCTGTAAGCAACATTACGCATATGTATTGATTTTAATTGGCTTTTAAATCAACAAATGCGAGGATAAATCAACAAATGCGAGGATTTACTTCTGATGTATAATTGCAAGTATCCAAGTAATTCATTAGGCGTGTTCTGTAACGCGGAAAAGTTGAGCACGCTCTGAATTGCTTCATTTTTTTTTAAATGTTAATAATCGTACGACTGTTGACTCTCCAAATAATCCAACTGATACTTTTCCCGTAATGTCGCAGGCTTTTATCTATTTTTTTTTTAATTTTTTAAATAATTTTGTGACGAGGAAACATATAGTACACAAAAAAAATTATGCAAATTATAATATTTGGTTCATTATTTTCAGAAAGTTAGGGATTACTTCCTCTTCACTAGTCAAACTAGTCAACCCTAATTTCACCAATCAGATTTTCAGTTTTCCAATGCATATTTCACATGAATTTTCATTTCGCCCAGTCGGTATAGTAGTTAGAGTATTCGCCTATTATCGTTTCGCCTATCATCGGTTCGCCCTACCCATGCTATAGGCTGGACGTTAGATCGAATTGGACTTTTGCTGATCATGTCTTAATAGTTCGAATTGCTGTCTAATGTAATATATTGGCCGTTTCAGAACTGGAAAAGTCAGCACATGATTAGGCGTGGACTTTTCCACTTCAGAAAAAGGCAGGACTTTTGCTATTAAGATATTTTTATTTAACACAAATATCGTTTATTTAAGGAAATGGAGCAAGATGAAGGAGTTTCTTCACTCTCAGGCGTTTAGACTAATTGAACATATTTTAACTATTTAAGTACAACGGCGATTTTTGTACATTAATATTAATAGCAGAATGCTAGAAGCGCGCATTATTTTTTTATCGATTGGCAAAATCTCGATCGATTTTTTTCTGGATTAACAGAGTTACTACTAGAAACGATCTTAGAAAGGAAAAAAAAATAGTAGTAACCCCGATATACATTACTATTCGAAGCTTAAGCGAAGTTACAACATTGAAAATAAAATATCTATTGATAACTATTTTTTAAGATTCTTTTGTCATTTTACTATGCAACACCACTGTAAAGTTTAAAAATATTAAAGAATTTATAAAAGCAGACGATTGTAAAGTCTAAAAATATTAAAGAAATAATGGGTTTGCAAAATCATAATTAAAATAAAGTAAACGCATAAAGAGATAAACTTAAAATAAAAGCAGACGATTAAATTAGAAGTCAATATTTAGAACGACAGAGTTGTTGATTCTTTTCAGATTAGTTTTATTGTGAAATTTGAGTTTCCTTATATCCCGTTACGGGTTTTCTAGTTGTTTATGATCTTGTCACTATCCCGTTACGGGTACTGTATATTTGTTACTGTTTGTGTTTGTTAATAAAAGTTTTTATTTAAAAGAAAAACTGAACAGTTCTTGATATAGCTTATGATACGTTACAGCTATATTTAATTGGTGGCAGCGTCGGGATCGATTTACCATTTGATTAAAAGGAATTGTGTTCCAAATATTATTCCTTATGGCTTTCTTGGGACGAGCAAAAAAGTGTGATTTGGTAGAATTATGCAAGGAATTGGGCGAAACTATTATTGAAAATGTTACAGTATGTGAGTTGATAAATCTTATAAAAAAATCTGAAAATTACGAAGTGAATCTAGTTAAAGAAATATTAGAAGCAATTAAAGAAAATCGTATCGAAAAAGAAGAAAGAAAACGCCAAGAAGAAAAAGAAGAAAGAAAACGCCAAGAAGAAAAAGAAGAAAGAAAACGCCAAGAAGAAAAAGAAGAAAGAAAACGCCAAGAAGAAAAAGAAGAAAGAAAACGCCAAGAAGAAAAAGAAGAAAGAAAACGCCAAGAAGAAAAAGAAGAAAGAAAACGCCAAGAAGAAAAAGAAGAAAGAAAACGCCAAGAAGAAAAAGAAGAAAGAAAACGCCAAGAAGAAAAAGAAGAAAGAAAACGCCAAGAAGAAAAAGAAGAAAGAAAACGCCAAGAAGAAAAAGAAGAAAGAAAACGCCAAGAAGAAAAAGAAGAAAGAAAACGCCAAGAAGAAAAAGAAGAAAGAAAACGCCAAGAAGAAAAAGAAGAAAGAAAACGCCAAGAAGAAAAAGAAGAAAGAAAACGCCAAGAAGAAAAAGAAGAAAGAAAACGCCAAGAAGAAGAGGAAGAAAAACTACGCCAAGAACGGCAAAAACAAGAAGAACGCCAATTTGAACTCGAGAAATTAAGGCTTAGTGCCCAATTAAGTGGCCCTTCAAATCAAAATATTGGCACTACTCTGCGGAATAAGTTAGATATTCATAAGTTAATGCAGAATTTTGATCCTAAGGAAGATGAAATCAGTCTTTATTTAGTAATTTTTGAGCGTCAAGCAAAACGAGCAGAAATACCAAAAGAAGAGTGGGTTACTCATTTATTATCTTTTCTTTCACCTGACATAACAAAATTAATAGCAAGAGAATCTGAAGAACAAACGTACAACTATGATCATGTTAAGGAAATTTTAATGAAGAGGTTTAAGCTAAGTCCAGAAAAATTTAGGATCAAATTTATTCAGCACCAAAAGAAGTTCGATAATAGTTGGAAAGATTTCGTTTTTGAATTAAGGAACTATTTAAACGAATGGGTTCAAGGATTGGAAGTAAAAGATTTTGAAACCTTGCTGGATCTAATGGTTACTGATCAAACTAAACGAAGAGTTCCCAATGAAGTGCGTGATCATTTTATAGACACTTGGTCAAAAATAACTTCATCTACAAAGCTGGCAGAAATACTTGACGAGTACGAGAATGTACGTGGAAGTCGCAAACGAATTGACTTGCAGGTAAATTCTGAAAATCGGAGATTCAATTGGCGAGAAGAAAATGCCACACGGAAAAATTCACAGGGAGCTACTTCAAAGAATAGCCGAAATGAAGAAAATAAAAGAAAATATGAGTACAAGCAAGCAATTTATGATCAATTTGATAGACGTACGCCTTTAAAATGTTACGAATGTGGATCTACTAATCACTTACGACCTCAGTGCCCGAAGCTTAAGTGCCAAAAGCCACCCGCTCAAGTTAATCGAATCGGAGCAGGACACGAAGAAGACAAATTACTAACTCCGTACACTCTTATGGCGAAAGTAAATGGAATTAGGATGCCAGTTCTTCGAGATTCAGGTGCAACTATTGATATCATATGCAGAAAATATGTGACTCCAGATATGTTTACTGGCGAAACTGTGTGGGTACAACAACCATTAGATGAAGGCCCAACTTGTTTACCATTAGCAAAAGTTTCGTTATCTGGTCAGTTTGGCAACATTGTAACCAAAGCGGCTGTGGTTAGAAGTGAGTTGGATAAAGGTCGATATCTCCTTGGGAATAGAACAGCGGCTAGATTGCCAAATCTGCAAATGACGCCAATGCAAATTTCAGAGTTAAACGCAGTTAGTACCAGATCGCAAGCTCGTTTAAAAGCAGAAAATGAAGAATATGAGCAACAAAATTCGAACGATACCGAAAACTCTTCCGAACAAGATAATAAAAATCAAGAAATTATTTTAGATGAAAAAGATGACGAGCCAGTTTTAGAAACGGATGCCGTCAGTTCAGAAATGGAAGAGATATTACCAACTCTAAATGCCAACTCTGATGAACTTTCTTTAATACAGGTAGATCACGATGAATTCGTTAAAGCTCAACAGGAAAGTGCCGAGTTAAAATCAGTTTTTAAAACTGTGGAAGAAGTTATTCAGAATCAAAACAGTAAGCATCGCTATCTGGTTGAAAGAAAACTTCTTTTTAAATGCCAAGAAGGACGATTAGGAGAAGAAAAAAAACTTTTAGTTATACCTGAGAAATTTAGAAGCCGAATTTTAAAGTTATGTCATGAAAGTACTTCCGGACACCTTGGTGTAACCAAATCCAAAGATAGATTGGCGCGATATTATTTTTGGCCAAAATGCTATAAAGAGATGGAAGAATTCGTACGAACCTGCGATAGTTGTCAAAAAGCGGGGAAACCAAATGATAAAAAAAAGGCTCCTTTAAAAATTGTACCGGTCATACAGGAAATATTCTCAAAACTAAACGTTGATGCAGTTGGTCCTCTTCCCACCACGCCAAGTGGAAAAAGATACTTGATTACGGCCATTTGTATGTCGTCAAAATATCCAGAAGCAATCCCAGTGAATGATATAGGATCTGTGTCGGTGACTGATGCCCTACTTAATATTTTTTGTAGAACTGGTTTCCCACGAGAAGTCCAATGTGATCAAGGAACTTCTTTTATGAGCATGCTAACAACTGAGTTTTTTGATCGATTTGGCATAAAGGTTCGGCATAGTTCCGTTCATCACCCACAGTCGAATCCCGTAGAAAGATTTCATAGAACTATCAAGCGGATTTTACGGGTACTTTGTTTGGAGTCTAGTTCTGACTGGGAGAAGTTTTTACCATTTGCCCTTTTGGCTTTGAGAACTATAACACATGAAAGTACAGGATTTTCGCCAGCAGAGTTAGTACACGGAAAAAATTTGCGTACTCCTGAAACTTTGTTGTATGAACAGTGGACCAAAAGAGAAATAGACGAATCTCCTGCGACGGAATACGTTTTTCACCTAATAAACCGTTTAAAAAGATGCCAAGAAATTGCAGTTAACAAGATGGAAGATGCAGCGTTAAAAAGGAAATCGTATTACGATAAAAATAGTATTAGGAGAGAGTTTAGTGCCGGAGATTTGGTTCTTGTTTTGGCTACATCTAGAGCTAATAAATTGTCTGCTCAATGGATTGGGCCGGGGAAGATAGAAAGCAAAATGTCTGAAACTAATTATTTAGTGAATATTCCAGGAAAAAGAGAGAGTTCACAGATTTATCACGTAAATATGCTTAAACCATATTATAAACGGCCTGCAATAATTAATTTTCTATCATGTGCAGAAAACGATTCTTCATCTTTAGAACAAGATATTGACTTTCCACAAGTGTATATTTCACCAGATGAATTTGATGTATCTGAAATGATTAAAGACAGTCACCTAGATAATCGCCTTAACGGACATGAAATCAACCAATTGAGGAATATTTTAAGAAGATATTCGAAAAGTTTTTCAAATAACCCAGGAAAAACTAACTTAATTGAGCATGACATTCAACTTAGTACAAATAAGCCAATTATTTCCAAGCCTTACCGAACTTCACCCAGACAAACAGAAATTTTAAAAACTGAAGTACAGAAAATGTTGGACTTAAAAATTATTGATTTAGGTGAGAGTGATTATACTTCTCCTATGATCCTAGTAGAAGCACCAAATAAAGATCCAAGGCCCTGCATTGATTACCGTCGTCTCAACGAAATAACGGTAACACAATATTTCCCACTTCCGAACATAGAAGACCGAGTTGAAGAGGTAGCCAAGGCAAAATTTATCAGTCTTTTAGATTTCGCCAAGGGATATTGGCAAATTAAGCTTAGTCCAAACGCTCAAAGATTAGCTACTTTTGTTACCAGTTTCGGAACTTATAGGCCATTACGACTTCCATTTGGGTTGAAGAATGCCCCCTATTTTTTTAGCAAATTAATGGCACGACTACTAAAGGGTTTAGAAGAATTTGCAGTGCCATACCTTGATGATATAGCAATTTTCTCAGATACCTGGGATCTTCATTTAGAACATCTTAATTGTGTATTGCAGCGTATCAAAGAAGCAGAACTTACAATGAAACCTTCAAAATGCCGTTTTGCGCAAGATCATGTTCTTTATCTAGGACATATTGTCGGACAAGGCTATAGAAAACCCTCTGATATAAAAACACGAGCAGTTGCCGAATTTCCTGTACCTAAGACCAAAACTGAGATCAGAGCATTTTTGGGACTAGCGGGCTATTACAGTCGATATATACCAATGTTCTCTGTTCTGGTTGCACCATTAACAGACACTTTAAAAGGCAAAACAAAAAAGGGAGAAATTACCTGGACGATTGAATGCGAAGAAGCCTTTAAGAAACTAAAAGAAAAATTAACGAGCCAACCTATACTCTTCTCTCCCAACTATGAAAAGGAATTTATCTTGCAAACAGATGCTTCGGAAATTGGTATGGGTGTGGTATTAACACAACTAGATAATGAAGGCCATGAACACCCCATAATATATCTGAGTAAAAAGTTTAATGAGTCCGAAAAAAAATATTGTACTACGGAAAAAGAATGCGCCAGTATAATTTTTGCCATCAAAAAATTACGACACTATTTAGATGGGCAAAAGTTTACTATCCAGACTGATCATCACCCGCTAACCTGGCTTAAAACAAATGCTAGTTCAAATGCCAGACTTATGCGTTGGGCTTTAGCATTACAACCGTTTAATTTTAAAATTGTGCATAGAGCTGGTACTAAGAACAAGAATGCAGATTGTCTCAGTAGAGTATCTTTAAGTTCTTGATTTGAATTAGACAAAAGTTAATTGATGGGGAGGAATATGTAAATAATGTTTGTTTTTCTTATTGATATTGATACAGATTAGTCTTATTTCCTTATTCATATGTATGATTTATTTATTTTAAAAAACTAACTCGTAAAGAAAGTAGTTGCTATTAAAGTTTGAATTAAAGCTCTAATTAAAGTGGAAATATAAAATAAAAATGTATTGAAGTTTTTGAAATTGAACCAGTTAAGTTTAATTTAAGAAAGTGTTTAAAAATGATTATATTGAAAATGAAACATAGGTGTTAAGCGAATTTGTTTGTAGAGAAAAGTGCTAGTGTTCTTAAATATGTTAATTTTTTATGCATATAAATATTAACAAGATTGAGTAGAATCTAATTATGTGAAGCTTAAAAATTTTAAGTATATTGTTTGGATTTAAAAAACTAGTGATACAAAGAAAAAAAAATAAGCACTTTGAAAAAAAATCTGGTTAGCTTCAGTTTTTAGATATTGTTGTATATATGTAAATAGTTATGTTAATTTGTATTTATTTTGTGTGAAGTTAAATTATAATATTTATTTACATTCTAATTTTATTTCGAATATTTTACTTTGATATCAAAATTGAGTTACAAGTGAATTGTCTATTAATGTTTACTGCAAGAGTCTAAAAATAATTTAGAAATTTTAAGTTTTAAAGTTAATTATTGTACATCACTTCTAATGTAAAAATTGTATCTTGCATTTAATTTGACAATTAGAAAATTTAAATTTAAAAGTGAAATGTTTTGATTATAACATAATGCATTGGTTTCAACCTAAAGTTTTAGAGGACACAAAAAAGTTCATAATAAACTTTTCCCCTGTTTTCTATGGAAAAGTTCTTCCAAGGGGAGAGGAGTTGTAAAGTTTAAAAATATTAAAGAATTTATAAAAGCAGACGATTGTAAAGTCTAAAAATATTAAAGAAATAATGGGTTTGCAAAATCATAATTAAAATAAAGTAAACGCATAAAGAGATAAACTTAAAATAAAAGCAGACGATTAAATTAGAAGTCAATATTTAGAACGACAGAGTTGTTGATTCTTTTTAGATTAGTTTTATTGTGGAATTTGAGTTTCCTTATATCCCGTTACGGGTTTTCCAGTTGTTTATGATGTTTTCACTATCCCGTTACGGGTATTGCATATTTCTTAATGTTTGTGTTTATTGATAAAAGTTTTTATTTAAAAGAAAAACTGAATAGTTCTTGATATAGCTTATGATACGTTACACCACTAAGAAAATTACACTTTTTAAGCGTTGTATCCTTAGCATCATTGTCAAAAATGATGTCGAGATTGAAATGCTCCTCAGTTGTCACTAGGTGGCGCTGTGAAAGTTGTACTTTGTAGAGGTAAATAGCTTTGCAATACCTTCATATTACTTTAAAAGCTGTAATTGAAAGTTAGATAGCCTTTCGACAATTAGGAAAGTGGATATGATATTTAGTAGATCTAATCCTTCTTTGTGTAAGCTTTTTATCAGCATTTGTAAAATAAATCTTTTTATCCTATTTTCTGCACAGGAATATCCGAGAAATTAAAATTGGGTAAAAGTAACGAAACCGTTGAATGTAATTGTTGAGCCAATATTTCACACGCATTTGTATGATAATTATTTTGTAATTTGAAGATACTCTTATTATTGACTAGGATAATTTATAAACCAAAAAAAGAAACAATTTGTGTGTGCATTTTTAACTGCATGTACTTACATGTTTCTTTTTTTTTTGAATTAATAAATAGATAGCTCTCTAATTCTTTTCGAGAAATACCAAAGCTTAATTTCTTAATTATTTAAAGTCAATCATCTACCAATGTATTTTGTATCCTATTGGTTGATACATCGATATTAGAAACAATCACTCTTTCAAAATATTAGGGATATGTTTACCATGAAATTAAAAAAAAATATTTAAAAGAAACTTAAGTTATGTTTTTCACATCGAAATATTCCTGCAATCAATCATTTTTCTACACGGGAAACACTGAGAAACGAAAACAGATTTTACAGAATATTATTGATAGCATAATCTTAATATTCTTAAATATTCTATAATCTTAAATATGATCTTAAATGATCTTAAATATTTTAATCCCAGCCGAAAATTGATTTTGTATTATTTAAAATGATATATCCATATTACAATTAATATAATTTATAGCATAACAATGTAATTTCTTGCAGTAATCCTTTTTATTTATATTTGTAAAATATGTTTATTCTGTTTTACTCGCAGGAAACATCGAAAAGGAAAAAAAAAACAATTTCTCACGTATTGTGTGATTTTCAAAGGATGAAATGTTTTGGAATAATTGGTTTTCCTTCACTATTTCAATCCCAGCTGAAAATTGATTTTGTATTACTTAAATAGATACATCTAATTAAAAGGAAATGCCTTTATCTATATTAATATAGTTTAGCATAACAACATCAGTTCTTGTATGAATCCTTTTTACCTATATTTGTAAAATCTGTTTATTCTGTTTTACACAAAGGAAACACCCGGAAAGGATAAAAACAACAGATGAAGTTGTTAAGCCAACAATTTCACACGTATTGTGCGATTTTCAAAGGAAGAAATGTTTTGGAATAACAAGCGTTGCTTAACTATATTAAGTCCAACTTTCGCATCTGTCCAAAAGCTGCCAACTGATCGATATTTGGAAACGTTTGCCTAAGCCCAAATACTTTTCTAGTCGTTTTCTTTCTTTGGTAAACAACAAAACGTGTTTTTCGATTTTGTCTTGGGAATCGAATAACGGACATTCTATTTTACTGGATTGGGAGAAGTTATTTTATTTGATTTTCCTTTATCCTCTTGTTTGTTTTTATAATCAATCGCCGTTAAGGTCACAAGTAATAATAATAAAAAAAAATGAATTTTTGGCATTGCGAAATATAAAATTAAGTTTTAAAAATTAGATTCAATGATTATGAGTGAATCCGCTTGTTGAATAAATTTCAAATGAAAGTAATTGAATAAATTCTAAAATCTGTAAAAATTCTTTTATCACTAGTAAGTTAAATTCAATTGAAGTTTATAACATCAATCTTGTTTTCTATCAAATAATTGTAACGGGTCTGAATTACATCCAGTGAAAGTATGATTAGTATCTGACAAGATCGTAGAAGAATGACTTTTAACGAGCGTCTTCCATGTTACCAAAAGTTAAATCGAACCCAATAAAAGAGTGTTGTGTTTCTTTTGGGATTGCAGAAGAGGGACTTTTAACGAGCCTCATCCACGTTACCAAAAGTTAAATCGAACCCATTGAAAGAGTGTTGTGTTACTTTTGGAATTGCAGAAGAATGACTTTCAACGAGCGTCTTCCACGTTACCAAAAGTTAAATCGAACCCAATGAAAGAATGTTATATTTCATTTGGGATTGCAGTAACGGAACTGGCCCTCGATGCCAAGTGTAGTAAAAAAAAAATAGTACAATAATCAATAATAGTTCAATTTTGCCTACTACAAATAAGCTGCATCTTTCAAGGGTGGTCAGCAAAAATCGCAGGGGTCATATTACATTGAAATTTATAAACATTTATAGAAGTCAATCATAGTTTTGACAGTTCAATTCTACTACAGTAAATAAGAATGCATCTTTCATGGGTGGTCTACAGAAATTTTGAGTGGTAATTCTTAATGAATCGTCAGTCCCCTTTCAATTTAAACAGTTCGTAGACATTGCCTGTACTCGCGCAAAAGAAATAATGTATACATCCTCCTGACCAGTATTTGTTGAGTGATTTATTTTTTTCTTCATGCTCTAGATATTGGAAGAGTGAATATCTGAATTAGAGTTTTAGTAAATAAATAATCGAAATAGAATGATTATGGCAAGAAAAGATTCCTTACTTTGAAGGATAGAATAAAAGTTATTGAGAGTAGTTAAAAAAGGACGAAGCACACGAAATTTAACTTCCCTATATGGCTTTGGAAAAATGGAAATCAATGATATTTTTAAAAAAAGTTATTATAATGAACTATAATAATGGTAATTAATGGTAGGTAAGTTAACTAATCATTCGAGTCATCTTGTTTGTAATTATGTTTTTTGTTGTTTGATGCTGTGTATAATTTTTTGTTATTTGTTAAACCAATATGTTTAAAACTTCGAACAGCAGCCACCTCTTAACACAATCTGCAAAGTCATCCAAGCAGCCTTTGTTCGGAAGAGTTACTGTATTAAATGGGGGGAAAGTTCTCGATATGAAAGCTCTCTGGTATCGTAGTCAGTAAAAGCTGGCGAGAGCCAAAAGTAGCGAATTCGAACAACCAACGTGCAAAATTAAAACTGTGTAATTCAGAAAAATTGTGACATGCTTGAAATGTAGTTGCTGGTGTGATGAAAATGTTCAGAGATTTCTCATATGCTAGGTAACAGTATTTGTTTGGCAAGCAATAATAAAAGGATAACCGAGCAGCTGCCGGTTTATTCATTCTGTTGAAAAAGAGAGATGTAGATTGATTAAATGCGAAACGCATCTCTTTGTCAACTAGCTATTGAGCAAGAGTCGTAGATCAGCGGTGGCATTGGAAAATGTTAACATAGATCATAAATGTGAAGAATATATTTGAACGTCTTGATAAATTTCCTCCTGAGTCATCTTGTTATACTATAACTCAAGACTACACAGTCAAATCAAATTAAGGGGCCCCTACAGAAATTCAAATGGGAAGTCTTGAACTCCCACCTTACACTCCAGATCTGTACCCAGGTGATTTCCTCTTCGTGAATAAAGTCAAGCGTGTTTGAGCAACTGGACCGAATAGCAGCTAATTTTATTTTTTTTACCAAGTGACTTAACAAATGCTTATGCGATTTGACTTTACCGAATTAGACAAATGTCTAAATAAGCGTAGAAAATTATTTTCCTTATCATTTAATTGTAGGATATAAACCTTGACTCGTTATTTCTTTTACCACAAGGAAGTTTTTAAACAAATCAAACATAACTTAAACATGCCTAATTTAATAATGCATTTTGAAATATCTAAATCTTTTTTTTTTCCTAACAAACTTCAAATCATGCTTGACACCACAGACTTTGCGCATCAGTAAGCAGGACAGCCAGCTTTCCGCACTTTTTGTAAAAATGCACTTCAGTGATAGCTAAGTTTTATTTTGTAAAGCATTATTTTTTTATTCATTTAAACTTTTTAATTCATTTCCACACCACCAGATGTAAATTTCATATGCAACGCCACTTTATTTTAGAACTCTCGTGAGGAGGCATTAAAAATGTTGGCAAAATTACCAAAAATATTTTAAATGTCTACCGCTCTCTAAAATATTTTGTAGAAAGCGTAGTAGTTGGCAGGCATGCTATAAGGTATGTTCTCAATTTAATCAAAATTATTTTTAAAAAAATATTTAAAACTATAAAAACTTCTATTTTTTATTTCTGCCACAAATTCAACGTAGCGAGCGTGTGTATAAAAATATTTTAAACGGACTATAATATAAATACACTCTATAACAAAAAAATCGAAGCCGCACCAAGAAGGAGTTGTCCGATTGAAACAAAAATTGGTGGATAGGAAGACAATGTTCAGAATAGTAAATGATTAAAATTTCAGAACAATTGAATAGTTCATTGCAGAGTTACAATAGCAAGTTCAATAAGGTGTTGACCCACCTCTATCCTGGATACAAGCTGCCATACGGCGTGGCATAGATCGATAAAGCTCCCGGATGGTCTCTTGCGGTATTTCCTGCCAAATTCGATCCAATTGTCAAACGAGGTCATCAACATTCCGTGCCAGATGCAATCGCCTTCCCATCATATCCCAGACATGCTCGATGGAGAGATCTGGTGATCTGGCAGACCAAGGAAGAGTTTGACAAGCTTGCAGACAGTTCATAGCAACACGTACCCTACTGGCATTGTCCTGCTGAAAAACCAGCCCAGGACGCTGCAAAAGGAACGGTAGCAAAACAGGTCTTAATATGTCACCGACGTACCGCTGTGCAGTAAGTGTACCCCTAAGGACGACCAAAGGGCTCCGGCTGTCAAAAGAAATGGCACCCCAGACCATAATGCCTTGTTGAGGGCCGGTGTGGCGTGCAATAGTGAAGGCAGGATCCCCCCCTCTGCCCTGTGCGTCTCCAAACACGTCTTCGGTGATCGTCCAGACACAGTTAGAAGCGGGATTCGTCGCTAAAGACTATACGTCCCCAGTCGGCATCATTCCAGCCTGATCGAGCGTCGATTTTGTGCGTTCTTGGTGCGTCGATTTGTTTGTTATAGAGTGTAGATAAACTAACTTCATACGTTGTGTTTATCCAATTACTCAATTATAACTAAAATCACGTAGTTAAGTTTGATTAGTAATTTTATCTTCACGCTTAACTATCTACAAAGTGTTGGAAGTGCAGTTCGAAAGGAAAAATTCAAATGTAAAATCTTTTACAGGAAACAACTTTTATTAAAGCTAAATCATTAAATTAGATTTGGCACTTCTTCAAGAAAAGATAGTTAGTGTTCAATAACTTCTTCAAAAAAACGAAGCAGTGTCTGAAATCAGCTTTGCTTGCCAAAAGTAAGAGATTAAGAAAATTAAATTGTTTCCACGATGGTAATTATGTTACCATGAGGAAATAATTTCGTAAAAATGTCCAAGCCCATATGAAAGGTTTGCACCTTTTAGTTCGTAAAAGGTCTACAAATTGAATTATTTCAACACGTTTTTCGAATAGTTTTAAAATAATGCCATTAATGGAAGTATGATTGGTTTTTGTATCAATTTATGCTTTCAAAAGATTCTGTAGTTTTTTTTACAGTTTAAACCACAGGAAAGAGTTTTTTTCGTTTTAACCTTTTAAAATATATCAGTGTTAAATATCAGTGTCTTATTTATCATACCTGTGTGTATCATTACCTGTGTCTTATTTATGAATTTAATTTATCATATAAGAATAATTAGCGTACTTAATGCACATTTATTGAAGCATTTAGACTGTAACTTGGCACATTACATCCGTTCATTATTTCAAAAGTTATTATAGAGTTATTCTTTGAAAGAAGGAGGCAACTTTATTTATATTATTATATTTAAACATTGAGTTTAAAATTATTGATTTGTACTTGTATGAGAAATTTAGGAGAGATTGAATTTAATTTGACATTCTACATGAAAGTGTCAATTAAAAGAATTTAGATAAGATGAAAAAAATAGATATTAGATTAAATAAAATTAGATTAAAAAACTAAAAAATGTTAGATGCTAAAGTCTAAACTAAAGATTGGATTGAAAATATGTGTATGCGTTAATAATTTTATATAGATTATAAGGGATTTGAATTTCTACTTATTTACATGAAGAAATTAATCTAACTTAAAATCAACAAAACTATTTAGCCAAAAAATTGAATTAAAAATTGGATAATAAGCGTATGTGTTAATAAACGTTAAAAGTTTTCATGCATATTTCAGGCGACTAAAATTTGAGTTGAATAATTTTTTTAAATTATATTTTTGAACTTGAAAAAAAAAGTTTGTTTAAAAATAATTACTATTTCTTTAAAAACAATATTCTTTTGAAAAAAAATTTTCTTGGCCATAATACGACAAAATACGATTTAAGGGTGCATTACAGGAGGCCTAAATTTTTTCAATTTAACTGAAGCCATTTTGATATAAATATAACTAAATATTTATCGATTTGAAGTGGAAAAAAAAATTTGTGGTATCTTACTACATGTCACAATAGCTAGAAGTCGCTATACAGCAGTAGATGCAGGCACTAAATGACAAAATTAAACTATTTTTGGAGTAGAAGAAGGTTCTAAGTGCATTAGGAAACAAGCAGACGACGAGTAACCTTATTTTAGAAAACCTATCTTTTCTACTATAAATAAAAACGTCGAGAGTGCAAATGCTGTGACGTAATCAGTTTAAATGAGAGTTAGGGATTTATGAATTTGGTCAGTTAAAAGTTTGTTGACAAGAAACAAAGGCAAGGTATAAAGTTTAAAGCTTATTTACTCAAATTTATTAAAATGACCCTTTAAATAAGGATTTCCGGGTCATGTGCATCAATAGAAAAGCAAATATTTCAAACCTATCATCTTTGCTATGGGATCGAATTGAAGTTTCGATTATTAAATCATGCTTTTTTCAGGCGCTAATATGACTAAAGAGCTACTGCATTTTCAGGATTCCATAATACGAATAGTTTTGACAGCATGTAGATAAGATTATATACAGGGTTACTGAAAATTATGAAAACTGTCGAATATTACTTGTGCATAGGCAGGGCAGGAACTGTCCTTAAGAAATTAAAAAGTGGTGACAGTATTTTAGTAAAAAAGTTACTAATTTATTTTCATTAGTTTCCATTTTATTATTAAAAATGAAAAAAACTACGATTTTGTTACTAGATATGCTTAGTTGGAAAAATTAAGCGTTATGGTGGACGCGAATTTATAATATAAATTTATTTTCACACTTTTGTTACCACTTTTAAAATTTTTAAGCACACTACAATCCCTGCATATGGGTTCAAAAATCAAAGAATTACGTGTTTTAAAGATCTATACAATAATACCAAACTCTTACCCCTTGGTATGGAACAAAAGCAACTTTAGAATCTGAAGCGGACACCACTACTTTTTATTGCAGATTTGGATTCACCAGAAAAGAAACACCGATTTTCAAACTTTCCATCTAACGCTCCCTATGAACCAAAATTGAATTCCCATAAATATCCGAACCGAATTCGCATATTATTTATAAAAATTTAAACATTAGTCAGATCTATTAAGAAAATGGAGATGCTAAAAAAATATCTCATGATACCAAATTCATCCTATAATACTAATAACTTGAACAAAGAATCGAAAAACGAGGGTTGTAGTTGATTTACGCCGTACTAGAGCTGCACAGTGGGCGATTGGCAACGGTCTGGGAAACATCCCTGAGGATGATCCGAAGATATGCCATCACAATTTTGAACCTCTGCAGAGGGGATGGCACCCCCGCTTTGGAAGCCCGACGACCTGCACGAGAAGTCGAGCCCTTTACGGTAGAACAGTTCAACGAGGACCAATACCACACATCCTCGGTCCCTACACAGACTGATCCAAGTGGTCACCCACCCACACGCTGACCGCAGCCAGTGATGCTTGACTTCGATGATCTGCTGGGAACCGTGTCTTAACTGTCAGCCCCTGCGGGACCAAAAAACGAGGGAGTTCCTGTTTTAAGTTTCCACCACTCTTATGGGTTGAGATTCAGGGTCGAGTTTGTTATCATTTAATGTGTCTTTTAAAAATGTTCCATGCGCGCATTTTTCAGATTTGTAATCCGATTCATGTTACTTGAGGTATTTTGCATTTTTCCTACTTATCGAGCATATGTTTTGAGAAAAAATATTTTTTAATTACAATATTAAACAGCGCTTTTGGGAAGTATAATATTTATCGATAATATGCATTAAATAAAGTTAACATTTACATAATTTTAGATTTAACATTAATCTTTACTTAAAACATATCCTTTAATTACAGGCGACAAAGTGTAAGGAAAAATAAATCTCATTTATTAGATTATGCAATGCTTCAATAATCAAATTACAATATTCTTATATATTTGTGCTTTCTTGCTTCAGAAATAGACTGCTTCTAATTAAAAATTTTATAAATATAAAAAAAGAAGCTAGAAATAAATGCATCAAATTAGTTCGCAGTTACTGAATTAACTGAACTAGTCACGGAAATAAATACTGCTTTATGAATATTTGAAATATTATGTAATGAGGGATTATGATGACGTAAGAGATACTTTTGTTACATATTTAATTAAGGATTAATTTCCTAAAGTGTTTTTATTCTTCCTTATTTGCCTTATTCTTCTAATTGCTTTGCGCGATATTTTTGAATATTTGAAAGGAAAAAAACGAAATGAATCTTTTAAACAAATTTTAGCTTAATTGTAATCTCTAAATTTGTTTTTAAATTTAGTTTAATTTATTCGCAAAATACATAAAACTGTTTTTGATTACACAATGATAAAATATATTCGAGATTTTTCCGTTCACTTTTAAACTCGATATTATTAGATTATTTAGAATTTGTACTTTTTTCTTTTTTTTTAAACTATGTTTATATTATGCAAAATGAATAATTAGAGAGTCTCAGTTATTGATTCCCTTTAAGTCCAAGATTTTTAGGCTAATAAATTCTGACATTGAAAGCTATAAAAGCTTATTTTTCTATTCTTGGCTTCTAAACAAAATTTGACCTCTTGAGAGTGTTTCTAAATAGAGCTACATTTTTATTTTACTTTATAACCGTCGTTGAACAGCCAACTCAATTTTGGGTTAACGACTACTAATGTTCAAGTCCGTAGCCTTATAATTTTGAACCCAATCCAGAAGACAAGGGAACTCCGGGATGAAATATTGGAAGAAATTTGCCTTCGTGAAGGACTTCTTGATCGAGTGTTACGTGGAGAGGAAAACCACGAAAACATGGTTAGCCTGACGGCAAGGGATCTCTAACCCATGATCCGTTTACCACTGAGGATATTATACGTCAGTACTGTGGTCGGTGAGAGCCGAGAGTGGAATTCGTATCTCCCAGCCATCGTTGGTATTCGAACCTGGTTCACTACATTGGAAGGCGAATTCTCTATCCCCTGAGCTACCAGGGCTCAGTTACATTTTTAGACATTTATAAAAATAAACAAATTTTAAACCCTTTTTTTGAAGAAAAAGCCGCATTTTGAGACGTTTAAAAAAACTTATTTTACGCCTTGTTTAGAAAAGCCATGTTTTAAAATAGAATTATATTTTAAAACTTATTTAAGAAGAAAAACTTTTATAAAATTCCGAATTTCAAGCAGTTTTCAAAAAAAAATTTTTTTTAAAGAAAACGTTCTTAAAGCGAGTTTTAAAAGAAAGCCACATTTTAAGCGTCTTAAAAGATAGAGGATATGTCTTAAGAGTGCCTTAAACCTCAAAACGAAACTTTACTTTTAAAATTATACAAAATGTCTTACAGTAAGAATTCACTTTACTTTTAAAATAAGTATTTTAAATGTCTAAAAAATATATTAAATTTTTAATAAAATGTCCATTTAGCAACAAAAAAATTTTTAATTAAGAAATTTCTTACAATTACTATTTTTTGTTCAGCCTACGTAGGGACCGAGGGTGTGCGGTATCGGTCCTCGTTAAACTGTTCTACCGTAAAGTGCTGGACTTCGCGCACAGGTCGTCGAGCTACCAAGGCATGGGAGATATCCCCTCTGCAGAGGATCAAAATTGTGATGGCATGTCTTCAGATCAGGAGAAATTTTTCCCAGACAGTCGCCATTAGCTCATTGTGCTGCTCTAGTACGACGTAAATATAGTACCTACCTAACAGAAAATGTTTGTTCTGTTGTCTGATTACATAACTAAATATATCGTATACACTAACTGATACTCATATTTAAAGTAGGCCCCCAAAACCATTAAAATTGCATTCTACATTAATTTGTGAAAATCTGAGTTCAAAACTTATTAAAGCGTTCCGTTCTTCACTTTGTGCGCAGTACATTTATTATGGAGAGAATCCCAATCTAAGGATTTTACGCATCAGTTTTGGGATTAAATAATTTTTCTCAACGAACAAGTATGTTTAATCATACATAACTCGAATCTTAAATGTATGTTTCATATTTTAATTTTCACCGTTATTCCGAATTCTTAGTCCATTAGAAATGATAAATTTAATCTTCTGACTAGCTATTTCCCTTCAACGGTATAAATATTATTTCCTCCCCACTCCATTAAGAAATGATAAATTTAATTTCGGATGAAAGGAAAAATCGTTTAGTAAACACAAAAGTTTCTCTAAACAAGATCTTTTATCTCTGGTTGACTTACCAACATTTATTGTTGAGTTTTATAGCTTTTCCTTTTTCGTCGTACTTAATCTCTCGTATAAACGCGGAGCAAGCGACGAAGCTTATCACAAAATACTCAATTACCTAGTATATTGTGCTGTGGTACCGCAATTTAAGCGCACTGATTAAGGGCTTAAAACGTTCTATCAGGCCTCGCTCTCGAATACACTGGTCGCTAGAGTACTATTGATTTTATCAGTAAACAGTGTTTACCCACCTATAGTTTGGCCACGGTATCGGCCTTTAATTATATTTCTCCTAAATTGTAAATAAATACTTGATTTGAGTTTTTGGTACGTAGTAAAAATCGCTCATTTCAGAACTATAGTTGCATACAAATATTAATTATTTAAACTTATAAATAATATGATATCGTAAAAACATATATTATCAAAAGATCATTTTCGAATAAAATATTCCATTTGTGAATAATGAGCGAAACTCTATTTACTAAATTTGAAAAACATATCTAAAGTCTTAATTCGTTTCTTGTAAAATTTTGCTAAGCAGTTAGGATTTCATTTCATTTTATAACCGGGGTTGAGCAGCAGACCCGATTCTAAGTTTACGACCACCAATGCGTGTCAATTTTGAACCCAAACCAGAAGTAAAAGGAACTCCTGGATCAAGCACTGAGATAAACTAACCTGCATGGAGAACTTTTTCATGGAGCTAACCCGCATTTGGGTGACATGGAAAAATAAAAAATCACGAAAACCTCCCATGGTCAGCCCGACGACGAGGGAGAATCTGTCAACCAACAAAGGTATTTTACGCCAGCAATGTGGTCGATGCGAGCCGGGAGTTAAATTCTTGTGAACCAGCCACTGCTGGGATTCGAATCTGGGTCACCTTAAAGGGAGGCAAACGCTCTATCCTTTGTGCCATTTTTAAACCCCCGTCGATCTTTTTAAACCCTCAACACCCTTTTTAAACTCCCATCACCCTTTTAAACCACACCACTCCCTTTAAACCGAATGTTTACTTTTCACATAAACAGTGATAAAACTATATTTTTATACAGAAGGTAGCAAAACTAATGCTCAAAACTGTAAGAAGTGATAAAACTTGACTAAACAAGTTACTTTCATTAAACAATGTGGGGTTGGAAAGAAAAGGGCGATCAACGAAAACTACTTCCTTGATGCTTGAAATATATAGTCAACAGCTAAAAGCAGATCTCAACAGTTTATGCAGGAAATTGGTCTTAAATTTGGAAATCATTTATGCTACTTTGATCTTTTGGATATTTTGCCATATCTCTGAACCTAGACCAAATTTTAGCCTATACCTTGCGTCTAAACCTATTTTTAGGCAACAAAAAAAAAGTATGAGTTTAATAATTATTTTGCTTTTTTTAATTGAATTTACAAACAACAGAAAAAATTCAGATTTTTTTACATCTTTCCAATTACAATTGAATGGAGACAACAATCACATTTCGAACTGTGAGATTTTACACGAGTGTCATTTTAAAATGTAAGAACCTGAAATTTGAACAAAACCGGGAAAATGGTTCTTGAATAGTAAAAACTAAGTTATAATTTATTTTTTAATTTTTATAGCTCAGGCACTGTTTGACCGATATAGCCTGTATTTTAATATTTGTCTTTTAAAATTGCGTAATCAAAAAACGCAAAGATTTTTTAGGATCACATAAATATATTTAGAAGAAGTTTAGAAAATTATTAGTTAAATGGTTAAAAATAATTTACCGCATTATCTTTGAGAAGGAGATTATAATAACGTATTCTGAGATAGTTTTATGTAATTAGTTTAATAAAATGCCTATAGCAAAAACCTAAAATGTTTAAAAAATAATAATAATAAATAACTCAAATTTCGGCTAGTTTTCAAATTAAAATAGTATGAAATATTGGGCTCGGGATTTTTTTATTTTTATTTTATACTAATCCACTATCCACTAATCTCAACTGCAGCTGAGGTTTTGAAGGTAACTTCAGATACAGAACAGGCAAATCCATCTATCGGATTTTTCTGGAACTAACTGGACAGCAGACGGTTAATAAGAAAATTAAATCCTACATATTAACAATCTGCCGTCCAGTTAGTTATATTTGCCATAGCGTTAGTCTTTTTTTTATAATTGAATTAAAGTAATAGTATTTATTTGTTGTTGTTGCGTATACCTGTGTAAGCAGAGGGGTGCGATTGTTCTTGTTTTCCAGTGGCGCCATCTATGACCAAGAATTCGACTTCTGTCACACCCATTTGTCGCACCCGTTTATAGGGCGGACCCATTCATACATCCATTCATTCATCCATTCATTCATCCACAGATTGTAATTTTGACCTGAATCAGAGAACGAAAAAAAGACGGACAATGGGACAAACATAGAAGAACCAATCCTTGTATATATTGCACTCATACTTGAAAGTATAGAATAGAAAATAACATTGATAGATAAGTGAAATTATCTAAAAATGCAGAGCTGATAGACAAAATCTGATTTCATATTTGGATTCAGCAACCCAAATATAGCTAAAATCCATTCTAAAATCCCAGGCAGCAGCAAAAAAACTTGTTGACCAGTTTTATCTAATATTGAAGACATGTTTAATCAGAGGTAGCACGTTTTTACTCCCGATTTTGCAACTAAATTCATAATCTGTGACCATAATGGTAATTACAAATTATAATATAATACGGTGATAAATTTACGAAGAATATGTTTAAGAACATAAAAAATATGATTATTAAATCAAAAGTTCTTTAGGAGTTAACGATTTTTTTTTTATATATATACTACATACACACTATTTCGTATATAGAATGCAAACTAATCCATGTGATATTCACAGTTTTGCCTCCATATTCTTCATCAATACGCTAAAAAAAATTTGAATTTCAAATTTTTGTAAATTGTAAACTCTTCCTAACATTTACCAACAGAAATGCTAAGAAATTATTGAGCAACATTTTATTTTTAAAAAAAATAAACCGACATCGGTAGATCGTAAAGAAAAATAAATTGAGATTTTCTGAATTTGAACGGAGTGCTTAAGAAGAAAGAACCATTCATAATTTAAAAGGAAATTTCAGAAACAAGGACCCGAGAGACGACAAGTGTTCCGTTTTTCAATCGAATAGCGATAGATTCTCAAACGGAGAAAATTCGTTTTGATAACTATATTCCCTGAATTCTTATAGAAACTTGTTTTTCAAATAAGTTTCCTTTTCAAATAGATAAATCAAATAAATGTGTTATAATTTTTTTCCTTTTCTACAAATAGGAAAAAAAATGATAAAATAAAGATTTTAAGAACCAGAAATGATTTAAAGGCATAAAAAATGTATGAGAAATCCTTAATTATAGATATCCTTTTTTTTTTTTCATTTTCCGTTTCTTTGAATTTTTTTAACTTTCAGTTTCATTGTTTTTCAAAAGTATTTTTTCAACGTAGGAAAAAATAAATCCACGACTAAATGATATTGTGCTTCTGTCAAACAGTCTAGAGCAGGGATGGCGAACCAATGGCACGCGTGCCATTTATGACACGCGACACAATATTTTGGGCACTCCACCGATCACAATTGTTGTTACACTATGAATTGTTATTACACAAATGTTATTACGCTATGAAGCATATGTAACAATTAAATTAAAATTCACAAAAAACACGCAAAATAATAAACAATTATTAATAAAACAATTAAAAATTAATACTAAAAAACAATTAATAACCGTAAAAAACAAGCTAACAATAAATAACTAGCAAAAAAAATCAACATCCCTGCTTAAACTAACATCTTACAACCTAATATAAGTAATTGGTCATCTAATCTGCAACAACAGAGGTCACACTGATATTACTTTAAGTTGAATTGCGTGTATAACTGAGACATTGCAAAATGTATTTTTTTTTTCAATGTAAATAAAGAGTTTTGAGTTGATAGTATTTAGTATTATTATTTTCCCAATAATCACGAAGTCAAAATTATTTGACGGCACGTCTATGACCTCATTAAGAAATTTTTTAGAGAAAATGGCACTTTGGTGTATAAAGGTTCGCCACCCCTGGTCTAGAGTTTAAGGGAATGGAGGTAACGGATAAAATTCCTATAATGGCTTATACTGTATCCGTCTTCTTTGCTTGATATCCTTCAGTTTGTTACGATATTATAAATCAGACTTTTAAACGAGAATAAAATCAGAAGATTTATGTGCGTATTGATTAAAAAAAGGGATCCGAGCTGCCCCCACCGATCCGTCAAATATTCTGCAGCATAGAGATAGCGGGTTCGAATCCCACCGTAAACTTTGTGTTGTCTTTCTCTCATTTATGTTATCAGTTCTTCTTGACAAAGGCTTATAAACTTCGTTGGTAATGAGCACGTATGTTTCTAAGTAACAATATATAAATTAGGAATTAAATTTCCTTAAAATCCGTTTCACGTTTAGGTCATTTCTAAAGATGAAGCAGGTACGTCGTACTAAAGCTGCATAATGGGCTATGAACGACGGTAGGGGAAACATCCCTGGAGATGATCCTTAGACATATCATAACAATTTTGATCCTCTGCTGAGAGGATCTCATTCGTAAGGCCACTTCCTCAATTTAGACATCGATCTGAAGGGGAAGGAAATTTTCTCAAGATCTCTGTACCCATAGGACTGCTCAGCGACCTACCACAGGACTTTCGATTCCACAAATGTTTACAAACATGAATTCGGCGGGTCTTTGCGGATTCGAGGATCGAACCCCGGTCCCTGCGGACCGGAGCTCGACTCTCTAACCATCTCATCTTACTACTACGGCCCTGTCAAAGATGAGTGAAAGTATGCTTTATATTAGCATAGAAAAATTCAATCCAAATTCTAAAATATATAACTTGGTTTGGCACTAAAGCTGGCACATGCAAATACATCCCCACCTTAGTTTAGATTGGAGGACAGTTGGTGGCAGTAATCACCTTACCTCCGCACCACGCTCCCAAGCAGCCAAGAGTGGGAGAACTTTTCTGACACTAGACGTATTTCAAACCACAACCAGAGAAGATGCATTGCTATCAGACTCCCGCTCTTTAGCAAGGGGTACTAAACTGCGTCCTAAGGAGAGTCTAAACCCACTACACAGCATGGGTGTTAAAACTATATAACACTTCCAAACTATCAAATTTTGCTCTTCGAGATAAGTCTCGTATAGTGGCAAATGTAACCTAGTAAGAGAGGACTTAAACTGAGTAAGATGATCTTTGATTTCAAAATCGTGAAAATTATTTTTAAATATTTCAAGAAAAACATTTGAATGAATTTTACTCAAAAAAGCATTTAAATGATTTTAAATTATTTAAATGTTTTTAATAACTTCTTAAAGATTCTAAAATTTGCTGCATTTACCTGCGGCATCCAACGTAATTCAGTTTATTCGAATAATTTTGTAATTAGAGACCCCTAATTCTTTATATTATTTTTTTTTTTAACTTTCGACCGGCAGTACTTTTCGAAGAACCGTTAATCGAATTTTTGAAGTTATTGAAAGGAGAGAGAAAAAACATAAACATGAAAAATAATAAAATACATGCATAAAAGATACTCATTCGTAAATCGTAATAAACAGTTTTTATCACGTTATTCCGAAATTATTTCGACATTCACAGTATTAGAAAAAAATAAAATAAACAGCCCGTCCACAAAATATATAGAATACCTTTTTTTAAAAAAAAAAAAACACACATTAGGACCTTCAGATACCAATTTTCGATTAGCTCTTTAATGGATAAAATCAGATTCGCTACTTCCACTTCATTTCCTAATTCGAACTTCCACTATCAGCCAGGAAATATCATTTTCCTAGTTTTTAATATAAGTTCTGTATCAAAATGGCTTCTGCAGCTGGATATTAATGACATGTCAGAAAGAAGGAAAAAAAATGTAAAATCAAAATCTTCTTTTTCCCTCTTCTGCAACTGCAGCAGAGATTTAGAATTTTGCTTTGTTAAAATTCCGAGTAATCTGTCATCTTTTGCAGACGATTTTTGTGCTAACTTTGAGTGTGGAATAAAAACGTACTCTCATTTACAAAAATGGCGAAAAAGAAAAGATTTCTGTAAATGGAACAGAAAATTTATAAAAGAAACTGGAAACTGTAATATATAGGTAGGGATTGAATTGCGAAGGAAAGTTTATTTAGATCATCCATCATTGTGAATTTCAAGTTTAATCCTGTAAATGCGCGTGCCAAAAAAAGTTTTACGATGAAATTACCTGATTTTGTCAGATTTATTTAGTGGAGAGTTTAGTAAATGGGAATAAAACTGCAAAATTCCCATTAATTCTTTTAAGTTTAATTATTTTAAAACTGTTTCCCAAAGTGAAAATTACAATAAAATATTTCTATTTTTTACATTTTTATTATTATGAAATTTATATAGTACATTATTGTTATATGATTTAAACTTTATTTTTTATGATATTTTATAAATAATTAATCCTAAAATTTATTAATAATTTTTAATTACTTTTATAAACACATTTTTATGACATCGTCTGCGAACATTGTAATTAAAATTTCTACAAAAAAAACGTATTTCTTTTAAAATAAAATACTTCATAGTAATATTAATCACAAATATTGAAACATTTTTCGCATTTCTTCTGATTTTCTGTTTCTGCTTTTGAAAACAAAATTTCACAAAAAGTTTGAGACATTACTTCAAATGTCTAAATTTGTCTTTTAATTTACCAAAAACTATAAACAAAGAATTGGTTTAGTTTTTATAATGTAGATTTGTGTTACAAAGACTACATTAGCGTTAAATTTAAATGAAATCTGTCGAAAGTGTTAAAGTTATTACCTAAGAAAAGTCAATAATAATGTTCACATAAGATCTGCACAACTCGATCACAACAGAACTATCTAGGTTCTGTATAAAAGCTTACGTAAAAATTACAAACGTAAGCGTGCGGGATTCTCAATAAAGTGCACAATCTTTCTAAATAAAAAATAGCAATTTTGTTATTACGAAATCTACGTTGTCTTTTCTTACAAGAGTTTAAATTTATACTTAAGAAAAGTAGTGTTTGTCTTAATATAAAAATTCCTACATCTTTTTTAGCTGCGATCAACTCAACTTTAATTTAAAAAATTAAAATTATTGTTTTGCATTTATGTAAAGTGTTAAAAAGTCATAAGGTTCAAAAAATTGAGAAACTGGTAACCAATGTATCAACTCGAATTCATAATATTCTACTCATAATGCAAAGTCAAAATCCAGATGCTTTATATATTGCTTTATTGAAATTACATACATTTGCAGGCTTGTGTGCTCAATTTAGGCTTCTAAACCTTTATCAAGTAGAAAGACAGATAGAACATTTCAGAGAATGACATCACGAAATTACAACCAAGGTTTCGAAGTTACATTCGAACCCGACACCTCTACATGCGTTTGGCGATTGATATCGCTCGGCCAGGGAGGCCTCGTCAAGATGCATCGTTTTTGTTGTTGTTGTAGTTAATTTACGTCGCACTAGAGCTGCACAATGGGCTATTGGCGACGGTCTGGGAAACACCCCTGAGGATAATTCGAAGACATGTCATCACAATTTTGATCCTTTGCAGAGGGGATAGCACCCCCGCTTCGGTAGCCCGACGACCTGCACGCGAAGTCGAGCACTTTACGGTAGAACAGTTTAGCGAGGACCCATACCACACACCCTCGGTCACTACGCAGACTAATCCAAGTGGTCACCCACCCGCACACTGACCGCAACCAGTGATGCTTAACTTCGGTGATCTGCTGGGAACCGTGTCTTAACGATCAGTCCACTGCGGGACGTCAAGATGCTTCGAATTTTAAAAAATGAAAATGGTTTATACTCTCAGTTTCGAAGAAACCTGATCTCTCATATTAGATACATGAGACCTAAATTTGGTTTGCGATCACAATCTTGAAGAAATCTTGTCTTAAACCTATAAAAATGTCCACGTCAGAGACTGAACTAGATCAGTGTTCCACCATCAGTCAATCTACTTCCGTTGGCCCCATTCCTATTGGACGATTTGCATTCCACTCAGAATAAAAACGTATTCTATTGGCTGTATTTGTAACTGATTGATCATTGATGGATTTCCAGAGGACAGGTGAGTGAAGTGACTTCAGCTAAGATACCTCGATTGAGAAAAATGGGTATAAAAAAAGTATTTATCCTGATTTATAAGAAGTTATTCTTACATTAATTTTTAATCAAATTTTACTATATCTTAATATAGGAAAAATTGTAGTTATGAAAAAAATGTAAATAATGCTTAGATTTAATATATTACGCCTTATTTTTCTTTTTTTTAAATTTCTTCTTTAAAATTGCAAAGTAAATAAATCTTTTTTTCTAATTTGTAAAAATAGGCCAAATTTATGATCGGGTTATTGATTTTTGGTTTCAACTACAAGAAATATAAAATCGTTTTACGTAAAACTTCCCATATCTTATTTATGAAAAACTCAAATTCACTTTATCTTATTAATATGAAATTTTTTTTTAATTCATTCTGTTTATGAACAACCAACGCCATTTTTTGTTGACCCTACTAATTGAAATGCTTTTCCTTTTTTTACAATGAGAAAATATCAAACAAACCATCGAAACGAAAACAAACTCTTCTTAAGAATCAGTGCAGTCGTCATTTTTTTAATACCAAACTTTTAAAAGAAATGAACAAAAAAACAGCATGTATTTGTCGCGCTGTTATAAATGAACCTTAAGTATCACTCACAAATTAAAAAGAAAAAACTATAAGTTAGAGGAAATAAAAATCGTGTTTAAAATGAGAAAGCTAGTTGAAAAAAATACCTCTCCAAAATCCTCAGTCGTTGTTAGTTCTTGAAGGAAAAGCTTCTACTCTGGATTTTTTTCAATCGAAAACGCAAACGATGTGGAAAAAGTTCATCTTTTCTTTGCTATCTTGATCAAAATTCTTTGCTGGAGGGTGTTAGAAGCCTACGCTTCTCTGATTCGTTAGGTATTACAAACTTACCAGCATTTCGATTTGCTTTTTGCCTTTTCGATTTTTTTTTTGTTCATTTTTTTTTATTTTATAAAAGTAAACTTACAATGTCGCTATTTTAAAGAAAATAGTTCAGCACATCATGTGAAAATGCATTAAACTTGATTCTATCTTTATTTAGAAAGTTTACAACAGTAACATGTAAAGTGATATTAGAAAAACAGTTCATTTTTTTTTCTGTGGGGTTTTCTTAAATTTTTTTTTATAAAAATAAACTTACATTGTCGTGATTTTAAAGAAAATAGTTCAGTTGCAACATGTGAAAATGTATTAAACTTGATTCTATCAGTTTATTCAGAAAGTTTACAATAATAAAATGAAAAGTGATATTACAAAAACATTTATATTTTTCTGTAGATTTTTTCTTGATTTTTTCATTTTATAAAAATGAACTTACAATGTCACAAGTTTAAAGAAAATAGTTCAATTCAACATCTGAAAAAGTATTAAACTTGATTCTATCAGTTTATTAAGTTTGCAACAATAAATCGTAAAGTGATATTACAAAAACATTCAATTTTTTCTGTAGATTTTTTTTTTATAATTTTTTTCATTTTATAAATATAAACTTACTATGTCACAAGTTTAAAGAAAATAGTTCAGGACATCATGTGAAAATGTATTAAACTTGATTCTATCAGTTTATTCATAAAGTTTACAACAATAAAATGTAAAGTGGTATTACAAAAGCATTCAATTTTTTCTGCAGATTTTTTTTTTAATTTTTCCATCGTATAGAAATAAACTTACATTGTCGCGATCTTGAAGAAAATAGTTTAGCACATCATGCGAAGATGCACTAAACTTGATTCGATCAGAGTTTATTTAGAAAGCTCACAACATGATATTTTAAAAACACTCGGATTTTTCAGATTTTGAAAAATGCATTAAACTTAACCTAATCGTTATATTTAAAAAGCTAACTGTAATAACATGTGTAACATTTTAAAAACACTCCTCGGATGTTTTTGAAAAGACCTCTAAGTTTAATCTAATCATTATACTTTAAAAAAATTCTATGAAAACATAGCGATATAAAACATTTAGATTTTTGAATTTTAAAAAATGCTCTAAATTTGATCGAATCATTTAATTTAAGAAACTTAAATCATGTTAAGTGATATTTTATTAAATGATATTGTTAATTTTGGAAAATGCACTAAACTTGATCCAAACTTTATGTGTGAAAGTCTTAGTTAAGTTTCAATTCATATTTTAAAATTATTTTGATTTGGAACTAAGAACATGTTTCAAATGTTCTGTTTGTGTAAAACCATTTTTACTATAATGTCTCCTAATAAAACGGTTTTGAGCAATTGAATTTTAAAGTTTTGTAAACGACTTATTCATACTATACATTGTAGACATGATTTTTCTCAAGTTCAGAAAACGACACTGTAAAATATTTCAGAAACTAATTTTGACTCAACAAAAATGTTTTCAAAAATCTCAGAGAACTTCATTTAATATCGTGTTTCCGATCAATTGAGAAACATTTATTTTATTTTCAAAACAGAATCGTATTTACGCCGATTCAGTTAATGAGTATAGGGTAGTTATTAAATTCTAACAGGTTTCCGAAATATTAAGAAACGGTTGTAGGAAAAACTTCAAAATAATAAGAAAAAAAATCCATATTTACCAAAAGAGGTAACCGAAATATTAAGTTTTTTTTTTNTTTTTTTTTTTTTTTTTTTTTTTTTTTTTTTTTTTTTGAAAACTGCATGCACCGTAATTGCCCTATATTCAAAAACGTTTCTGGATTTTTTTACATTTTATCTTATAATCTTTCACTAATTTTTTTGAGTTCAATTTAATGACAGTTTTGGAGAATAAAATAATAAACATTAAAATTCAAATATAACTTACATACTATTTAAAATTAAATAATTTTCTACATATCAACTTAGAACAAAAGATTTAAGCCAATTAAATACGTATTTATGGAAGCCAAATGACGTAGTTGTCGATAACTTTCATTGACCGTCAGCGAGCAAACTACGCTTGAAAGAAAAAGTTCTTGCAATTATAAAAAATTCCAATTTTTCTTTACTTTAAAGATGCGTTTTCAATCAAAAAATCCTGATTGATGCTGAGTTATAGTTTAAAAAACTATAATTAAAAATAGTTTTAGAGAATTTTTCAAATATTATTGATTAATTATTATCAACTGCAATTTCGAAAGTGATAGAAGATACAAGATGGAAACGTTGAATGAATTCTCTCATTTGGAGTTTTTGGAGCACGTTTCAAAATGTTCTAACCTCGGCGTTCGAAAACAGACAAAAAAAAGTTAAATCGGTCTATCTTAAGTGAAGTGTGGAGGTGTTCAATCTTTCTCTCTTTGTTATAAGCGAACTTAGAATTTAATTAACTATTTGAAAACAAAATTTTTTTATTTTAATACGCGACATTTCCCAACGCTATTCCAACTGAATTTTTTATTGTAACTTTTTCATTGAAATATAAAAAAAAGTGTTTGAGTGCCTTAAGCTCGAAACAAAACTTCAATTTTAAACTGAATATACAATTTTGATGGAAGGAATCATTTGGATTTTAAAATGGACAAGTAGCTTAAATATTATTTTTTAAAAATATTAAAACTTTTAATCAATAAATCATCAATAAATAATTTTAATTTTTGACATACTAAAGGCCCAAAAAATTCAGCGCACGAGTAATTTAAAAAAATATTAAAAAATAGGGTTCGAATGCGGTTGTAAAAAATAGGGAAAACGTAAGCGAGCAATCAAGATTAACCGTTACCAACACACAAAAGTAATAAAAACATTCTATTATTCGCCTTTGTATTTTATGACAAGAGAAATAGTGCAAAAAGCTCTACCTAAACCCTTCATATAATTTTTATTTTAAAGTTAATCACGGAGGAACGAATTCAAAATTCTCTAGTCACTTGTTTGTTCTGTTTCTTTGTTCTTTTCTTTTTCATTCTTGAGTCAGACATAGTTTCTAGTACTATTTTATTTTTCTAGCTTGAGTGCGCATTTTTGTAAGAAATTTATTTTGAATTTGGAAAAACAAATCCTTACTTTATCTACGGAATTAAACTGTCTGAATTTAAACTATCTGAATTAAACTGTACATTCAAATAATAGATAAATTTAGTTAATAATACTGCAATTCATGTACCGAGGATAGAAATGTAACTTAGACCCGGATTATTTATCTCAAACTTACATAAAACTTTACAAATTTCGAACAACTTTAATTATAACGTTTGCACATTTTATTCATAAATAATAAAACAAAGGAAAAATTTAGTCAAATTCCTTAATTATAAATTAAAAATGTATCGATTGTTTAGTAAAACTTAATTACTTCAAAGATAATCTATAAATCAAACATTCCAAACTTAGACAAATTCCTCGCAGTCGCCTACTTTAGAATGAAAGAGAGAGTTTTAGGAACGCTTCTAACTGATTCTGAATAGATTTTGAACTCGGATGGAGTTCAAACCAGACTTCATTTAGTTTATTCTCGAACGGCTAACTCGTTCTCTAAAATTGATATCTTCCACCTAATTAATTTGCCCTGAGATGGTTTGTCGTTGACTTCATTTCATTTGGGAACAGCTTTGTGACTCGTCGTTAATAATAAAGCTAACGTCAGAAAAGCATTAAATTATCTATATTAAAATTGACGAACGGATGGTGTTTATGTTTACATCTAGGTGGGTTTCTCTTTGATCTATGACGAAAATATTTTGCCTGTCCGGATTACAGCAGTGACCTTTACAGAATTACATTAATAAATAAATATTAGTTCCTCGTCTATTTAAAGGCACAAAATTAAAATAAAATGCGTTATAATATTAGGGAGAAAAATAATAAGTGTATAAAAATAATAAGTGGCAAACAGAATGAACTTACTAACACAACAGAAAGCGTTTTGTCAATAACTCGATACTAGTTAAAAATTTTATTTTAAATGTTTTTAAAATTTGACTTTTACGAACGACTTTTTAAAATTGGATTTCTCTGAAACTATTCGACCGATTTCGCTCAAATTTTGTATTTTGCCATTTAAAATTAAGTTCTTAAAAATTATATTAAAAAAAATTGCATGCCTTGAAATTCAAAGTTTTGTCGTTTATTTTTAAATAAAATAATGAAAAATAATTAATCGTTATTAAAAATTAATTTCTCATGGATTTCTATTGGCTTATAAAGTTTTCGAGATATGTCGAAATACGCAAAAAGAAATATTAACAGTAAGGGGTCCGAAATTTCGGCCTCTCTGCTGATCAAACTAGTAAGATCTTATTTTCCCCGATCGCGGCTTTCACCTTTTGTGGTCAGTAATGTGACTTTTGGAGATCAGTAATCGTAAAACGTCAAAACAAAAGGTGTGTTTAGCAAGAGAAAATACATTTTTGTGCGAGAAAAGAATACATTTTGAATTTTGTTTATTGAAAATACATTGTGCTACTTTCGTAACTTATATATTGTTTGCACCAACTTATCAACATATTTGAGGTTGACCCCTCAAACTTCTAAGATTGTCTCCTAGCACATATTAATCCGACTGGATCATAAGTTATTCAAGGTTTTTTTTATTTATTTTTTTTATTTTGAGCGCTATGCAACTGTAGCCTGATTTAGAAATCCTCCGGCTATAAGCACAAAACTGTCTGGGGCAAAACTGATCACAATCTTAAACCTAATTTATGCATTGTTTATTTACAAATCGCTACTTAATTATTTTTAACGTAAGTGTATTTTGATAAATTATTACATTTGAGCTTATATTTATATATTTGTTTCAATTTTTGTTAACTCATAATTATAATGGACTACTTTTAAGAAAAAAAAAGAAGAAAAATATTTGCAACATATAGTTGGGCCCATATTTATTAAAGACCTACATCTGGCCCTCTCAAGTCTTTTAATAAATCAGGCTCGGTCTAAAGCAGGAAAAAATAATTTTAGAAGAATGCCCATCTCCCATCGGAAAAATCTCTAAATTTCGTCACTTTTTTCTCAGTCTACTTCTATGTGGCATTGTTAATCATAACAATCACTGAAATTTAGTAACTTACAATATGTAATATCGGCTATTTTTTTTTTTTTTAATTTAACTCTGGCTCGACAGCCCATAGAGGGCATGTTAAGTAGAATATTATCAAAATTAATACCGCTGACTGGACCCGTTCCTAGGCTGGAGTGAAGCTGGACTAGTGGCCAAGTCCTGGGCTATATGGTTAAGGGTTTTTCATAACCTAGGTACATGCTCAGGGCTTGGAGGAAAGGGGAAAAAAAGCCCATAGAGGGCCAAAGCCCACTGTGCCCATCTCAATTTTCTTGACCTTTGGGCTCTGAGGTGCCAGTGCAAATGCTCCGGTTATGTAGTCACCCCAACTCGGAACCCCCAGCGTTTAGTTCCCAAGCATACTTAGTACTCATATTATCGACCCACTAAAGGGCTGAAAGGTTGAGTCAACCTCACCCGGCCCGAGGATCGAACCAAAGACCTATGACACGACAGCGCGAAGCACTACCACTCAGCTACTGGTCATCATTTTTTATTTAATTACATTAAACAAATTTCTTATTTTTATGTCTTACATAGTTTAAGATGTTTTACTTATTACAAAAACAAAAAGTTTGGAAGACTAATTATTGCTGTAAAATTATTTATAATCCATAAAGCCTCTTGGTATGTATTATCTTACAAACAAAATTTCTTATTTTTATGTCTCGCCTAATTTAATATGTTTATTTATTTATTTGCAAAAACAAAAAGGTTTGAAAAGCAAACTACTTTTTTAAAATTATTTACAACCTATAAAGCGTATTGGTAACTCTTTATTTAATCGTACAAACAAAATATCTTATTTTCATAGCTCGCATAAATTATATGTTTTATTACGTTTAAAAAAATTATAGCTTTTTGATGTCTTTTTTAACTACAAAAACATAATTTTATACTGTTCCACAATTTTTGCTCAAATAATTCAACAAAATGCATTTAGGAATCATTTTAAGATGTTTGTGTTTAAAAAACTATAGATACCAAAGCATCTTCATCTGTTATTAATTATTTCAAAGCAATAATTTGTAAATTAAGTCGAATTTAAGACGTTTGTGTTCAAAAAACTATCAATACCAAAATATTTTCATCTGTTATAAATTATTTCAAAGCAATAATTTGTAAATTAAGTTGAATAAAATATCTGAATATAAAGTTTTCACAAACATTAACATTCAAAAACAGTTATCTTTAATAGAAGATAACCTTACGAAGTAATTTCATGTCGCCTTATAAGTAATTTAAATATCGATAAATCAAAATGTTATTTATATTATTCACGGTTCTGAGGAAATAAAACAATTAGCTTTGCTTTAAAGCTTAATCTTATAGTCGGAAAATCTTTAAGTAGTCAAAACTACTTTGACAATATAATCTGTCGTCATCGTAAAAACTTTTTTTTAAATTCCTTTTCCAACCAAAAGTGAATTCTAATTATTTTATCACTTACTGTCATTACTGTTTAAAAGTTGAAGACATAACCTAATATAAATCAGTTTTTCTAACATTTTAAAAAAATATTTAAAGTTTCATATCAAAAATTAGATTATGATTTTTCTTCATTGTCAAGTGGGAAAATATTTTAAAAGCAATGTTAATTTCTACGATGCAATGTATACCTTGTAGAAAATTTTGGCATTTAGTTCTGTTGAAGTTAACTAAATACATTTTTGAGTACAAAACTTTAAGTTGCAAACTAAATAATTACATAAATTGACAAAATAACAACTGCTTGAAAGAATTAGTGCAAATATATTACTAATAAAATATACACAGAAGAGCCATTACATTATGATCACCCTCCATCTATAACAATGGACTCGCTCTGGTTTTCATGGTTTCTCGCCCAGGAACAATGTTTTTATGGGGCACATTAGGACCCATAATCCTCGTAGAACAATCCCTGACGACTGTAAGCTACTTGAACATAGTTACAGACCAGGTTCACCCATTCATGGCAACAGTTTTTCCTGCGGGGGATAGTATTTACCAATAGGATAATGCACCATGTCATAAGGGTCGAATCGTCGAGGAACATTCCAGTGACTTCCAAGTCATGTCTTGGCCCCCAAATTCACCTGACCTTAATCCAATAGAGCATTTGTGGTCCTACTTGGAAAACCAAATTCGTGCTATCACGCTACCCCCTCGCAATGTGAGGGAATTGCAGGACCAGTTGGTGAGTGCTTGATACCAGATACCTCAGACTACCTTTCAGCACCTTGTGGAATCAATGCCACGGCGGGTGCTAGCAGTTTTGAGGGCTAAAGGTGGTCCTACATGTTACTAGCTGGATGGTCATAATGCAATGGCTCTTCGGTGTATATTACTAATAAGTTAAAAATGCACCGATTTTAAATGAAATGTTTTTGCTATAAAACCATAGATTGATTCTAATGCGCATGAAAATATGTGTTGTCAGTAAATAAACAAGTGAAAATTGAATAAATTAATAAGTAAACAATGTAAGTATCACAATGAAAAATAAATTAAAAAAAAAGTAAATAAAAAGTGTGACTATATGCATTGTAAAATATCTTTTTAGCTCAACACTTAAAAACTCCCAAAAATTTAATGTCTCTACCGTATTTTTATTTATTCTTTTGCTTATTTCTTTTTATTTAACTGTTTCATATGATAAATTCTATTATAAATAAGGAAAAGATACATCTCTATTGATATTTTATTCAAGAATGTATCTAGTAATAATAATAACAATAAAATTTACACTTGCCTGCATTTATTCTTCTACTAGTTTGTAAAGATTAATGATGTATATAATGATGTATAAAGATTAATGATGATGTACATATTGTAATGATGTATACATATGACTTTGCATTACATTGCATTAAAAAAATTAGATTAGGAGCAAGAAAAGTCGACGTTAAAATATTTATGTCGAATATTATTATTATAGGAGTTAAAATATTTATTTACTTCAGGCACGAAAAATTTTATTTGGTCATTTTTAAGTTCCGAAATGTTTTAAAAAACATTCAAGCATTTTAAAAAATTTAAAACAAATTACCGAATGATACCAGCAAAGTTCTTGAATTCAATTAATAATAAATACAAACGATAAAACTGACTTACTGGTAGTTAGGCTTATAAACGCATTAAAATGTTATCTATGGAACTATAGTAAAAAAACAAAAAATAAAAATTCTAACTTTCATTAGAGTAAATATTCTTTGCTACCTCTCTCAACACATATAAACAATCATAAAAATATATACTTAGACAGTTATACCGAAAACTAGATTTTAATTAGAATAATTATCACAATTAAACATAGTTTCCTGAAATTTTTATAAAATCATTTTTCGTTACAACAATAAAAATAACTTTTTTTTTTCAAAATATTTCTTTTGAACTTATTTTTTTAAGCGAATTCTTATTCACATTTCCTTTTAGAGACAACTACATTGTTAAACTAGTATAAATTTATTCGATATACGTGAAGATCTTAAAAACAGTTTTTTTGGATCTCTTTTTTTGCTTTCGGAAGATCTTTTTTTGCAGAATGCTTATCTATCACCAAAAGGTTGGTTGAAATCACACCGAAAACATGTGAACCTTCCACATCCATTTTTTTCTTCGTGTTTTTCTTCAAAGTTTTGGTTAGATATAAACTATGTTCCCAACTATATGGTAGAAAGATTTCGAATTCATTTATCACATCTAATATAAAAATGACTCGTCTGCTTTTGACAGCTTGATTCTCCTTATTTAGTTACATCGGTTTGGCATCATATTTCAGTTTCAAATTATAGAGTCGCTATCTTGATGTGACTAATATCTTGGATAGACAGTTTTCAATTTAGGGAGGAATACATTTTTTGCAATAAATGATGTATAAAAAATCAACAAAGTTTGATGATGATTAATGAGATTTATAAACATTGCTTTAAAAAAATTGTTTCCTTAATGAAGTTTTGAAATCAATTTTCGGATTGAGTTAGCTTTAGAGGAAATGTGTTAAAAACCTTTTATTGATACCATCTTGAAATTTTTAATTAAATTTTTGTTCTTAACTTTTCACTTTTTGTTTCGTAAAATTATTTTGGACGAAAAATAACAAAAATAAAAATTATTTTAGCAAAATGTTTGTTTTTAAAAAGCGCACTGGGAATCTTTTTGGAGTCTAAAATAAACTAATTAGATCTTTAATCTCCCTGGATGATCACCTTTAATATATATTTCAAACATTTACGTCAAAAATGAACCCAAAAGAATATGCACATTTGCAATCGCAAATTAATACTTAGTTCAAGTAAGAAACATTTTTTGATGAGAATGTTTGCCACCGTGATGTTATGTAAAATTTTGTCTAAATAGCTTTTTTAATTTCGCAGCGAAGGGGAAAATTTATTTCATATAAATTTTTCTACGAATATATGTGAACCTCTTTTTATTTATTCACATTTGGTACTAACACATTTAAGGCATAGATGCAAATAAAATAACTTTTTTGGCACATGCATTAATCAGTTTAATGCATCATGCGCGGGACAAAACTACAGACTTATTGGTTACATGCTCTTTATTTAGGCTAATCATCTTTGATTCCCCTCTACAAGTAAAACAAATCTGAGCGAATTTCTCAAAAAAATCGAGTTTTTTCGATTGCTTCATCAAGATGTTCTTTTCTTTATCTGAATTGAGTTCGAAATTATAATATTTGGAAGTTTGACCTGAGTTCAAGTCTCAGCTAAACGAATTCCGTACTTGACTCGCACCGACCATAGTGCCGACATATAATATCCTCACAGGTAGACAGATCATGCATTAGAGTCTCCTTGAAGTCCGGCTAACAGTGGGAGGTTTTCGGGATTTTCCTCTCCATGGAACGCAAATGCTGTTTAGTTCCATCCAAAAATCCACCACGAAATTAAATTTCTCCAAATACTTGATCCAGGAGTTCCCTTGGATTGCGCTCAAAATTACAAGGCTACAAGGCTCAACATCGGTAGCTGCCAACTCAAAATTGTGTCGGCTGTAAGACGAAAGAGATAAAGAAAAATATGTTTAAACTGACTCAACTATCCAACGCCTCAAATAAAAAATAAAAATTATGCGCAACTCAATTATACGTAAATTGCATATATAATAATAAATAATTATACGTAAATTTTTTAAGACTGGAAAAATGTGATTGTGCATTATTGAATTGAGCACTTGAACATATCGATTTTCATCATAAAAATGGGAAAAATAGAACAGAAATATCCATTATAAAGGAAAATTTTCAGTATCTTAGAAACAGGCTTTTAAATACAAACCTTATCAATAGTCAGTTATTGTTTAAATTCTCATTGTTCATGGATATTTAAGAAATATATATGAAAAAGAAACATGTGATGCCGAAAGCTCATAAAACATTCTCTAAACCATTCGATATCACTTAATTTACAAGAATCTTTCAAAGGTATTTTTATTGATTTTTGTTTCAAAAAATTTAAAATCGCAAAAAAATAGATTGCTTGACGCGAAAATGCTTTTATGTTATTTCAACAGGGGCGTAGATAGTACTTCCAAGATAAAGAAATATTTTATTTTCATTTTATTCAAAGATATTTTTGAAAAAAAGACCTTTTCTCTGAAATTTGTAAATCTGTGAGATCGAAGATAAGTTTGTTTGTTTTAATAAACATTTCGTAAATAGCTTTTTCAGACAATTTTTTAATGCTTAGACTGAAACGCAGAAACCACATTTAGTGTAAGTAAAACATAACCTTTAGGACAAATAAGAAAAGTTTTATTACCCTCTTAGTGCAAGTTTTAAAAAAACCATAAATATGCTCGACTTCTTTATCATATTTTATTGAACATAAAAGACAGTTTAACTATCAATAAAACTTTCGAATGACATTATTTAATAGCTTAAAATTAGAATTACTTTTTTCTTTCACATTTTAAGACAAGTTGTCTTTAATTTAGGAAATAAACCACTTTAATGCCCTTTTTTTTAATTAGTTATAAAAAAGAAGCCATAAACATCTCTGAAATAAAAATTTAATTAAAAAAAGGTTTTAAAACATTTGCGATGTATCGTAGTTGCGTGTGCGCTGTAGTGTAAGTAAAAGTTAATTTTTCCAGCCTTTCGATTTATTGGAATTACATACATTTGCAGGTTTGTGTGCTCAATTTAGGCTTATAAACCTTTGTCAAATAGAAGTACTGATAGCACAATACAGAGAAGAACAGCACGTAGATACATCCAGAGTAACAGCGAGATTCGAACCCGCTACCTCCACGCTTTGCACGGCATTTGGCGGGTCATAAAATACTAGGTCAAACTCTCTATCGTAATCAGTACTCTTGTTATTACCAAAAAGTAGAAATCAGTTTTTCTACAGATTATCTAACTAATGTGCTGATTATTTAGGATGATCGGTTAAGTTGACAAAAAATAACTTCATTTCTCATATTGCAAACTAGGTAATCTGCGAACTACAATATGCACTAATTAAAGTTAAAATAGAATCTTGCTAGAATAACAGCAACGTGTCTGCATGCTTAAATTAACATCATGTTATTTAGTTACTTTTCGCTATCTAAAAAAAAAAAAAAAAATCAAGTCACTATAGCACAATAATCACCGTATTAGTTGATAGAATCAATCACTTTAAAAACAAGCCAGAATAGACTGGACGTCGGACCCATATCCGAGAGGTCGTGGATTCGATCCCCCTCGGCAGAAGACTCCCCGTGTAGTAAATTGTAGTGCACTGCAAATGTGTCGGGTCACGAAATCCTCCTTGTTACCATAACAAACTATACCTCTGGGCGTACTGAATTGGAGATTGATCGTGCTCTGGTTCAGGTCAAAATTACGATGTGAGGATGAATGAATGAATGTATAAATGGATCCCCCCTAGAAACGGGCTGTAAGGTGGCTATAATCGTGTCCTTGGCCATAGATAGTGCCACTGGAAAAAAAATGAAACTCACCCTCTGCCTTTAAATATGCTTGGCTTCACCAGGCTGGCAAGTAGCATTAGAAACAACAACTTTAAAAACTATAATATAACGAATCAAACATTTTAAAGTATTATTACAATTAAGAAATTAACATGGTGTCTTTTTTTTATTTTTCCATATCTAAATAATCAAATCAATAAATAAGATCAAACAATCAACAAATCAGTTGATATAGAATGAGAGAAACAATTTTTTAAATACGGAAGCCGTTTGTGCGCACATACATACACTTGCAAATTACGGAAAACCATGATTACACACTTTAACGGATTTATTAGATAATCTACAAATTACCGGGTAATGGTCATGTTAATAGCTTTCGAACTTTTGAGGTAATACTCTAAATAAAAAATAAATTATTGATAAACGTGCAACGAGATACCGATTGTCCCAAAAATGACCAACGATCTGAAAAAATTTATTAAAGAAAAACAGAAGGAAAAAAAATATACATCACACATATTGCTGTGTTCTGCACAGGAAGCTAAAGATTTCATTCTCATTGAATTTCCATAGTATTTACAAAGCTCGTCAACAGATGGCGACTTGACTATTAAACTATAACACAATGCTCTTTTCTTGCATAACAGATTATTCCAACAAAAATATTTACATAGGCGTATGATAATTTTATTCTCAGACTGCGTCATGTTGTCGCTAAGGGTAATTATTTAGAAAACATTGTTAGTTTTTCTCAGTTAATTGCAGTTATTTTTAGCTGATTTTTTTTTTCTTTTTTTTTTTTTTTTTTTGATTGAACTAGGAAGTTTGTTCCCCAGCTCACGTGATTATTCCGCTATTATTTTTTGTCTGAGATTGTTTTCTAATACAAAATATAATCCTTTATTTTCACTATTGTTATGACTATTGTGTGAATACTTTACTCGTAATTATCATATCGTCATCATTTTCACTATTCCCATTGAGAAGGCAATAATGTTCATCTTTTTATCACTAAAGCTTTCTAAAGCTCGTTCAACAATACCAAAGCTGACACTTTCGTATACTATGATTTCTGTCCATAACTGATATCACGTTTAGTTGGAAAGGAGAGGGTTCTTAAAATTAGGACAATAACAAGGTAAGCCGCAATTGCTCAGGAGATAGAGCATCCGCCTCTTAATGAGATGTCCTAGGTTAGAATCCTAGTGATAATTGGTTGATACGAATTTGACTCCCAGCTCACAGTTCTGGCGTAAAATATCTTCGTTGGTAGATGGATCATGGGTTAGAATTCGCTTGCCGTCGAACTAACCGTTGGGAGGTTTTCGTGGTTTTCCCGTCCATATAATGCAATTGCGGGTTAGTTCCATAAAAAAAGGTCCTTCACGAAGGATAGTTTATCCCATGTTTGATCCAGAAGTTCCCTTGTCTCCTGAATTGGGTTCAAAATTGCATGGCTACGAAGTTTAACATTGATAGTCGTAAACTCAGAGTCGGGTCGGCAGTTCAACTCAGCTTATAAAATAAAATATAAAATGTGTGAGAAGAAGGAACAGGGCTTGATTATCACCTAGGCCCAATAGGTACGGGCCTAGGGCCCACACTTTCTTGGGGGCCTCAAAAATTAGTAAAAAGTCCACAAAATTACTTTTTTAAAAAAAAATACTGAAAGAAACAGTTTTTCTCAAAAAAGGCATTTTTTATATTCAAATTCAAATATTATTTTCAATATTCAATATTTATTTTCATATATATATATATATATATATATATATATATGGGCCTTTCTCACGAAAACTGTCATTTATCAGTTCATAAAATCCCAAAAAAGTAAAGTGAATAAAAAGCTCTGAAACTTTTTATATTAATAGAAATATGTAATGGCATTATAAAGAAAGTATATATCCTATAAATTATACTTAATATTTAAATTAATTAATTTTTTAAATAATTAATTTATAATTAATTAATTTATAATAATTAATAATTAATT
>NC_092204.1:87327631-87362800 GCF_043381705.1 Parasteatoda tepidariorum | reverse complement strand
AAAAATGGCAAAAGATGATAAAATAAGATTTCTTACATTATTTAAAAACCAATTATAAATGGAGAAATTAAGGTTGAAATTTGGAAGAAAAAAATCGTTTTACAGGGGCTTATTGCTTCAAAGAATATCGTAATATTGAGAGGAGGATGGCATTAATTCATATGAAAGTTCTTCGGGACCACGAAACATTATCGTAATAGAGGGAGTTATTGTTGTATCGGATATCGTAATAGCGAGAGTTCACTATATATATATATATATATATATATATATTAAGTTAGTTTCTACTATTATTATTGTTGTGCTCACAAATTTCATTAAAACTTATTACAAAAAGTTTAAAGATAAAATTTCAAATACGATCTATAACATGCGTTTTGTTTCTAAACTGCTAGTATATGTATGTTTATGTTTGTAGCCTGACTTGGGAAAAAGGAGAGTATGGAATGTGCCATTTTGTGACAAAGAGGTCAAAAATATTAAAAAAAGAAAGCTTGGGATCAGTTTGAATGGCTGCATAGGTCACTTTACTTTTGTTCGTTTATAGTACCTTTACATGGTACATTTGTATATTCTGACAGGTACGGAGCTGTCACCTTTGCTTACGGTGATTAGATACAGATCTGGTACCATTGTATACTATGCTGGGTACAAGAATGGTATTTTTATAAACTATAATCGGTACTTTTGTATATTGTGATAGACACAGGGCTGGAACCAGCCATCGTTTACAATCCAATTCCCTTAATCCAACAACCAATGAAAATAGATTTTAGCTTAAGATTTTGCCATTAAAAAGTTACAACTTGACTCAAAAATGCATTGCGGCATTTTGAAGAAAGGCTCTTGTTAAAAATACAATTATACCAAAAAAAATGAATACAAATTTCTGGAATCAATTTCTGAAATGCCCCTTATCGAGTAAATATTCAGTTTCATTTCTAACTAAAACTTTAAGTTTTCACAGCCATTTTCAGACAAATTTACAGCTCAACTTCCAATCATACTAACAATAATTTCAAGTTAAACAATTTTAAAATCTAAAAAACAATTATTTTTTCGGGATTGATTACTGCCACTGAACATTTTAAAACTCAACTTTAAACATTAAAATTGAAGTACGTTATTCTGAATTTTAAAAATTGAAAAAAATTGTTCGTCTGAAAGTTCGATGACCTCTTTAAAAGCTAGAAGAAAAAGGAAACATTTAAGATTGAGAGAAAAATTAAAATTTTAATCCTTTATCATACTCTTTTGACACTTAAAACAGCATATCAGCAATTTAAATTTTTTTTAAAAAAACACTTCCTTCAAAGTTTCAGATCAGTCAATATTTTTCTTGTCTAAAAAATTTTTTCAGACACTTTTTAATCTTTTATATCATCACTTATTCTCGACTACAACTCCAATTCGCCAACTTGGCAGTAAATATTGACGCCATTGCTATTTTTTTTTAAAGATGTGATGGATTAGCTTCTCTACAAAAGCAGCTTAAATGTCTCAAAGGTGAAATGGAGAGAATGAAAAATAATTAAAAATAGGTAAGAATGAAGAACGTCCCCAAAAGAAAAGTAGTGGTTACGTTTTATATCATGAATTCTCTCATGAACTTGAGGATATTAAAAAAAAATTGAAAAAACATAAGTTCCTCTTATATTCTTTCTACAGTATTAGATTACAACAGTAGTTCAGTATCTAGCGTATAAAAGGAACACGTTTAACCTAATTACATATCATTTTACTCTTCAAAAAAGCCGATCAAAATAAAACCTTTATTTAACAAATGCCAGCTGGAATAAGAATGCAACGTACGGACTTATATACTGAAAATGGCGTTCTTAAATACTAAATCAGATTCCATATCAATGATTTGCTGTAAATTAGCTTAGCAGTTATTATATCAAACTTTGCATAGGTGAATGATATGGCGGCTAGAGAACGCTGCAGTGCAATGCAGAATGATCCAAATTAAAAAAAAAGGAACATACGGAATAACTTATGACCTATTTATTCGATATTTTTACGTACTCTTCGGTAAAAATTTAAAAATGTCACATTTTTTTAAAAAAACTTTTATTTATATTTAGACATATTTAGCCGATTTCGTTCAAACTACATAATTTAAACTAATGTAAAAATTTGTAAATCAGGAGATTAAGAAGCTTCTTCTATAATTCTTAAATTAAATTTCAAAAAATTTTTGTTGAATAGAATTACTTTAGAATAAGCAAGTTTTATCAAATTTTCTTGACTAATCTATTGGGGCCATATTTTAGATAACAGTCACCTGACTGACACCCCCTCCCCTTCATATTTTAAAGATGAAAAAACCGAATATTTCCGTAAAAAAGGATTATATTTTTTCGGAGAAAGTGCATTTTTGGGTCGAATTTCGTAACTTAAAATATTGACTGCGCTAATTAATTAGAATATTTTATTTACCCCTAGAATTATAAACCGTTAAAATTGCGTATTATAATAGAAAGTGAGAATCCAATTATTAGATCAAATATGTATATATATAAGTTCAAAATGACGATAAAACAAAGGAAAATTACAGACATATGAAAAAAAGGGGGGGAAAGAAAAATAATAAAGAATAACAAACAACTGGGAGGAAAGAAGAAAAAAAATCCGGAAAATAAAAGATATAATCTCTTTATCAGCCCACACGATTATATTCGCAAAAAAGAGTGCTTTCTGATATTGTATCAATGTAGCCGAAGTAAAATATATTAATACAATAGCGTGAGGAGCACTCAAAAATATTTTTTACAAAAATTACAACAAATAAAATAGAACACAATAAATAAAAATAACACGTAAAAACAGAAAATAAAAGAAAAGAAAAAACCGAATAAAACAAAATCTATAAAGTGAGTAGCGAATTCAAATGTACTTACATGAACGGGAAATTTTTCAAGAATGATTTAAAAAATATTTTCGAAACAAGATTGCCAGATTGCAGAATATGAAAACAAAAGTGCAAATTGAGCGTAACTAGTGGAGTTTTGTTTTAAAGTGCCGTTCTTACTGCATTGCTGAAGTGCGTTTGATTTGTTAGTTACCAAGGATGGACCCGAAATGGATGTGCGCAAGGTAATATTATACTGGATAATTTTAAAAATTGATCATAAATAGTTTTAGAAGATAGATGTTTATTTAAGAAAAAATATAAAATAGAAAAGAGAAACATAAATTGCCTGCTTTGCAAATAATTTTAGCCGCGGATTTGCACGATATGGATTAGCACATAGAAAAATTATTTAAATTATNTACTGGCAAAGTATGAAACGCCGGCATTGTATAGAATGCCTAGGCATTGTATTTAATGCCGGATGTTTTTAGGCAAGGTATGAAATGTGAGAAGTGTTACATACTTTCCCTAGGCATTGTACAAAATACCTAGGCATTCTATAGGATGACAAATGCTATTTAGGCAAAGTATGAAAAAAACATACTGATGAGGTTATTATGTAAATAATGTTCATTTCTCATAAGGACTGGTTGGAAGGAATTAAAGATATTTCATCATGGTCAAGAGAAAAATCTGTGGCCCTTTTTCGCCTTGTCACTGGCCATGACTGTTTATCAAAACACCTGTACAAAATCAAAATCTTTTCAAACCCCTTTTGTCCATTATGTAACCTGCAAGAAGAAATGGACGCTAACCATCTGAGACGTTGCCCTGCACTTCCTCCTGGGCCCTTGTGGGAACGTTATTGGTGCGCGAGATGCATTATTACAGACCTATAGACTCTTTCTTTTTGTAGCTCTTGTTTCTGTTTTTTGTTCTTTCTTTATATTGTTCTCAGCTACAAATTTGTCTTTCATGTCTGCCATTGGAAATAAAAAAAAAATGTTCATTTCTCAGAAATAAAAATGTTATTCCGAAAAAATAATGAAAAAAAATTAAAAAAAAAAATTATTCAAAATGCGTAAAGAAAAATAAAAGTTGTACAAAACATATTTTATGTCTTTCTCTTTTTAGGAAGCAAAATGTTCACAAAAAAAATTCACATTCATGTCTCAATTATTTTCAGTTTAGAAACAAATATTGCACAAAATATCCATTTCATCACCTTTACTAACATGGCCACAGAAGATTTTATACTTTGCCTGTTTCTCATTTGGCATTCTATAGAATGCCTAGGAAATGTGTGAAATATAAATCGTTTCATATACATTGCCGGCTAGATTTAGGCATTATATACAATCTCTAGTTCTATAGAATGCCGGATTTCGAGCTAACATATGTATAAGAATGACTTGTTTTCTCACTAAAATGGGCCAGATAAAAAGAAATTAATAATAATTGTTTTTGCTGGTTTTATGTGATTTTACACATAATAAAATAAATAAACTTGTTTTTTAAAATTTTAAATTAATATTTAAACTCTGATAACTTTCTAGTCGGATACCTTTACCTTTTATAAAGCATTACTCCATAAAGTAAATTGTTCATTATTTAAAAAAGCAAAATCTCATACCATTGTTTCATGTTTTGTAATGCTAGCACAGAATGTTAAGTTATTTCCAAAATATGACGAATTTAATGGAATCATGAATATGAAACCGCTACCTCTGAATATTAATCAACTAGTCCCTTCAGCACCATTTAACAATTATTTACCTCTATGCACACACATCACAAATTAGCATAGACAACTTTTTCAGTTCAGTCCACATGGTTAATGTTAAAAAAGTTCTAACGCTTGTAAGAATATTACTCTTGAATTAAAAACCATAATGATTTGTGGAATATAAAACCATGATGGTATGTGGAATATGAAACTATAATGATTTGTGGAATATGGTACCATGATTGAATAATTGAACAGCATAGCAATCACAATACTGTCATAAATTCACCCGCATTTATTGTTTTAGCTAATCTTATGTCCCAAAATTCAATGAAAAACGAGGAAAATATGGGCGTGTAATTAAATTTCATCATAAAAACATTTTGAAAGAAGGTAGAAGAAGATATCCAAAGGTATTTGCCATTAATTGATACAATTTAGTGCATATAACATAAGTATTAGTACAATTCAATATTATCCGCTAACTGTATTGCTTCGAACGTTTGAAAAACGCTGTGTTAACTCATTTCATATCATAGATCACCTCACAAATTTACCATTTCTATCTTAAATGAGATGAATCTAAGTGATAATATAGCGTACAAGTACTACTTATTAATTATGCAATTATTATTATTAATTATTATTTATGTATTTTGCCTTAATTGATACAATTCAGTGCATATAAGAAAGTATCAGTACAATTCAAAATTATCCGTTAACTTTATTGCTTCGAACGCTTGAGAAACGCTGTTTTAACTTATTTCATATCATAGATCACCTCACAAATTTACCATTTCCATCTTAAATCAGTTGAATCGAAGCAAACATATAGCGTACAATTATCTATTTATTAATTATGCAATTATTATTATTATTATTATTATTATTATTATTAATACTAATAATATTCTTTTTCATTATTATCCTTATTCATTTTACTTCAATCTCCAGTAATTTCTACTAACACAATATTTTTTTTTATATCATGGGCAAAATTGTAAGTCACTCAACCGAAATTTTAAGAAGCAAGCAAAAAAACTTTTGTGATAACAACCAAAAAAATAGCTTAGCAAAGCTTATTATATGCAGGGTGTTCCTTAATCACTACTCTTAACGTATACTTTTTTACATCCTTTTCAAAGAAGAAAAAACATACACTCATTAGGAGCCGCAAATTAATATTCAAATGAGAAAATGCGTTCGAAATTTAACGAATCAATTCAGAGAAAGACGGGACTGAAAACATAAAAACCTTGTTTGCTTGCTGGGGGAACAGAGGAGTTTAAAGGTGGTTATTAGGCGACACCTTTGAGTTTGATTAGGCAAAAAACTGAATTTAATCTTTTTTTTCACTTCACTTTCCTCACTGGTGATTCCACAGCTTAAATATTAATCTGTGACCCCTAAAATACACTTTTTAATTTAATTTTCGGTAAGTATTCTAAAAATTTATATTACCGGTGATGACTACTATAATAAATTGCTTTTTTTTTATTTCGCTTTCCTCACTGTTGATTCGATAGATTTCCAAAGCATTTTTGCTCCATTCTAGATAAAATATTAATTTGCGATGTCTAATATGCATACTTTTTAAATTAATTAATGATAAGTATTCTAAAAACTTATTTTACGGACGAAAATTATTAAACTATCTGAAAATATTCCTTCTACTTCTGAATTCCGAAACACATTTTTTCCCTTGCTTTTTAAAGAATCCAAAATAAAAATAACAAAATGAATTAAAACTAAGAGATCACAAGAATAATTCCTGTAAAAAAAAATACAACGAAGATCTTTTTTAACTATATTTAGCGGGTTTTTTTTTACATATATAGTTATATATATAATACTACATAACTTTATAGAAAACTTGTCAGATATTTAGAAACTTCGATATGCCAGAAGCTTATTAATGCTGAAATTTTCAAACATATGAACATAAAATCTATAAGCATGTCATGTTTTATACAAAAGAAAATAAGAAATTACGAATTTTCACATTTTGGTCACATGGCCCTAAAAAGGAGAAACTTCGTTAATTCGATTTATATGCTAATACTTTCACAAAGAAACTAAATGTATTTAAAATCTTTGCTTGAATAATACATACTTTAAAGTTGAAAAGTATAATATATGAAGAATAAATTCGTGATAACCAAAATTTTTAAACAATAAAATTTATAATATTCATACATTGGTTCACCAAACTGAGTTTATTGCTAATTTAATTAGTAAAATGGTAACTTTTCCCTTAAAAATAAAAAAATATTTAAATTCAATACGTAATGTAATTAGTATTTTATTTTAATACTAATGGACTTTAAACAACTAAAGTGTATTACTATTTTTAATTTATTTTTTAAATTTTTATTATCTATTTTACTGACACAGTTACAAACAAGGAAATATTACCTGAAACAAATCTTTTGCTTTTATTGTTGTTGTAGTTCATTTACGCACTAGAGCTGCACAATGGGCTATTGGCGACGGACTGCGAAACATCCTTGAGGATGATCTGAAGACATGCCATCACTATTTATTTTAATCCCCTGCAGAGGGGATGGCACCCCCGCTTCGGTAGCCCGACGACCTGCATGCGAAGTCGAGCACTTTACGGTAGAGCAGTTTAACGAGGACCCATACCGCACACCGTTGGTCCCTATGCAGACTTATCCTAGTGGTCACCCACCCGCACACTGACCGCAGCCAATGATGCTTGACTTCGGTGATCTGCTGGGAACCGCGTCTTAACAATCAGTTCACTGCGGTATTTGCTTTTATTCATAAGTATATTATGATCATCAGGTATTTATTAAAATTACATACATTTTACTGGCTTGTGTGCTCAGTTTAGTTTATAATCTATAAACCTTTATCAAGTACAAGAACAGATAGAACAATTCAGAGAAGGTCATCACGAAGATCCAGGGTAAAGGCGGGATTCGAATCTGCCACCTCCACGCTTCGCACAGCGTTTGGAGGGCGATACCGCTCAACTATGGAGAGATTAGACATAAAATATAAAACAATGGCTTTAAAATTTCTAAAAAGTAACAAAGAACTCGAAAATTGAAGCAATGGCTCAGGAGATAGATCGTTCGCCTTCCTTAAAGGTTACCAAAGTTCGAGTACCTACGACGATTGGTCCATACGAGTTCTACTCCCTGGTTGCACCTAACACAACGCTGGCATAAAATATCCTCAGTGGTAGATGGATCATGGGTTCACATCCTTTTACAATCGGATCGTGGGAGGTTTTAGTGGTTTTCCTCTCGTGTTCTCCACCTAATTGAATACCGGATAATCGAATAACCCATTTAAACAAAATTTAAAGCAACCAAATTAGTTTATATGAAACCAACGTTAAATTTATTCGTTTAAGCGATTATTTATAACTATCAGTCTCGCGTAATTAAATGAGAAAAAATGCAGGTAAACTTTTTTTTAAGAAAATGTTTCACCAGCTAGAATGGAAATTGCGTTTTGCAAGTAAGAGAAGACGATGTGCGGTCCCCTCAATAGGGACTTCCTAATCCAAATAAGTCAAAGGGTTGTTTAAATTTTTTAAATCCTGTTAACAGTTATATAGCATGCAAGGAGCAGTGGTGGTTTAGGAGACAGAACGTTAAACTCCCAACGGAAGTGGACCAGGTTCGAATCTCAGCGGTCGGTTAAAGATTGATGCGAATTCTGCTCCCGGCTCTCGCCGACCACTGTGCTGACGTACAAATATCCTCAATGGTAGACGAGTTAAAGTCCCCTTGCCGTCAGACTAACCGTGGGAGGCTTTCGTGGTTGTCTTCTCCATGTAACACTGGTTAGTTCCATCAGAAAGTCTTCCATGAAAGCTAGTTTGCCCAATGCTCAACCCAGGAGTTCCCTTGTCTTCTGAATTTGGTTCAAAATTCAGGGTATATGCTACATATTAGATTTTCAAAATCATGACTATTTCCATGATTAATTCCAAGAATTTTTCATGACTTAACGAAGCTACTATTTTCACTGACAAAAACACAACAATAAATTTAAAAAAGCATTATAATAACATTCATAGAAATGATGGGTAAAACCAAAACTGTTATACTCTGCATCTTCATATTTATAGATTTTAAATTTAAAAAACAGAGTAAAGAAAGAGTTGAAGCAATAAAATAGCTGGCTGAAAAAAATACAAAAGCAAATAATTTTGTCTTCTTTTTTCTGCAGAATTACATTCTAAAGATACTTTTCTTGTTCATCTGAAAGAAAAGCAATACTCCTGATTTTTCTGCTATCATTTTGGAATAAAAAAATTCGCCAATGACTGACTTGCTTCAGCTAGAATTTTAAATTGATAAAATAAAAAAAAATAAATAGTAACAAAAATTCTGAAATTACAGAAGTTTAAAAGATAATTTGCTCTAGAAATGCTTTTTCTTTCATTTTTTGAAAGAACACCATAATTTTTAAAGAACACGATAAAAACATTTCATATTTTAATCAAATATTTGTTACAAATTCAGATATTTTGTTACCAATTCAGATATTCGGAACACCGTGAAATTAGGGCAGAGGGGTAAATTCCATTTTAAAAATTAGATTTTTCGGCAACCTAAATTCATGACTTTTCATGATTTTTTTTTAAAAATAGTTAAAATCATGACATTTCATGACAAATTTTGTTCATCACTGAAATTCATGATTTTTCATGACTTTCCAGGTACGCGGATACCCTGAAAATTACAGGTAATAGTAAACTCAAAATTGAGTCAGCTATTAAACGCCGGTTATAAAATAAAATTATTAAAAAATTTAATTAAAGGAATTATGTACCAATTGCAAAAATGGATATGAAGCAAAAAAAGGATGACTTCATTTGAAGTATTGGGAAATTTTGATTTAAACACTCTTTGTTCATTTTCAATACAAACAATAAATTTTCGACGTTTCTAACGGATTGCACTTCACTTACGAGTGAAAGTTCCTTATTGTTTAAAAAAGATTAGAAACTTTCCTCCAGTATCGGCACTGATTGTTGTTTTATTTACAGAACGCAAGTTGAAAGTATATAGAACTCGTAAAATAAGTTTAAAAAATATATATATAATTTTAAAGAGAAGAAAAATTATTATTAAATTAATTTTTAAGAAATATTTTAAAAAGCTGGAAAACAAAATAAGGAAAAGATATCTCGTCATCAGCTCACCCGATTAAATCCGCAAAAAAGAGAGCTTTCTAATATTGTATTAAAATAGCCAAAGCAAAATATATCAATACCATTGTTCTTTTCCATTGGCTATATTAATACATTAAAAAGCACTCTTTTTTGTGGATATATTCATGTGAGCTGCTAACAAGAATAAATCTTTTCCTTATTCTGTTTTCCGGGTTTTTAATTTCTTGTTTTAATTTTTTAAATGTAAAACCATTTTTTAAAAACTATTTTATTTATATTTTTTTCTTCTCTTTCAAATTATATATTTTTTCCATGTTTTTTTTTTTAATATTTTACACACACACAGATATATATATATATATANTATATATATACGGTCGTTTGGTCCCTTGAAATAACTACAATATGTTTTTAATGTCGGCAAGGGAATTTGCCAGTTTAAAATACGATCTAAACGAGCATTAATGAGAAATAAGAACGGCGAACTGTGGTCCGCCTTTTTTTATACCTTACAATATCGTTTATACCTTACCTAGAGAGCTCAATGTTTACTTTACTTTTTGCACATTTTATACCCATGCACATTTTATAAAAACTTTTATACCTATGAACTCCACATTCAACAAAAATCCAATATGTTAACATCCCATTCATTAAGTTCCATTTTCATAATAATTATTTAAAATTCTTGCAATCTAAATAGCCCTCAGTGAGTTGCCCTTACACGTTCACTGCTTCACGTTGATCTCAATTTATGAATGACAAGAAACGTTATTGAATTCTGACAAGCATTAAGATTGATCGGGGCATTTAAAAATCAGTTTATTTGAAAATGAAGATGCAAGGCAGAAAACGACTAACACATTTTAGTCCCTCTAAACAAATAAACTAGCTTATGATGATTTTTTAAAGATTTCTTTTTCCATTACTTAAATACAATGGAACCAGTCTAAAGTGACCCCTTTCCAGACCAGTTGAAATGGCCACTATATAGAAATGCTCTCTATATAAAGTCTTTTTAACAATGGTTAGTACATATTATGTCCATCGGTAAATATACATACAGAAAAATTTACAATTTCAATTAAAAATTATAATAACTTATTTATTAATTTAAAATGTATGCAACATAGAAAAAGTTAACTTAAAACTTACCTTTTTTCTTTTTTAATTCAAATAAAGAATTTCCCTATTGATTGCAACTATTTTCTCTACTTTGAAGATTCCAAATCGATCATAAAAAGGTACGTTTATTCCAAGAAAATGCATTGCGTTTGATTTCATAACTTAAAACAGCATCCTTAATTAATTAGTATATTTAAGGTTAAGGCCTCAAACCATTAAGATTGAATCCTATTACATGAAAATCAAATAATTTTGATCCAAAGTTATTAATGGTCACATTTTTTTGTGCATGCATCGTACAAACAATGAAATTAACAAAGATAATCATTTTGGTACTTTTTAGTTTTGAAATATACATCTGTTAACTACACTATTAGTATTTTTCTTACACTATGTCCAACTATGTAGTTTGAAGGGAAAAAAAAAATCTGCAATAAACAACTACTTCTTTTAAGAAAATGTAGTGACTACTAACCACTTATAGTAGCGGAATTTTGATGGAGGATTCTTCATTGAAATGATATGCACATATTCTTTTAATTTTGATTATATCGATACAATATGTCATCCAAAGTGATAAATTAGAGATTATTTATAATACTTATACAAAATATTTATAAGTACCTATTATATATAATTATACATAATAGTTAAATTGAGGCCCAATCACAACTAATTAAGATCTTCATATGCAATAATTCCCATTCTAAAAAAACTCAGCTCCATATAACATTGTCATTACGTCTGCTGGTGGCCTTGTGTGAAATTTGCACCAATCAAAGTCAAAAAATTAGTTACAGTTGAATATTGTTTCGTTACTAAACTAACATTAAAAGCAGTTGCCAGTAATCATTACAAGCTGCAAGCTGGTGTTTTTTGTAGTGCGTTATACTACAAGCAACAATTAAAGAAGCAGATACAGTAATTTTGTTACATGTAGTCAGTTAATTCCAACCACTTCCATTGTAAATAGGTTACATTTTGTTGTTGGAAGGTTAAAAATGTATCTGAAAGTACAAATTTGAAGAAGAAAAAAATATAACACATTATAAAATTACAATGCCTTTTTAAGTTTAAAAAAAATTCTACGACACAAAACTAAAATAACAATAATAAGTCCCAAACAGATATTTCATACTAAAAATGACATAGTCCAAAAAAGGATTCAACAATAAATGATTTATGAAAATAACTGAGAGGAAATAACAAAACATTCAATAAAATTAAAACATTTTTTTACATATAAATTTTATTAGTGTCATACAGTTTGGATCAAACGTACAAAAATTAAAGTGTCTCGCAAATTAAAATTGGCCAGCCAAATGTCTGTTATCAAATATTTATATTTCATATAAAATGTGATTGCATGCAAGTTTAGAATGATTACTTTATAGAATCATTTTAATGTAAAGATGACATAGTGAAAATATTTCTGGCACAAAGTTATTTTGTACTTGTGTTGCAAAATTATTAACTTTCTCCAAAACTTTTCAGAGTCAACCTGAAAGAAAATTTTTAAAAATATATGAGAGAGATCCAACAATTAAATTTATTTAATTAATCAATATCTCAGCTACAGTAAAAATGCCTTAAATAGATTAGTTCATTTTTTCTAATCAATGATTTTGTGTTGCATTTGGTCTATGTTGTTTAAAAATTGCATCTAACAAATTATTAACAATAATTAGATAAAAAGTTTCATTTATAATTTTAAAAAAACTTAAGAACATAATAATAATTTTAAGTTAAATCTTACTCACCATTAAATTAATTACATGCAATGATTTTTTTTTTAATATAAATATACTTACAACAAATTGCTCAATCTAAACTTTTAGGAGCAGATTTTAAAACAAAAATCATTTTAATGTATAAAACGTTTAAAAAAAGCATGCAGTAGATAAATTTGAAACCTTTTAAATTTTTCCAGTATAGTGTGTTTTAAAAATAAAAAAAAAATAAAAATCCAAACACAGAGGTACAAACTTATACAAAATTACAAATTTATATTAATACACTGAGAATTCCCTGACTCTAATGTTGACGTTTCATTCTTATTTTAATTTTTTTTTAAGTCAAATTCTGATGCTGACCAAAAAATTAAGTCTAGGCTCTTAAAACAAAACTTTTCAAGAAGTAATATAGAGTAAAGTTTATAAAATAGAAAAATACTTAAAAAACTAAAAAAAAGTTGTGAAGGACTTCTTTATGATATTTATTTTCAACAACAATGACTTTTCTTTTAACTAAAAGTGTTGTAGCATACTAACTTCCTTTAAAAATTTCTCTCAAAACTCTTCTCAAAATTAATTTACAACAGTAACAAATAAAAATTAATTATGTATTTAATAAAAAGATCATTAAATAAAAGAATATAAAAACTTATCTAATTTAAAGATTAGGTAGCTGAACCCACCTTTTATTTATTATTTTTTGGTTTCATGAGATCAGTAAATTGTCAGAAATGCTGCCTTTTAGCAAGACATTTCTTTAACACACGATTTGTCACATTACTTTACATTTATTAAAAACTTTAATTTCTATAAACAGTTATTACTATTTTTAACACATTAAAAATACTTTCACAAAGAATATTTCAATTACCTTGCTTCATCTATTTGACTTTGTAAGCGATCCTTCATGGATACATTTTTGGCATTCTTTTTAGACTCTTCGAAATCTAAAATTTTATTTTTATATCCTGGTATGTTATTAAATATCCTAATATGCCTTCCAACTGCTACTAACAAATGCTGGCCATCCGGAGGTGAAAATAGTAGAGATCTTATAAGATCTATTCAGGGAAAGAAAAGATATTTTAAAATTGCTGCAAACTATGATAAACAAAAACTTCATTTAACTGTACACATATTTATATTGTAAAATATATTTGAAGAAACAAATAATAGAAAATAAAACTTTCAAAAACAATTTTTAAAAAAAATTCTGGTAATTTCATTTAAAGTTCTGTAAAATTTCACAGCTGCCAACTTGTTAAGACTGGGTGGCCACAAACATTCAGAAAAAAACTCCAAGACTTATGCAGACTGATTTTATCATATTTCCCTAACTTTTGTAACAGGTGGCACAGATTTTATATCATGCCATATACAGAGATGCCAACTTGCTCCGGACAGCAAATATATATTTTAAAGTGGTAGTTTATCAATTGTGATTCTTGGTTTAATAAATTCAATTTAGTAGATTTTTACTCACCATTATTTCTAAATAATTCGTAGGCTTATATAATTCACCACTTTATAGTACTTATGTCATGCTATACCTCTTAAAAAGCAAGCAAAAATAGTCAAATATTTGCAAAATTTACTTTGTAGTTATTTACCGTTTTTTTTTTTTTTTTTTTTTTTTTTTTTTTTTTTTTTAAACATTATTTTGACTTGTCCGGAGCAGTTGGCATCTCTGCATATAGATTTTTTCAACATAATACATAATCAAAACACTAATTTGAGCCATTAGAGAAAATTTATTTTTTAAGATTTTTTTAGGAAAGACTTTCTTTTAATTATTACTAGACCAATGTTTTTTTTTTTTTTTTTTTTTTGTATGNTTTTGATTTTTTTTTTTTTTTTTTTTTTTTTTGGAAATATATGGAAAAAATATAAAATATAATTATTTAAGAGTTTTTAGGTACCCTAAACATAAAATAATTATATCATTGTACTCAACATTTAGTTCAATTTTCTGATTGATAAAATTTCTAGACTTTTTCCTGTTCTCCCTGATTTCTCCCTGATAGAACTATAAGAAAAAGTACACAAAAATACTTTTATTATGTATACATAATAGCCCAATAAAAAAAATAAGTTTCCGAATCAGCAGAAAAAAAATTTTCTTTAGTAAAAAAATAATAGTGATTTCTCTGTACAAGTAATGAGAGGAGCATTGATGCTTGTGCATTGATTTCAACTTGGATAGGTGGAGTTGCTCACTTTAAAAATGAAACAGAGTTTTATTTATTTATTTTTTTAAAGATTTCAAAAATTTTCGGCGTTAGACAAAGATATTAACAATTTATAAAAATTAATTAATGTAAGATTACCTCTTAAAAACAGCTATAAATTTTTTAAAAAAAGAGAATGGTTATTTTTCAAACAAAAAAATTTATTTTTTCATTAAAATAAAATGGACAACAAAACATGATATTCAAGAGTTATATACTCCATATGGTATTACCGAATTTAAAAATAAATAAAAATATCTCACAGCATGGTAGAAAAAAAGCATAATCACACTTTTTATGGAACTGATATTTAGACGTGAAACAGTTCCTTATTATTGTTCCCAAATAGGTATTTACAGGTTTCTGGAATTAATTGGATTACATTAAAAATAAATATCCTGTAGAATGGTAAAAAAAGAATAGTTGTACTTTTTTTTTTAAATTGACATTTTTACATGAAACAGTTCATTTACAGGTATTAACACTTTATCACCCATATGGAAGATGGTGTTTTATAGTAAAAATTGTAGTGTTGCTACAACTCTCTTATTACAGCCTGACTTTTACTGACACATTACTTACTATTTTTACATTTATTTTCTTAGACTGTACTGCTAGATATATAAAAACCTAGTTGTATAGTTTCCTTTTTATAGGTATCAGCCTGCCTATTTCTGCCCTGACTGTCTGAGATAACCTCTTTGTTAATAAAATAAGCAGTACCGGTCTGCCAAATTTTGGGTAAGGACATTGAACCTAAGAGGAGGAAAAAAACAGCGGAGAGGATCTGAGGGCTAAGACCTAGAGAGAGCTGAGATGAATTTTATTGAAAAGAAGCTGTTTTGATACAAATTCTGAAGAAAATATACATCAACCCTGAAACTATTGCTGCAGCAGGACTGAATAAGCGATATATATATATATACTCAGAAGACCTGATATCTATTAATAACCTGATATCTACAAATGATTTCTTAGCTCCACAAGTGAAGTCAAGCACATGTGAAAGATAAGTTACTATAATTCAATTGACTCTAATTCTAGCAGTGCATTCCTTTTCTTTAAGTGAACACTCTAAATTTGCATGTCACATATTGATTTATTTTTGTTAAACTTGTTATGCCTTATTATGCCACATGGTCAATTGATTGTAATGAGTGTATCATGATAGATAGGTTAATTAACATTAAAATTACAACATTAACATAAAAAGAAAATTTTCTCCCTTGTGATCCTTATTTCTGGGCATATTTTTTTATCTTGCTGTATTTTTACGTGTTGGTGACGATTTGGGATAGGCCATAGTTGTTGAATACATTAGTACTTAAGTGTAGCCATGTTTAACTTGCTACCACATTCACATCAAAAATTTCAATAAACAATTATTCCACTATACTTTACCCGAATTGTCACCACAAAATTGCTCTTCAAGAAATTTTGAAAATTTCATTTTGAAATGTGACAAATTGCACCAAGTTTTTCAAATGCATCTTAGCACACAAACAATCGCTATATTATAACACATATAAATCAAAATAAAAATGCAAAAATTCAGAATAAACAATGCAATTTCATATAATTAAAAATCTTGCCTGGATGAATATCTTTAAGCTCAGCTTGAAGTTCTCCAGTAACACCAGAATATATAAGAACATCAGATGATGTAATTGAGGCAAGGGCAATTGTTCTTCCGTCAGGGGAAAGGGCAATAACACATTTTGAATTTATTCCATGCTGGCAAGTTTTTAATAGGTATGGCTCTTGACCTTTGCTGTATTCAACTATAAAACATTGATATGCCACATTTAATATAACTCAGAGACATTGGAATCAAATTGAAATTATTACATCCAAGATTAAATTTTAAAGAGAAATGTACATAAAACAATAAATAGCAAAATACAATGAAATCTAATAAAACTCATCCAAATAGTGGCAATGATTTCTGAAAATTTATACATAATTTAAGAAAGTCATGAAATTAATTATTATATTAATCTTCTAACACCTCTTTTTTTTTTTTTTTTTTTTTTTTTTTTTTTTTTTTTTTTTTTTTTTTTTTTTTAAGTTGCAGATATTTTGATATCCAAATGCATTTTTTAAGACAATTGAAATATGCTGATTTAAAATACATGTCTTTTATCTGGATCAGATGTACTTCTGCAACCATTTATAGTTCATTAAAATTGTTTACCATTATATTAGTACTTATGAACATAATAGATAAAAATTTAGAGAGTTTAAGTCACATGACAAATATACAGAGTTGACATTTTGTTTAGAAGAAACCTATTTCTTCCAAGACAGGAAAAATGGAAAAAAAACAAAGAAAAAAAAGAAACTAGGCAAAATGTGAGAAACTAAAAATGACCAACTGCAATGAATTGTATCATAATAGCCTAAATTTAAACTAATTCATTTTAATATCAAACTAGAGAGCATTTTCACATCAATTCTATTTCAAAAAATAACTATTTTCTCAGTTTTTTTTAAATTTAATGCAGACTTTTAAAACCTAAATATTACATTATTTAAGAGTTAGTTTAAGTATTCGTACTTAGCAGACTTTTTATTATTTAACAGCATGTTTATTACTTAACAGAATTTAGTCTTTAATTATAATAATTAGTAAGCTATTTTGCAACGGAGAATTAGTAGCGTGTATTGTGATTAATAGTATGTATATTTAGTAAAATATGCATATCAATAAAATTTTGTAATAATACTTTAACAGTTTTTTTTTTTTTTTACATTGTTACAAAATTACGATTTACTATAATCATTTATGTAAAAAAATGAAGAGCTACAGTTATTTTAAATACTAAAAAAATTCATTAAAGGTGTTGCCTTTTATTTTTCACTTTTAAAAATGACATTTTAACTAACTCAAAGATTAATGTTAAATATTAAATCTCGATTGCAATTGTACACTGTTTAAAAAAAAAAATACTTTAATGTTTGATATATTTGTTTGAAAAAGAGTTTCTCCCACACAGGTTGAAAGAAACCTCTTTTCTAACTGGAAGGTTCTTACCACGGTTTTTTTATTACTGTGGATATAAGTAGATTCTGCACTTATATTACATAAAAAAATATCTAGTTTAAGATATAACAAACATAAAATCTATACACACTGAAAATAGGTAGAGGGCAGTGTTGACATTATACCTGAAGCAGAAGTTAAAATTATGTTACATAACTTGATAATAGAAAATTAAATTGAGTTCAATTTATCAATGGTTTTAGACTTTAAAATACAGTGACACAATAAAAAAATATAAGTATATTTAGAGACTATTATTAGAGTCACTTATATATTTAGAGACACTAAAAAAAATTGTTTATATGTATATATAGAGAGAAATGGACTAGTGTTTTGAAAATTTGGATGAATTTAAATTATTCAGAATAAAAGGCTTTTTCTTTTTATAATAATTTAAAATGTTTCAAAAATATGAAAGCAGAATAACTTTACTTTAAACAGACTGTTTAAATTGACAGTGTTCATTACTTTTTATTTTTAATATAATTGTACAAAATATATTGCATAAAAGAAAGCTAAAAAAAGATTAAAAATTAATTTTAATTTTCTTAAAAAGATTAAAAATATAATTTATAATAAAAGTAAATACATAAGTTGCTCAGAGGCACGTGGATCAAGAAGAAAAAAGTTACACAAAAAAAATAATTATCTATACAGATAATTTTGAGTTTAAAAAAAAAAAACAGTAGACTAATAAAGAATAAATATATATACTTAAAATCTAAAAAATCAACAATTTGGAATTTAATTTTTGAAACATAATTAGATCTGAGGTAACTAAATTTTTCAAAAATTAGCTGTGTGCATAACTAATTTCTAAAAAATAATTAATCGCGTAGTAACTGATTTTTGAAAATAGTGAAGTGTGTTGTAACTGATGTTTGAAAACTGTTTTGTGAGTTAGTTATCATTAATTTATTTAGTTTTGAAATATTAGAGATAAGACTCAAGATAAACTTAAACATCGCATATTTAAAAAAGTTGTATTTTAAAAATTCAATTTCTCAGAAAACTATTCAAAAAATTTCATTCAAATTTTGTACTTTGGCATGCAAAATTACATTCTGTAAAATTATGCCAAAAATTCTATGCATTACAATTCAAAAAATTTTTTCCACTAGTATTAAATAAAATAAAAAATAATAAATATTTATTAAAAGTTATATTTTTATGGAATTAACTTTAGAGAAACGAATTTTAAAATTGTGTGCAAATGCTCAAATCAATTTGCTTAAAAATATCTCGAATTATGGTAAAATAAGCAAAAAATAAAATTAGGGGTCCAAACTCTTCACTGCTCTTTTAAGCAAACTATTTGAACAGTACTTTCAAGATTGTGGCTATCTCCCATATTGAGTCAGAAATTCGAATCTGTCGGAAAAAAGGTGTATTTATTCTGAGAAAGTATGTTTCATAACTTAAAATATCGCTTGCACTAATTAATTATCATATTTGAGGTGAATCATTAAAATTGAGCACTAGAAAACATGAAGATCCGATCATTAAATCAAAAGTTATTCAGGTAATTCATTTTTTGTTTTGCCCACTATACCATTAAAAAAATTACTGACAAATGCAGTTTATGATGCTGGTAAAAAGTATCCTTCATTACGTCTAAAAAAATTATGTATCTTAACTTACTATTAGTATCCCACAATTTCCAAGTTCCATCTTTAGAAGTTGTAACCATTCTATAAAATAAAAACTTAAATTTAAAATCAAGGGAAAAAATTTTCAAAACTATCGAATTGTATCATTAAAAATATTATGTTCCATTAAAAAAAATATAACAATATGATGAGAATACAACAATGTTATCATCTATCAGTATTATCATCCATCAGTTATCAGTATTATAGGGTAATTTAAATAAATCTAATACACACTTTTAAAAAATAAATGCTCTAATTGTTAAGTTAAATTTAAATTATAACCAAATAGTTAACAAGCCAGTATTGTTTCTAAAATAAATATTAAAAATTATGCTATCTTTTATAATTTGATAATTAAAAATTTTTCATTAGAATCTTATTTTAGGAATCTGCTCTACAATACTCTGGTAATCATGTTGCAAAAATTCAGTTTAAGGATAAAAGAATCCTATGCTACTTAGTATACATAGATTTTGATTATAGACAATGTCAAAATACAAAGCAGCTGCAGCATTGGAAAGAATATGTTGAAAAACATAGTTTCTAACAAAACATAATTAAAGTTAGGACAGTCTTATCTACTGCTACTCTATTTTAATTTCTGCAACTTTTCTATAACTTCTGATTACAGAAAACATTTTAGATCATTACTTTATATAGAACAATCGATTACAAATCGATTTTAATAAATGTTCTGTGTGATGTCATTCTCTTTTTTTCAGATAAATTTACACTTTCGAGAGAGAAAAATATGGGATTTCTGGGAAAAATATGAGAATTTTCAAAAAAAAAAGTCTATTTAATTTAATATTTATGGTTTAACATAAATAGCATTACTAGAAATACTTTATAATTCATCTCCAATAGTAAATTCTTTCAAGCGCAATGCTTCTCAAAAAAAAAAATGAGGTACATATCGAATTTAAGAGTTAACACACTCTACCCGAAGATGCAACTCCTTGAAACTACAAGAGTGAACATTTTTCTCATTATATTAGTTAAATATGACATATGATGTGGTTACAACAGTAACAGCAGTAACAAAAGCTAGATTTAATGAACACTGGAATCTTTTTGTTTAAATCTTCATAATCCAATAAAAATTTAAAACACTGTAAGGTAAGATTGAAATCTATCCTGTGGATAAATGAGTGATATCTATCATGACACCTTAGCTTTTGCTCTAGGGATATTTCTGAAATGATATGTGTTCATGTCAACTATCATCGCCAAGGCAGTAAAGGGCTTTTGAACTTACAAAAAAATTTTCATAAAACATGTTGTTTGCCGGAAACAACTATCAGGGTTCCTACACTATTTTGAGAAAACAATATCCTGACTTTTGCAAGTTTTTCCTGACCTTTTACAATAAAATTCTTGATCTGCGGTTTCCCACTCTAACAAAACTTTTAACATTGCAGTTTCAATTAGTAATAATACGCTACTTAGTCATAAGTATCATAGATTGAATAGGATAAACACTTATATATTAAAGTGGAATTGCGTAATAGCACTTCATATCACAAATTATAATTTCAGAAAACTTGTGAAACATATTTTTAATTATCATGATTAGATTAAACTTTTAGTCTGTTTTTGTAGTTAGATTTGAAAACTATTTAAATAAAAAGATCAAGAAAATCTGCTGGATTATGGAAAGATTATTTTATTTAATGTTAAGTGGAACCAAATGCATGAGTGTCGTCAGGATATAAAGGATTAATCAAATCTGCGAGATATGTATCAGTATCCTCAAATAATATTTACTCTTAAAACATACTAGAACATTTGTTACATTAAAATATTAATTTTTAAAAATCACAATTTCACTTAAAACTGACTTTTCTATTAAAAGATAATATTGAAATATAAAGGGGAAAAAAGTCAAGAAAAGTTAATTACATACAAAAAAATTCAGATAGAAAAATTATGCAACAATAAAATCAAAAATATCTGGGTTTTCTAGAAATTTCAGCTTTTTTATTCTTTTGTTTTTCTTTTTTTTTGAGGGGGTGGCTTCTAATGAATGTCTCCATCTTGTTCTAGATCCTTTTACAGCATCTATCATTTTTTCATAAATGTCTATGTTTTTTATTCCATTTATAAATGAAACATAACCATACACACGCCTTTGTGAAATAATAGAGTCTTCATTGAGGTTTTCGACCAATAAGCCTTTATTGATTTGAAAAACCCCCTTCGACTGTTGCGTTACCATGAGAGAGGATAAGAAAAAATTTTATAACCCCCCACAAATTTTCAAATTTTTTTTCTCCGTGCAAATATTTCGAAAAAAAATTATCTAATCTCTTTTGCTGTGGATTAAACTCGAAGAAACTCTCTTGCTCTTCTTTTTTTTTTTTGGCAGCATGACAAAACAGTAAAAATTCCTTTTTTGATTTTTCTGCTGTAGTTTCAGCTACTATTGTCTGTAAACCAGTTACTTACACAAAGAGCAATAAACCTAGCAACCCTATCAAAAATTCCTTATCATTGGATAAACAGGAGAAAAATTGCTAACAGGACAGGTTCTACCAGGGAAAGACGAATGTTATTATGAGAAATTACATATTTTGAATTACGGAATTTTTCCTTGAAACTTTTTTGCCTGTCAGTCTTTGAATGAACTATAGTTTTTTTTTTTATTTTCCTAACTTTATGAATATGTAAGAAAAATCCAGACTTTTTCCTGACTTTATGAATATGTAAGAAAAATCCTGACTTTTTAGCTTAATTTTAGAATAGCCTGACTTTTGCAGGTTTTGCAAGTTTTCCTGACCGTGTAGGAACCCTGACTATGAGCTATACCTTTCGAGTTAGTCCCCCTCTGAGCAATTGTGCTTTTTTTTTGTTTTTCAAGTTTCTTATGGAACACTGCCTAGTTATTGGTATCTTTTTTTTTTCTTTTTAAACTTTTAATTTAGTGTCATTGTTGGAATATGTACTGATACAGAAATCTTAGGAATACAGAAATAAATTTAAGTATTCTAAACTCAAGCTCTAATTGCTGTAAAAAATTTTGAAGTAAAAGATTTCACATAGAGCTAAAAAAAAAATTTTATAAATATATTTGAAGATAAAAGATTTTTGATTAAAGAAAAAGTAATACAAATCACTAAAACAAATTTTAAAAAAATAAACATTTTCACCTTGATGAATCATTTGAAAAACAGAAATGAAAAACTCCTGATGTGTGACCTTTTAACTCAAATGCACGTTTAACCTCTTTAAATTCTCCAGTTTTTGAAAAGCTCACTTCCCAGACTCTAACATCAGGAGTAAAACCTATAAAATACAAAAATTTGAAAATAAATTTTCAAATTTTGAAGCATAACACACAAAACAAAATATGACAGGCACAAAAAAAAATTACATTGTTAGATGCATCTTTGAAAACTATTTACTTATCACACACATTTAGCTATACTGCATATAAATTAAGAAAAAAAATTCAATTCAAAACAAAATTTTAAAAAAGAAAATTATAATTGATAGTGAACACTTGACTGTCGTACATAAAAAACATTTTTTCAAGAAATTTTGTGATTGATTATAGTGAACTTATAGATGGGACTACAGGCAGTTAGCAGAGATCGGCTATATTACTGTTCCATAAAAGAACATAAATTTTAAAAAAAGAACTAATCTAAAGAAGAAATACATCTCTAATTAGAATTCTAAAGCATTGAAGAAAAAAATACTAATTAAAATGTAATTAAATCATAAAAGAAAATACCAGAAGAAGCAACAAATCTTCCACACGGTGAAACGCAAGCATAATAATTACTGATGTGTAATGTATCAACAGTAGCAAGTATTTGACCTGTAATAGAGGTAAAATTAATTATATCATTATAAAAAAAATTTAGATACATACGTAAATTTTTAAAATAAATATTCTTAAATTTTCACATTACAAACATTCCTAAAATTAACAATAATTGTTTCAAAATATATTTTTTATTTTGTAGTTTAAATAAAAAATAATTAAGTCACGTATGTTATGTTGAAATTATGTTGCATAACTATAAAAAAAATATTATAAGTTGGAATAACACTGTTCTTCTTTAGAAGAATCAGTACAAATATAAATTTGTTCATGAACTCAACGCAGTCTAAAAGACTATTTATTGCAAAAGTAAGAAATAATTTAGCATAAATACAGCAAAACTTGCATTAAATAATACCATAAAAAATAAGTACTGTAAGCTTCAAACTATACAGTCTTATGTGAAGGAAATAAATATAGATGGGATAATAAAAAAGGCAAATAAATTAGAGTTCCACATCCTGATCTTTTACCATGTAATGTAATTAAGGTACATGTTGCCCTAGGTGAGATAAATTAATGCAAACTAATTAATGCAAAAAACATTAATAAAGAAAAAATAAATTTTTTACTAATCAGACATGCCACAGCAGTTCAGGAAAAATCAGAACTTATCAGATAGTAACAAAATTTCAGATAAAGATTTTCGAAATAACAAATAAAATTATTTAGAATAATTACAATTTGAAGGAAATATTATATAGGTACAAAAATTAGGGTTTTTTTATAAACACTTTGCGTTTATCCCTTTCAAATTATAAGATTCTTATGCCAGTTGTTTCAAAATGCCATTATTTACTACAATCTCAATTGAAATTATTTATTACTAAGAGTCAATATTTTTTTGAAAATCAGAATTAGGTTTAATTTCTTTAATTAAAGTGTTTCACTAATTTTTAATTCATCAAAACATTTTTTTTTTTTAAATTTATTTGTGCATGACCCTACAGTTTACATTTTTCAAAATTTCTGCATAAATTGAATTGTTAATTGAAATAAACTGAATAAAGAAAACAATTCATATATTTTAAAACCTTCCTCATACAAGATTTTATTTCATCTTCGAAAAATAGAAAATACAACAAGCAATTCACCATAATGAAATTTAATAATTAGAAAGCTTTACTTTTTTATTTTATTTATGTTTATCTATAGCATTATTCATGAGTCACCAAAATTATGAAACATATTGTTTAGAATAAATGAGATACATCAATCACTTTTGTGTGATTTGTGAATGGTTTCCTAGTTCAACATATCAAATTTATACAATCTCAAAATAGTAACATTTATGATGGAAATCAGATGAAAAAGGTGGAATTCTATGGATTTACGGAAAAGTGGCACATCTGATTAATAACAACACAAATGTAAAAATTAATCACTAGAAAAAGTCAAACTATACAATTTTAATCAACAGCTCTTCCCCCCCTCCCAAAACAAGTCTTTATTAACGACCAGTTTCTAATTCCTAAATTTTTACTTCGCCAGATAATTGCAAGCCACACAGGCAGGAGCCTACTGTAATTTTTTTTTCCAAATTTCTAAAGATGTATGACTCTTTTTCTTTAAAAAATAATTCTTAATTTTCAGAAGATATCCGCCCTTTAGACTTAATGGAAGAATTACTAATTTTTCAAACCCCCGCATAAAGACAAAATTAAAGGTAATGGCAAGTGGCCAGTTTTAAACGAGTAAAAATAAACTGTTGATGATAATAATGCAAGGCCTGTCTTTTGAAGCATTTCTCAAAACATGGTAAGCATTACAAAGTTCATTTTTAATGTGAAGAAAAATTCTGAGAAACAAGCGTGAAATAGTGAGTTTCAGAGTATAATAAAATATTCATAATAATTTTATATTTATTAAAAAAATTATTATAATATTAAAATATTAAAATACACATAGTGTAAATTTTGATGGAAAAATGGCAATGGAGTTGCAAATAGCAGACTTTTTAATTGCTATAATTTATATTTACTTGCTCTATGATCAATGACAATTATTAATTTTGCCCTATATCTCTACAACCAAAGCAATTTTATTTTTAGCTACTTTTTAGAAAACATACTAAAATCAGTCAATAGCAGTCTTTTAATAAATGTTTATACAAAAGTAGACACAAGCTTATAAATAACTACATATCAACATATAATAAGTTTGTTATCAAATGATAACTTTCATTACCTTTTAAGTCCCAAATATTAATTGTAGTATCACTGGAACAACTCATTATAAAATGACCATTACAAGCAATGCCTATATTGATAATGTCAACCTTATGTGCAGTTGGGAATGTTAAAATCAATTCAAAATTGCCAAGTGTGCCATCACTCTTTTTTCCCCCTTTATAAACTTGAACAGTATTGGCAGTTGCAACAGATGCAACAAAAGCTTTGGAATCAGGGCTCCACTTGATGCGAGTTGCATAGTCAAATTCAATGTTGGCTCGAACAGATCTGAAATAATTACACAATTTTAATAAAAGCAACAATTTAACTTTAAAAGAATTTCAGGGCTCTCAGTAAATTTAGACCAAAATACTAGGTAGTTAGGGACCTTAATAATTAACAAATTAGGGATTTTTTAAGGGACCAGAAAAACACAAGCATTCAAAAAAAAAAAAATATGTTAAATAACAGATAAAATAAACACCTATCTTGTTTAATTAGAAAAAAATATTTTCTGAAAGTTTAGTTTCTTTAAGAATGAGAATAAATTTAATAAAAAACTATGCCTTTTAGTACAGCCATGTACACCTTCATCAGTAGAATAAAATGATAAGAACAGCTAACAGAGACTATGCACTTTGACAGAATGCCTCAACTACAGTTAAAAAAGTGAAAACTTTTAAAAATGACAGTTAAGAAGCTAAAAATTAGTAATTTTTAAATATTTGATAAATGTGGTGCAGCTATGAGATCAATAAGTATTAAATTTTTGTTTTTGATGATATGAATTAGAAATTTGGGTCAAAATATAAAATACATTTGCGAATAATCAATGATGCTGAAAAATTGAATCTATGGGGATCAGTCCAACAGTGTTCGGCAAGAGATGTGCATTTTAACCTATGATTTCCAATATAATTTTGGTGTTCTTTTAGTGCATATTTAGTACACAGATTAGTTAGCTTAAATTTGAGTGCACATTTAGTATATACAATGTAGGAAAGGCCACATTCTAATGAAATTTATGAATGCCTCAATCGTTTAAAAAGTTTATAGATTACTTTAAATTTGTAAATGTAATTTGTTGGCTTGCACAAAGATTTCTTGGAATTCGCATCTTGTAAAAACTTTTGATATTTAAAAACTGATTCTTGGAAAAACTCAAAGCTTAACAGATTTAACAGGTTCAGATTTGGCCCATTGAACTCATTCAGACACCTTGTTAACTATTAAATGAAATAATCTTGGGAGAAATTTATTTCATACTTATTGCAATTCATTTCATACTTCAATAGACCGACAACTAATCTTCCGTTCATCTAACTGTAATACCGTTTTGATGGCGACTTAGAAAATTATTACAATAGCATTCTTCTTGTGACACGTTGTACTCACTTTGATTGTATTTTGTAAAATATCTAGAGTATTGTAGGTCATGGTTAAAGAGCTAAATGTTTTCCATACACCATATTTTTTAAAAAGTACCTAACATTTTTATGATAAAAGAAGAAAGGATCTATGGAAAAAAAAATTCACTTTATAAGCAATTTGAGCATTCTATAAAAAGTATAATGAAGGAGCTAGGTTTGGTATTTTTTAGTATTGAGGAGAATATCAGGAAAAACACAAATAAACAAATTACATGTAATAAAAATTTAATAATGTTTTATAAAGCTTCCACAAAATTATCAAATAAAATTTTTTTAATATTTTAGAAAATATAGTTATCATGCAAAGCCTAATTATCAAAGAGATAATCAAGTCATTAAATGTGAGAGTTGAAAAAAAACATGTTTTCATTCTTTTTTTTCTTTTTTTTACAGAAACAAAATTTAATTTTAGTCAGTTTATAAAAATCAAATTTCTGTTTGTAAGCAAATTATATCTGTGACACTCTATAAGAAGAAGAATAGGTATAATTTTAAAAAGACAAAAAAAAAAAGGGAAAAAAAACTTTTCTAAAAAGTAAATAAATACATTCATACCTATGATTTTTCTCAGTAAAAGTTTTCACAGTCCATAACATCACAGCTCGATCTACAATAATAGTTATTTAGCATTCTAGTTCAAATAAAATTATATCTTTAATATACAAAAACTAATTTAATCATCATGTCTAACAGACACAATTCAAATTACTTTAATGTTGTTCATAGATGAAGTTTTAAACTTAGTTCATTCATGATAGGAAAAAAAATATATTATCTGCAGTATTTTTTCTATTAGAACACACAGAAATTAACACATTAAGATGACTTAAAATAATGTATATAAACATATTAAGTATAAAGAGCAAAAACTACCTAAACTATTGAAAACTATCTTTGGTTAACTAATTTTACAAATATGAACAAAAATTTTCCAATTCTCTTGAAAAGTTTTTAAGACATGGTAAAACAAGTAAAAAGCAAATTTAACATTAAGAGACATTGCAGAGCATACAAAGTACTAACATTACTTTGCATGCTATTAAAACACAAAGATTAAAACTATCATATCAAAACAGGAATATTTTAAGAAAGTTTAGGTCGGATCCAGAAAAATCTTTTTTTTTCTCAAAGCATTTGGATTTAACAATAACAGGTTAAATAAATAATTCCAAGAAACTGAAGCCGTAAAATATTACTTGATAAAAAACTTCATTAGCTCCAAAAATATACAAATTGGAAATAACAATTGACGAGTTTCAACTGTTATTTCCAATACTCTACTGTTTTAATCAAATATTAACAGGTCATTTTTAATTACATTTCATTAATTATAACATTTCATTCATTCATAATAACATTTCATTAGGTTAAATGTTTTTGACATTGTGGTTAGGACTAGTAGATAAACCAATGTATCAATAAATATCAATTTAATGCACATATCGGCAAGCCGATACAGTGACTTTAATTTTAGACGGTGCATCAGAAATTTGATTTAAACAGCCTATATAAGACAATGCTCCCGATTTAACAATACAACAATTTAACATGCAAGGATCCTCGCCTAATCTAATGCTGTCACCGCAATGATGAAGTCAATCTTGATTTCGTCTAGCTGCGAAGATGTTGCCAACGTCTAGCTAAGAAAACGATGATTGTTTCGTGATGTTGAATGACAAAGAGTGAATTGAATCAAAATTCCTGGTTTCGCACGGAGGATCACCATTGAAATATAGAACGTAATGCATAGTTTCTTTATCCGCCATTTTTGTCTTTGGGATTTTACGTTTCTTGAAGATTATTTCAGAGGGACTATTTTGCGATCTAAAACTAAACTAAACTAAACTCAGCGGCGCAACAGCCCTAGAGGGGCAAGGCCTACTGTGCCCATCTCAGTTTTCTTGACCTTGGGCTCTGGGGTGCAGAAGCAGATGTTCCGGTCAGGTGGTCAGTCGAACGCGGAACCCCCAGTGTTTAGTTCCCATGCATGCTTGGTACTCATTTATCGACCCACTGAAGGGATGAAAGGCTGAGTCAACCTTGCCCGGCCCGAGGATCGAACCAGGGACCTGCGGCACGACAGCGTGAAGCGTTACCGCTCAGCCAACGGGCGTCATTGTGCATTTTATTTCGTCAGAATTTAACTTTTCGTAATAACGTTTTTTGTTAATAATTTTTAGTATACCTACTGTTACTTTGTGATCAATGAGAAATCACTTTTATCTTAAATTTTCGTTTTTTCTTTTTAAATTTTTTTAATGCACATAAGTATAATAATTTGATAGAATTTGATTTAAACCAATAAATCTTCAATCATTTTTAATTATAAAAAATTAAAATAGATCCTATATTTATTTAATTAGACTTCATTTTTGAGAAAATTAAAACAAAGTTTTGGTTATTTAATTTTATTTTTAATTTGGCTATTACTTAAAACGATTAAATTTTTTTAATTAAATAAAAACATGAGCAATGTTTTGACGCTTTTCAACTTTTCTTTTACGTTTCTTGACGTTTCTTTACATTGATTTTACGTTTCTTGAAGAAGATTATTTCAGAGGGACTATTTTGCGATCACTGTGCATTTTATTTCGTCAGAATTTAACTTTTCGTAAATAATTTAATGTTTTTTGTTAATAATTTTTAGTATACCTACTGTTACTTTGTGATCGATGAGAAATCACTTTTATCTTAAATTTTCGTTTTTTCTTTTTCAATTTTTTTTCATGCACATAAGTATAATAATTTGATAGAATTCGATTTAAACCAATAAATCTTCAATCATTTTCAATTATAAAAAATTAAAATAGAGCCCATATTTATTTAATTAGGCTTCATTTTTGAAAAAATTAAAACAAAGTTTTAGTTATTTTATTTTATTTTTAATTTGGCTATTACTTAAAAGGACTAAATTTTTTTTAATTAAATAAAAACATAAGCAATGTTTTGATGCTTTCAATAATTTAACAATAATGCTATTAAATATAGTTTTTTGGTTGATTTTTCTTAAAATTCTTCCAATATGTGCTTAAAAGAATTTTAAGAATCATATAAATAGAAAATGTTCGATAATTTGTTAGATAGTCAGTATTGCTTTTAAACCAATAAATCTTTAGTCAATTTTATTTTCAAAAAGAAAATAATAATAAATAAATAATAAACTAACATTTATTTTTACATTTATTAAGACCATTTGACCATTAGTCTATACAACTTTATTATTTTAAATAAATAAATAAAAGAAGGCCAAACGATGGTCCAAAAGCATGTTTCTTTCAACAAATAATTTTAAAAAAATTTTATATAAGTAAACATTTCTCTAGTTAGTTCTTCATTTTTTTTTTAATTTTCTATTTTTCTTTTTTTTTTTTTTAAATTTTTAATGCTTGTATGCAAAATATTTTGTTACAATTTTATTATTATTTTTGAACCAATAAATTTTACGGTGTTTTTAATTTTAAAAAAAATAAACAAAATAAAACCTGCATTTGTTTTTACTTTAAGACATCGGTCTTAAGTCAATCCATCTTTATTATTTTAATTGAAAAAAATCAAGCAGTGCTATTGATGTTATAGAAGCATTTTTTTTAGAATTAACATTTCCTTTTGTTACAGATTTTTTTTTTTTACTGATTTAAAGATTTCTGATTAATAATTTTCAATACACATCTACATTGCAGCATAAAATTTCTTGCATCACCCAGTCTTAATTGGGGTTAGAGGCATTTATAGACCCATGTTGCATACTACTGTATATAAATTGATAAATAAATTAAATAAAAACTTTTTTAAAAAAGAACATGAATGATTTTCTACAAAGTTAGAGTAAAGAAATATTTACAAATTTACCAGTAGCACAAGATCCCAAGTACTTTCCATTCGAGCTAAAATCAAGGTCTGAAATTTCTCCACTATGTCCTTTTAAGTTAGTGAGTAACCACTTGTGAGTATAAGTATCTTTAACTTCTTTTTTCTTCAACGGTGCCAATTTTTTCTGTTTTGATGACGCTTTCTGTTCTTGCTCAACATGAGTAGCTTGTGAGTCGTTTTCTATAAAAAGATTTTCTATATAAATATTTAAAAGATAAACCATAAAAAAAAAAATTTATTATATTCGACTTTTTTCTATGTAAAAGGAAAAAGTGTAAATTAAAATTAAAAATGTAAAATATAATATTGATCGAAATATTAAAATTTTCTGCTAGCAAGTAACTTTATAATCTTTCAAAACTTACACCTGCCATACTGCTTGAAAGTGAATTATAAAAAAATTTTAAAAAACTGCATGCAAACATACTGCATGCAATCCTCAATACAAAAGTATCTGTGAAGTCTTAATTCTTTAATAACACCATTTTATTAAAAAAAAAAAACAGCTAGAACATTTTTAAATATCCCTGATATGTATGAAAAATAATAAATAAATGAGGAAGATATCAAATTATCATGGATGCAGTGGAAAGAGTATCAACAGTGCGCACTCACTAGTTTTAATTAAAATCTCATTTCTTGGTCAATTATGCAGTTTTTTTCTAATACTCTTGAATTTTTATAATAATGTTTTTTTTTTAATTTATAAGGGAAAAAATTAGTACACTTTGTATTGTGTTCAAAAATTTTGTAACACTTAATGGATTTCAAACAAATGATGAATTTTAAAAAATTTATGAATTTTTATGCCAATTGAAAAAAATTTGTTTTAATTGATGCTTCTACGCATTTTTTCTTTAATAAAAAACATAAAATTATGGAATTTTCAACATATCCTTACTAAAAATGGCCCGGGCTTTTCTGGTAGGCCGATTTCAAAGAATCCGGAAGTTTTGTGAAAATTTACTGTACTAGATCAATATATCCTTGGTGCGATCATAGGGTCAGGCAAGGTTGACTCAGCTTTTCATCCCTTTAGCGGGTCAATAAAATGAGTACCAAGCATGCTTGGGAACTAAACACTTGGGGTTCCGCGTTCGGCTGACCACCTAACCGGAAAATCTGCTCCTGCACCCCAGAGCCCAAGGTCAAGAAAACTGAGATGAGCAAAATAGGCCTTGACCCTCTATGGGCTGTCGCGCCAATGAGTTTAGATCAATAGATTTTACTTCACAGTTGCAATTTAGTAAACTTCAAGTCAAATAATTGCAATTTCACAAATCCCGCAGTTGTGTGCATAAACTAATCCTACAATCTCATAAAGGACTTAGGAATAAAAATTAAAAACGTTTCAGGAAAAACCCGATGAAACCATGGTTAGCTGGGCTTTACACAAGCTGGTAAAAACATTTAAATTTCTTATAAGGGAATAAATTTAAATCTACAATATATACTGCTATACTATATATAATATAGCAGTATATATTGTAAATTTAAATAGATTTACAATAGATTTCTAGATTTTTAATTATTTTAAAATTTCCTTTTAAGTATCATGAAAAACAAGATAAAAATAGAATTTATTGACATATAGCTCATGATTATAAATTAGTATTGTCTATACTGAATCATACAAAAAGAAAGCAGTACTTTTGTGTTCGTCATATACTTATAAGAAACTATTTATGTCAGTAAACAAATCTGTACATTTATTAAAATTGAGAAATACATTAACATCATGAAATCACAAACAAGATATCAAGGAAATTCATTGATATCAAGTTCATGATCATGAAATAAAGTTCAGTACTTCAGCATAAATTAAATTTCTTCCACATCTACAAAAATATTTATGTTATTTAATTTTCTTGCAGAAAAATTGAGGACTGCAATAACTTGAAGAATGAAGAGTATATTTCAAAAAATCGCACGATTATTATTTTGATGCAAGATGAATATCGTGCAACTTTGAATATCGTGACTTTTGAAAATCTCAAGACTTACCAGCATGATTATCTTCTTCTTCAGGATTTTCCCCTTGTTTGTCCCGATTAATGTAAAATAAATATCCAGCGAGAACAGTTAACAAGCCTAAAATAAATGGCAGTGCTTCTGCCAAATCATTATAATTCATAATTGAAAAAAACACGAGAGAAAAAAATTCAGATCTAAATTATAAATTCGAGTATTAGTAACTTATGCACAAAAACAAAAACGCCGCTGACAGGCTGCCGTGTCCAAAATGATCGAACCAAATAAACAATGAGATGAGTTGTTCTCACTGTCTTGAGGAGCTAATTTATAAAGCCTATTCTCACTATCTGCGAGCGATACGCAAATGCAAATTTTGAGATGCAATTTTCTCCGGAAATTGAAATTCACCAATGAGATTATCCACTCACGACTCATCTCAACTTAGATCTCAGTGAAACGGAAAATGAGAACCCTGATTAGTGACTCGCTAATAAAAACATGCTTTTCTGTCAAGAACGCTGGAATGAGCGTGAATCACATGCAATATGAATGATCCTTTAAACGGTCGTCTCAAATTTAATTTTCTTTTGTTGTTGTTATTGTTATTCATTTACGTCGCACTAGAGCTGCACAATGGGCTTTTGGTGACGGTCTGGAAAACATTCCTGAATGTGATCCGAAGACATGACAACACAATTTTGATCCTCTGCTGAGGGAATGGCTATCCCCGCTTTGGTAGCCTAAAGACCTGCACGTAAAGTAGAGCACTTTACGGTAAAACAGTTTAACGAGGACCAATATCGCACACCCTCGGTCCCCACGTAAACTAACCCAAGTGATCACCCACCATCACACTGACCACAGCCAGTGATGCTTGACTTCTGTGATCTTCTGGGAACCGTGTCTTAACGATCAGTCCACTGAGGGACAATTTTCCTTTCCATTAAAGCCATTTATAAAATGCATGTAGCAAAGCAGAGAAATATGATTTGATTTGATTTGATTTGTTCATTTACGTCGCACTAGAGCTGCACAATGGGCTATTGGCGACAGTCTGGGAAACATCCCTGAGGATGAACCGAAGACATGCCATCACAATTTTGATCCTCTGCAGAGGGGATGGCTATCCCCACTTCGGTAGCCCAACGACCTCTACGTGAAGTCGAGCACTTTACGGTAAAACAGTTTAACGAGGACACATACCGCACACCCTCGGTCCCTACGCAGACTAATCCAAGTGGTCACCCACCCGCACACTGACAGCAGCCAGTGATGCTTGACTTCGGTGATCTGCTGGGAATCGTGTCTTAACGATCAGTGCACTGCGAGACGCATTATTCAGATATCAGCAAGGTTCTTAGTAGAAGCAGCCAAACGACTAACACATCAAGATTACGTTACGTTAGTGATTGTAAAGCACGCATGCATAGCACTGCAGATTTACTTAGTACCACTGCTGATTTACTGACTGCTTATTTACTTAGGAATGATGGCACTGCTTGAACACATTCTTATTGGAAAAAAATTATCTTCGCATATGGATGGTTGACCGAGTAAAGTTAACCGCAGATGGTGCTAGGAGTTATAATTCGTCACAAAACTTCCGTGTTACTACTTCCATGGGATTTTTACGCCTAAACTTGAGGAAACGCACCCTCCAAGGTCATTATGTTTGTAGTGTACAATATAACGCGTTCTTCCAATCTAACTTTCAACGAAACAAACAAAAAATTAATTCGGAAGACCCAGCAAGCTTGCTTTCATGCTACCGAAAAATTAACCAACTTCGCTATTTTTCACAAATATAGCCAAATAAGGGATAACATTCAAAATATGGCTATCCTTACCCTTAATTTATGCTATGATATTAATTTTGCTTAATTGGTTTTAGGCACACGACCTGTTGGAATTTATAAATTACAGAAAACTCTTATGAATGGTAAAATTACGCATAAATTTAAACACAAATTACAATTATAAAACTGCATAGAATATTAAACCTGTTCACACATTGCCTCGTAAGCATAATATAAGCGGAGGGACACACCGGAAGTTTTCTAAATTTCTTCCGGTTTTAGGCAGCTTGTTATGGATGGGTGATCGTGTAAAGATAAGGGTGGTGGCGCTAGTAGTAAAATTGCTCTTTCAAGACTTCCGGGTTACTGCTTCCTATATATTTTTACGCCGCAGATTGAAAAAACGCGCCATCATATTATTGCATCATATCTTTTGCAGTATTTCATATGTACCGAGTTCTTTCTTTCAGCCTTTAAATTTCAGCATTATCATATTAATATTATAATCATTAGAATATTTTCTAATTAGGCTAACTGAAAAAGATATTTTTAAAGATATTTGGTCAATTATGCAGTT
>NC_092204.1:87276891-87326055 GCF_043381705.1 Parasteatoda tepidariorum | reverse complement strand
GCTCTCCATCGTAGTTCTTCAGGCAAATGATGCCTAGAGGTCATTATTACGAATTGGCTATCTCAGATTTTCAATGTCGCAATCACAGTAAAATTTGTGTGCTTTCTCTCAAACTTGGACTTTTATGCTCCAGGCAGATGACGTAAGCCGAGTGCAGCGCCACTAATTTGCATATTGCAATTTTACTCAGCTACTCTTAGTGGACAACATATGCAAATTTTGCACGGTTTGGCTTACTTTTGAAAGAGTTATCGCTATTTTTGTGATTTTTCCTTAATTTATGATAACCAGTGTATTTAATGCTTTCATGTGATATGCAGCAGTTTTAAACAGCACTTTAAAATATCCAAAAAAAGGACAGAAATTGTCAGTTCAAAAAAAAATTAACTAATACTTTTGAATAAGAATTTAAATAACTACACACATTTGTTTTGCTATCTCATTCTATATAGCATTATTTAGAGTAGACAGCTGCGTGTGGGTGTGATGATGACGTAATAAAAGAGGCATACAAAAAAAAGCAAATTTCATTTCAGTTAAAATCCTCAATATTATGTTTTTAAACTCCTCGAAAATGTAGTAAAAGGGGTATACAAATTAACTGTCGCAAACAAATTAATATTAAGTAAGAACGAACCAAAAATATGATATCGAAATATACTAGAAGGTGTTTCTAAAATTCTGAAATCTATCAGGCTTTAATTTTTTTTTTCTGTCACAAACTTTATCAGTAATTAAAAATAATAAACTCGTCAGATTTCAATACTGGTTCTGTTTTTACGTTGATTAAATGTTAAACATTAATAAATATTTGTCTTTTAAAACATTTCATTCTATAATTAGATAATTATTCTACAATTGTGATTATCTAAAACTAATTGATATAAAGCTTTAGCGTGTTCCATTGATATGTTGAAAGCTCGTTTTGGCGGGGTGCCTGGGACAGTTGCTCTTCCACATCCTAGCCACTATACACCATCAAGAGCAGAGCTAATACTTAAAACTCGTATGAGATTTATTCTCTCTGATATTCAATAGACCCTTAAATAAATCCTTAAAAATATAAGCCAAAAATTTACATAAATAATGACAATTTTTTTGCACTAAAATTTAAAAAATGTACTTAAAATAATTAAAAAGAAAACAAAAATAATGAAGAAATATTTTCAATATAAACATCAATTAAATAATATCAGCTTCCGAAATGTTCTTTTTATTTTTACAAACAGTATTAATATAACGGTCCTCACCTGCTCCAGGGACTGCTGGATTGGGTTCAAAATGACAAGGCCACGGAGTTGAATATTAGTAGTTGTAAACTCGAAATTGGGTCGACTGTGCGATGACTGTTATAAAATAAATTAATAAATTTGGCCGGGATAGCTTGGTTGATAGGGCGTTGAACTCGTGTTCGTGAGAATGGGAGTTTGAATCCAGCTGGCAGAAGCATACCCATGTATAAAATGGTGACTGGTGCATGTTAAATCTGTCGAGGTCACAAAGTCCTTCAAGTTATCATAACAAATAAATACCTCTGGGTACTAATCTAGCAGTTCCCTTGTCTTCTGGATTGGATTCAAAATGACAAGGCCACGGAGTTGAATATTAGTAATCGTAAACTCGAAATTGGGTCGGCTGTGCAATGACTGTTATGAAATAAACTAATAAATGTGGCCGGGATAGCCTGGTTGATAGGGCGTAAACTCAAAATTGAGTCGGTTATTCAACGGCTGTAATAAAAAAAATAAAACTAATAATCAAATTGTATTTTCTTGTTTTCTTTCTAACTCTTTGCATATTTTCTACGCAGATTCAAAATTTCATGTTTCTAAGTCTCATAGATTTTGTAACGTAAAGAAAATACAATTGAGAAAAAAATTCGAGAAAAAATCATTAAAAATTGCAAATAAAATATATATTCAAAATGAATCTAAAAAAAAATAAACTCTGTTAAATATATAGTGGCCCAGCACGCCAAATTTTTACTCTGTGCTTAAAATGTGTATCTTTTGTAACTTTTTAAACCTCGTTCAAAAAATATGTGCAAGAAAAGAAAGGTTCTACATAATAGTCTGATCACAATTAATATATTTAACAATAAAGTAATATTATCTAATTTTTTAATAATATAATGTTAATACTCAACAATAAAAAATAGTGACAGTTTACTTTAGGTGTATAGGGATGGAATTGAACTTATAAGGACCCCATCATTTCCAGTAGCCTAGGGCCCCACCAAGCTTAAATCCGGCCCTGTAGTAGGGGCAAATAAAGAAACCTAAATAGCACAAAACTATCTAATCACCGCAAACATCCACGAAAGTTCATGTGTTTACCCGATGAACGTCATCAATACACTCATATTTATTTGATCCAGTTCATCAGATATCTGACTTATCTTTTACGTAAATGGGATATGGATAATTTGATCCTTAGCTACTCCCAGGCATGGAAGTATCATAGTACCACAGGAATTATTCCTGATCTGCTGGAAGACGCTTAACAAACAGTCCGTTTGTCCTCTGTAATTCACATTTTTATGCCCTCAATGGAAGTAAAAGTGTAAAAACCAGAGCCAGATTAAAAAATTTTAATTTAGTTTAAACTTTCTCTGAAACTTTTCAGTTACACTTGAGCAAATCAGATTTTTTTTTTTATTTAAAACTATAAGAAAACTGGATGTTAAAGATGATTTATAAAATTCTTTTGACTCCTAACTACTCAGCCAATGCAAAAAAATAAAAAATCGTCCCATTTGCTAAATTTTTGAAATCAAAACATGGTTTTAAATGTTCATTTTAAGCATAAATGTGATGCAATTAGTATTTAAATTTTTTTTAAATATTGAATTTTCTTTTAGTTAATAATCTGAACATAAAAATAAATATTCGCAATTTGAGTAAAATCAGTGAAAATCACTCATATAATGATATTTAATAATTGATTGTTGTTGTTGTTAATTTACGTCGCACTAGAGCTGCACAATGGGCTATTGGCGGCGGTCTGGGAAGCATCCCGGAGGATGATCCGAAGACATGCCATCATAATTTTGATCCTCTGTGGAGGGGATGGTACCCCCGCTTCGGTAGCCCGACGACCTGCGCGCGAAGTCGAGCACTTTACGGTAGCACAGTTTAATGAGGACCAATACCGCACACCCTCGGTCCCTACGCAGACTGATCCAAGTGGTCACCCACCCGCACACTGACCGTAGCCAGTGACGCTTGACTTCGGTGATCTGCTGGGAACCGTGCCTTAACGATCAGTCCACTGCGGGACGCCTAATGCTTCAAAAGTATAATTTGAAGGAATCTTTGATGCCATATGGCTGTACCATTTGATTTACCATTCTAGCCATGGCAAGAAGTAGGTGTAGATATTTTGTACCAGAATTGTGAATACTATTTAGTTTTGATGTACTAAAAATGAACAAAAGAATTGTAAATTTACAGAAGTAAAAAAGCTGACTAAGAAAGAAGATATATTATTTTAATTTTATTTAGAGTTTAGCTCCAAAAGCAAAACAATGCTTATTTTTTCATTCTCTCAGTGAGAAAAAATTATACTTCTGAAAGGAATTGATTTTAATATTTTTAAAGAAGGGTTAAGAAAGGCATTATTGTTTCTATTTGTTAATTTTTAATTCAGTTAAGGACTGACATATACATAAATACATTCATCATTTAATAGTAATAATTAGTATTTAATAAATTATAATTATAGTATTAATAAATTACCATCACAGTTGAAGTATTTAAAACATGCTTCAACTAATATTATTACTTCTACTGCCAGGTCTGAAAAAAATCTCGGATTTTTTCAAAAAAGCCCAACTCAGGTGGGTGGGTGTTGCAGGATACAATCCAGAGTTATTTTTTTACTGGGGGAGGGGAGAATATGAGCGATTTTATAGTATACAATTTTATTACTAAATATATAACAGCATACAGTATTCTTCTTCTTGCTTGAGCTTGTCAGATATGTGGCACCTCTGCACATGTTGCATTTTGTACCATACTCCAAGCCCAATTTTTCCTAGTTCCATTGTCTCGGGTCGCCTACTTTATTAATATAGTCTGACAGTCCCTTAATGGAATTAAGGTGAAGCTCTTTAGGATATGGATTGCCTAAGGTAGTGAGGCGCGTAAGGGCGAGGGCATCACATTCGTATAGGATGTGATGTGCTGATTCTACCGCTTCACGGCATTTCCGACATATTGGTTCTTGTTCGAAAAGTCCCAATCTATGTAGATGTTTCCTGAAATGATAATGCCCAGTGATGAAGCCTACAATTGTTTGAATCTTCAATCTTGGGAGCCTAAGAATTTCAGAAGCAATTTTTGCAGAAGGGCTGCTGATCATGCTTTTAGCATGTTTTTGTCCAGGAGAATTGCGCCAAACTTTGTTCATCTCCTGTTTTTCCCATTTTAGGACGGCCTTCTTTGTAGTCTTCATATTGATTCCACAGAAGGGTTCCGTTCCTATTGGATTGAAAGAGGATCCCTGTTTTGCGAGTTCATCAGCTCTTTCATTACCATCAATTCCCATATGCCCTGGTACCCAAATAAGAATGATTTTATTCCTTTTTGCCAGTTCTATTAGGAGATTCTTGCATTCCAGAACAATTTTTGATTTAACTTGAAATGAGTAAAGAGCCATCAAGGCTGCTTGACTGTCGCTGAAAATAAGAATCCGCTTACCATGGTAGCCTTTCTTAATATTTATCTGCAGACAGTTTACAATAGCAAGTACCTCCGCCTGAAAGACAGTAGCATACTCCCCAAGACCTTCAAAAAGGTTGAATCTTGGTGACAAGCCACAGACACCCAGTCCTGAGAGGTTACCTTTCTTTGATCCATCGGTATACCAGATTAGATCATCATTTTTTGTATCGATCGTGTTGTTATCCCATTCTTCTCTGGTAGGAAAAACTACTTCAAATGGTCTTTCAAACACGTACTTTCTCTCCATGCAGTCAGAAGGCATAAGGAGAGTTGGATGGTAAATTTTCTTAGTAATACTGGTATGACCTCCAGAAGAGGGCTTGTCATACCATTGATATTGCAATTTCATTCTATATGCAGTCATTCTGGCAGAGCTGCACATGAAGATATCTAAAGGAGTCAGGTCCAGAATTGCCTCAAGTGCTCTGGTAGGGGCCGTGGACATTGCACCTGTGATACACAAGCAGGCCAGTCTTGCATACAGTATTAATAATGGAAGATAAGTTAAACATAAAAATTAATTTCAAAAAGCTAACAAACAAATTAAAACATTCAACAGCTTTTATATAATTTTTTATTAGAAAAGATATAGCCAAAAAAGGTTCTCAATTTCAAATAAATAATTTAATTTAATGTAAACTTCGTTGTTGTTGTTGTTGTTAATTTACGTCGCACTAGAGCTGCACAATGGGCTATTGGCGACGGTCTGGGAAACATCCCGCAGGATGATCCGAAGACATGCCATCACAATTTTGATCCTCTGTGGAGGGGATGGCACCCCCGCTTCGGTAGCCCGACAACCTGCGCGCGAAGTCGAGCACTTTACGGTAGCACAGTTTAACGAGGACCAATACCGCACACCCTCGGTCCCTACGCAGACTGATCCAAGTGGTCACCCACCCGCACACTGACCGGAGCCATGTAAACTTCGTCATATAGATATTTTAAAATATAATTTATAAGTACATAAAAGGCGGTGCTTCCATAAAAATACTCAATAATCTTTCCGATTCCTTTTTTTTCTCTCCAGTTTTTACAATTCAGACAATTATCACAACTATACACAAAATGAGATGGTTTTCAATATTTACTTATCAGTTACACTTCAAATTAGAAAAGTAACACAGAACCAGTTCAGATAGTTAGCCCCCTTTGAAAAACCTGATGTTCCCAACCACCTAAAAATTCCTGTTCTTTTGTACTTCATTCTCTCATTCACCTCTCCCCTATTTAGAAAACGGGGTTACAAAAGAACACAAACAAATTTTTAGGAGGCTGGAAACATTAAGAATAACAAAAGACTTACTCAACTAGTTTAACCACTTTTTAAAGTAATCGTATCCATGTTTTAAAGTAACTAGACAACCATCATTAGTTGGATAGTTTTTCTTTCTTTTATTATAATTAAATATCAGAGATTCGTTAATATATAATGAGAAATAAATATTTAATCAATAGTACTATTTTGAATTTCTTGACTACTTTATTCTTTCTTAAATTATACAAAACAATGTGGCCTAAAATGATAGAAAAGAAGCTCCTGAGTGGATGGTAGTATCCAAATTAGAAAGTGATCCAAGGAAAGTGAAATGTAACCATTGTGGAGTATACAATACATATAAAGTAGTACATGTGAAGAGTAATACATATAAAAATTGAGAGAATTAGATCACATCTGAACAAAAGTTCAAAGAAAGAATTACCCAGTACTTCATATAACTGTTCAATATTAACAAACTTTGAAGATCCGCCGACAATAACTCACAACTCTGCACCAAAATTGAAACGCAAAGAATTATGCAAGATTTCACAATAAAAACAACCGACAGTCAAAAGTCGATTTTAGATATAAAAATAACTAGATTTTCGTATGCCAATAACATAACATTTAATACAGCAAGCACGAAAGAGTATAAAGAAATGTTACAAGCAAGATTATAAAGAAATGTTACAAGCAAGATTATAAAAAAAAATTTTATAGCAACATGCATCTATTCTGGAAAAATATCATTTTTATTCAATGCGACAAATTGTGCAGCTAACATAAAAACTGCACAATATTGTGTAAATCTTGCCACAGAGTAAAATAAAATATTGTTATGAGAATTTTGGAATCATTCTTTTCACTATATGCACAGATAACGCAAACAAGATGATAAAAGTATGATAGTTGTTGCAAGATAAAAAATAAAGACCTGCTAACCAAAGGATACTCCGACCCAAATCTTAATCTTATTGAAGAGGAAATCAGTAAATAAGACATTTTCACAAATATTTTAGTATCAAATAAATTAAGTAAAAAATAGAATGAAATAGCTAGTAAAGAACTCTCAGTCCAATTATGTTTCCTCATTGATTACAAAGTATCACATTGAAATTCAGGTAGGTTCATGCAAAAAGAGCTTGCAGCTATGAAAATGTTCTTTTGCAAATTCAATCTTAAAAATCAAATCTATCTGAAGCAGTTGAGTATTCGATGAATTGAAAAGACAATGAGAGTCCAGGTAAAAAAATTCTTGAAAAGAGGTGCAATCAAGCTTCAACTCCTTTCCATTTCTTAGCTAATATTCTGAATCCAAAATACAATGAAAAAGACTACCTGAAGACATGAGGAAAGACGCTGCGGTTTAGGTTTCTCAGAAAAATGCTAATTCCAGTTTTGTGTCCCAGAATAAAAAATCCAAGTGTGTATCTACTTTCATCATTTAATGAAAATGTAATGGAACATTTCAGTTTCCCCAAATGGTGGGGTATCGTGGGTGAAAGCCAGCTCAAGTGGGAAGGGGGAAAAAAATTGTCAATTTTATGGTTGAGTTAGCTGGCTGTCCAGCAAGCTCGGCAGCTAATTAACACATATTTTCTGCATGTGGACTTGTTTGGTTCAAACTGAGAAACAGTTTAGGTCTCAAAAAAGTTAGAAAAACTTGTTAAAGTTTATGCACAATTAAAGAATGAATCAAAACTAGAAGAGAGTATTATAGAACTTTAAATGTATCATTCATTTTATTTTTACTTTCCCCGGTGCATCATTAATTACAGGATTAAAATTTCAATCATTAATTACAGAATTATGTATAAAGTGTTCCATTTCTGCTATGTATCTATATATAGATATATTTTAAAAAATATTTCAAAAATGCATTAAAATTTTTTTTGGTCAAACTTTTATAATGTAATCAAGATTATTTTGTTTAAAAATGGTTGAATAATTTTAGAAAATATTTTTTAAAAAAATGAGTGAAATTATAATAACTGTAGTAATAAAAAGGTTGGCAAGCCAACTTTTTTGTTAATTCCTTAAAAAAAAAAAAAAAACTTTTTTTGGCCTAGAGCATATTATAATCCCCTAACTTTATTAAAAACTTATATTTTTATCATTTTTTAATAATAAACATTACTATTTTTCAAGTATCTCATTAAAAAAAATAAGAAATTTCTGGCACAATTTTTTTTTCTTGTCATAACCTGAAGACTTAAAGAGAATGTCCCATACAGTTAAAAGGAACGATTCTTTGAGAGACAAACAATTTTTTTGAAAAAGTTTTATTTCCTTACTCGTATTTTCTCTTTATTCAAAGCAAAATATAGTTAGCAAAACTTTGTGTTTGTGGTATTTTAAGTACTTTTATTTGTGAATTTTAATACAACTTACAGATACTTTTGGCTGAGTTTTAAAACAATTTACATGAAAAGGTACAGCTATAATTCTTATATTAATTTGATTAAAAAATATTAAGGTATGACACCACACTTTTTTTAAAAATGAGACATTTAAATAAACATTCTATTTTTCACAAATGTTTACATAAATTTTTTGAAAAAACGCAAAACCTCAGTGTAAGAAGATGAAATTTCACTATCAACAACTGGACGCACCAGCTAAATAAACTTGTTTATTTAAATTGGATTTCAACGAAAATGCTTAATAGCACACATTTAAAATTGCCTCTGTGTGACTATTTTAATACATAAACTACAGAATTAAGGTTCTTCTTTAGTTGTGAACAAAAGTATTCTAGTTCATTTTTTTTTTTTTTTTNTTTTTTTTTTTTTTTTTTTTTTTTTTTTTTGTGTGGATATATTTGGAAGATATATCCATAGCCGGAATAAGGATTTATTACAAGCATTACACAAATTTTAGCCTGAACACAAACAAGATATTGCGTATTGAGATTGTTTTTCTCTTTGAATATTATTTCACATACACTACTTCAGAGATATTTCTTACCTGAATGAAAAAGAATGTTAATTTAACTGTGCTTTCAGCATGGATATTTTATCACGCATGCTGCATGAATAAGGCTACTCTTTTCCACGAAAAGAGAAAATTATCGAAACTATATTTTGGAATATTGTACTGTCACCTACAGTACAAAGCTTAGTATTATCACTGATATGAACTAGTGAATGTATATTTAATGAGTGTATTTTCTCTTAGAATGTTTTGTCACATACACTGCATAAATATAGCTTTTCCCTAGTATGAAAAATAGAATGTTTATTTAAATGGGATTCTATGTAAATGTTTCACCACATACAATACATGAATAAGGCTTTTTAGTGCAAACAAGGTAGTATTTAAAATATTTTTCTCTCTGAATGTGTTATTACATAGATTGCATGAATAAGGCTTCACTCTAATATGAATAAAACAGTGTCTCCTTAAATTGGACTTATTTGTAAATAATGTATCTCATGTATCACGTTCATCAATAGTCTTTCTTTTTAGTGAACAAGAGATACTTATTTAAATAGGATTTGTGTGAATGTTTCACAATGTATTCTGGCTAAATATAAGTATGAACAGTATAATGTGACCTTAAATTGCTTTTCGTAGTGAATGTTTAGTGACATACTTCCCATGAATAAGGTTTCGCACCAGTGTGAACACGAGAGTGATTCTTTAAACTAGAGTTTTGTGAGATACACTGCATGAATATGGCTTCTCTCCAGTATGAAAAATAGAATGTTTATTTAAATGCGATTCTATGTACAGTGAAACCTCCGTTAAGCGGACATTCATGGGACCAAAAAATTTGTCCGATTATGAGAGTTGTCCGTTTACGGGAAGGATACCCTAATAACGAAATTTAACACCGTAAATTGTTTTGAATATTCTTAAAGATTTAGAAATTATTAAATAATATCTACAAGGATACTCTAAATATCTACAAGAATATTTATTTAAACAATAAGAAAGATAAAAAAGAATATATAAAGAAGTTTGATATAAATACATAATTCTGGATGTAGCTACAGATAAATAAATATAATTTTCCTATTAGCATAGATACTCAAGTTAGACATATGATACCAAATAGGAGCGTACTGTCCTCAGTCCGTTTCAATTATTAGGTTCACATCCCCTTACACCTACTTATCATTTGATAGGGAACATGGTTAATACCTTCTTGGAAAATAAACCTCCCATGATTCACAGAAAAAAAAGTAATGCATACCTGTAAGTCATGAGGACCTATGGAGATGATTATTCACAATTGATCAGCTATCAAGTGTCTGAATAAATGTTTCATTTATATAAACACCTCAAAGATTATACTTCTGTTCTCTTTTTTTTACCCCAGTTGTGTTAAATACAGTCTTCAAATTGATAAGAAAATTAAAGAAATTTTCAATGGGGAAGAAGCATTGAGAGAAGTCATTTCAACTTGAGGGGTCTCATAACCTGTGTGGTCCAGATGAAAAGATCAAAAGATGCCGATGTCAGAATTATTTCAGGAGTGCAGTACCATTTTCTCTCCTTTCTTTACAAAGATAAGGCAAGGTGACAGGAGAAAGATTGATTTTTCGGTGGTGAAATAGCTTAACAATATTTTTAGTTATGGATAAGGCAAAAAGTTTTTTTTACATGCTTTAAAAATGGTGAAAAGTTGAATTTTTTTAGCTTGCAATTTATTTAGAAAAAGTAGTGTCCGGTTTGTAGAGATAAAAAACAACGTTTCAGGACCAAAATGACTGTCCGCGTCCGGTTACGGGAGTGTCCGCTTTGCGGAGAATGTACGTAATGGTTTATACATTGAAGATTCCCGGGGAATGAAAAATATGTCCGTATTGAGAGGCGTCCGTTTTGCAGGAGTGTCCATAACAGGATGTTTCACTGTATATGTTTCACCACATACACTACACGAATAAGGTTTTCAGAGCACACAAGGTAGTATTTATTTAAAATATTTTTCTCTCTGAATATATTACATAGATTACATGAATAAGGCTTCACTCTAATATGAACAAAACAGTGTCTCCTTAAATTGGACTTATTTGTAAATGATGTATCACATACACTACACCAATAGTTTTTCTCTTTAGTGAACAAGAGAAATTAGTATTGGATTGGATAAATGGGATTGGTGTAAATGTTTTATCATGTACTCTAGCTAAATATAAGTATGAACAGTATAATGTGACCTTAAATTGCTTTTCGTAGGGAATGTTTAATCACTTACTTCACATGAATAAGATTTCTCACCTGTGTGAACACGAGAGTGATACTTTAAACTAGCACTCTGTGCAAATGTTTTGTCACATACACTGCATGAATACGGCCTCTCTCCAGTGTGAATAAAAGAATGAGTTCTTAAATTGCCTCTCTGAGTGAATGTTTTATTACATACATTGCAAGAGTAAGGTTTCTCTCCAGTATGAACAATAGAATGTGTCATTAAATAGGATTTAATTTTAAACGTTTTACCACACACACTGCATGAATAAGGCTTCTCTTTGGTATGAACTAAACAGTGTTCATTCAATCGGAATTTAATTTTAAATGTTTTATTACACACACTGCATGAAAATGGCCTATCTTCACTATGAACAAAAGAGTGTCTAGCTAAAGTGGTTCTGTTACTGAATGTTTTGTTACATACACTGCATGAATAAGGCTTCTCACCAGTGTGTAGGAGATAGTGCTCAGTTAAATTCTGTTTGTTTACAAATGTTTTATTACATACACTGCATGAATAGGGCTTCTCTCCAGTATGAATAAGATAGTGACCATCTAAATGTCTTTTACGGGTGAAGGCTTTATCACATACAGTGCATGAATAAGTTTTCTTACCAGTATGAACAAGACCATGACTAGTTAAACAACTTTTTGATTTGAATGTTTTATTACATACACTGCATGAATAAGGCCTCTCAACAGTATGGACAAGAGAATGGCTAGTTAAACTTCTTTTCAAACTGAATTGTTTAAAACATACACTGCATGAATATGGCTTCTTACCAATATGAACATAGTTGTGAACAGTTAAATTGCTTTTCAATCTGAATGTTTTAAAACATACACTGCACGAATAAGGTTTTTCTCCAGTGTGAACAAGATAGTGCTTATTTAATCTAGTTTTCCGAGTGAATGCTTTATCACATACACTACATGAATAAGACTTCTCCTTTGAAATTACAATATCTTGTTTATATGAACTACTTTTATTTGGAAATGTTTTATCGCACATAGCAAATGCTAACAACTTCTTCTTCTGGTATGCTTATTAAAAGGGGATTTGTCGTATAAATATTTTTTTTAACATTTATAACATTGAAGGAATTTTGTTTTAGGATGTTTATTTAAATGGCTTTCTTGCATGTCTGTATTATCACTTCCACCACAATCAACCACAGGATAATTTTAAAAGCAATTTAAAGTTAAAGTGTTTTTATATGCTCAGCATGAATCCACAACGGTAATGCATATTCGAACAATTTTTATGCACAGAACTGTCCTGTTGATAATTGTTATCTTTTTATTTTATTTTACATAATCTAAGAGAAAGTTTCATAGCGCACACTGCGCATAAGTCTTCTCTCAATTAAATAAGTTTTACGACACTTATTGCACTAATAATACTCATTATAAAAACCTTGGCAAGATGAAACCAAGATAAAAACTTATAAACACTGCACAAATAATAATTTTTTTAAATATAAACATATGGCTTAACCAATGACGAGTAACCATGGAACTTCAAATTAATGCTTCGTAAATATATGCTTATAGCTTTTAAAAGTCAAAAAAATAATATTTAAAACTAAAGCACCTATGGAGCATTCTTACTGCATGCAAAATTATCGCATATCTCCATGCTATGGGTGGTGTTTTGAGTATAAATGTAATCAGCAATCTCCAGCTTTTGACCTGCTCTTCTTCCAGTAAGATTTGGTTTGATTTGTTCATTTATAATGATTCATTTATAATGAGTTTATATTTGTTCATTTATAATGAGTTCATTTTGATTTGTTTTACTTCGCACTAGGGCTGCACAATGGGCTATTGGCGACGGTCTGGGAAGCATCCCTGGGAATGATCCGAAGACATGCCATCAGAATTTTGATCCTCAGCAGAGGGGATTTCTAGTATACGTATATTTGTCACATGATTTACTATTTGTGTTTAAAAGAAGAATCGTTATAAGAACCATAGTTTGAAAATCTGTCATTTCAAGACGTAAGAATTGTTATTTGAAAAAAACATTTATTTAAGCATAATTATTTTTGAGCTCTAATTATAATGAGATGTTTATTGACATTGTAACATTGAATAAAATATAGTTAGAGAATATAGCTCACAGTTGAAAAGGTAAATTGGGTATAATATGAAAAAAACACAACTACTTCGATTTAGTAGGAACAACATATGACGCAATGCTAAACGAATGGAATTTAGTTGTTGTTTATTTAGTTATTGTTATTAGTAGTTGTTGTTATTTGTTTTAGTTGTTGTTGTTTATTTAGTTGTATTTAGTTTCAATAACTTTTCTTTATAATGCAATAATATCTGGCGAGTAGCTATTTAAACGATCGAACACTTCGTTCGTTTATTTGTGGCTTGAAGTTAGGCTCGCAGAAAATGCCGTTCTTGGGTTAAATTTAGTAGGAGCAACACAACCTGTGACGTAGGCTATATTATACCCAATTATTAAAAAAGTGATGAATAATTTTTTTAAAAAAAATTGAACTGGCAAAATAAATCTTATTGAAATGACACAATTACCTTAATGGCATTTTGATAGATGAAGAGCTTAGTGGAAGAACCTGCTAAGTGACTTTATTAAAATAAATTATCTCTAGGAAATTTCTTATTTTAGCTTTATTTAAATATATAACATTTATGCCTTCACAAACATTCTAAAAACAAAGATTATTCACTTCTTCCATTAAGCCCTTCAAATATTTTTACTTAGAATAACAACTTGTTTATTAAAAAAGAAATATAATTGCAATTTTGTAATGAAATGTTCTTTTAAATCTAAGAATTGTAAACATTTTATTTGTGAAGAAAGAATCAATATGCACTTTTTACAGTTATAGACAATAACAAAAACTGCATCAAACTTTCAGTTAATTTTTTATTTGCATTGTTTAAAATTTTAAAAAAGCAGCATATCAAGCTTAGACGTTTTAACGAATGGCTTAATATTAAACTAGAAATGTTTAAACTCAGTTCATTTTCTTCATGGGTTCACCTTACAGCTTGTGTTTTAAGCCTTTTTGATAAGTTATAAGAATCCAAGGCAAACCCAACAGTTTTTATCCAAAGGTTTTATGGCATCGTCATACATATATGGATTTTACACCTATTTATATACAGATGGATCGAAACATGATAACCATGTTGGTTGTGTTATTGTCTACAAAAGTTTTAATATGCCTGAAAAGTTTCTTCATGAAACTTCAATTTCCCCCCCACAGAATGCTATGTTCAGTTTTCGTGCAGACTCCTTGGAAATAAAAAAGTCTTAAAGTCTGAGTAGTACTTGGAACTACCGTCATTCGGGGCTACTTTGTGCAGGATTTCGCAGTTTTTGAACTTTGACATTTAAAAAAACTATGTTAAATCAAACTTTAGTAAAATTTATCGATATTATATTCATAACTGGACTCAGACGAGTGAATTTGATCAATATTGGCATTATTTGTATGTAATATTTACGAATAATAAGTCAAAACATACCTTGCACAAAGTAGCCCCATTTGGGGGCAGCGATAGGAATTCAGTTCAATAATCATGTTTTTAGTAAAATATTGATATAAAATTGTTAAAAAAGTTAATTGTTGACATTTTTAATAACAAAAACATCAAGATATGTAAAGATATTAGTTTGAAAATAATTTTCAGCGTTAAAAAACCATTTTTTATAAAGAATTTTTTCTTAAAAAGAATGTTTATTTCAAAACATTTGAGTTTAAACAAAAGGAAACCATATACATTTTTGAACATTGAAATGGATGAAATTTCAAAAATAATAATTATTACATATTCATTAACATTTATAATATTGATAAATTTGAACATAACATGCTTGAATGAACATGACAGAACTTGCTCTTCAGTTTCTGTCAAAATCACCTGATGTCCTATAAAATATATTTTTATGTGTTAAATCGTTTGATTAATTCATTAGAAAAATCTTTGTAGAAGAAAAATAATAGTTTACCAGCACGTTTCACGTGTTTCTTGTGAATTTTATTAGAGATAGTATTTCTGTGGATTTTGTACTTCCGAGAAGCTTCTGCAATCGACATACCACCAGCAACTGCTTGCAAACATTGTTGCAGCTTTTCTAAAGTGTAATCACGGTAGTTTCTCGTTCCAGGTATTTTTTTATAACGTCTGACCATTTTTCTGTCGAAAAAAAAAACGAATGAAACTTTGCACAAAGTAGCCCCAAAGTGCATTTTTTTTCATTTTCCGTTTATTTGTTATTAATTTTCAAATTTTTTTAAAGCTAACATGATATAATTGTTTATTAATATATAAATAAAAAATTTTGCACTTACGACAATTGTTTTATCAATGTCTTTGCATTTCACACCTAAAGTTTCCACGTACACTTTTCGACATCCGACGTCCTCAGAAAGTTGTTGACATTGGATGAACGAAACACACTCTGAGGTTGTTTTAAAATTCGAAAAAAAATTTGTAGTAATAGAAGAGACTTCTATCTTCAAATTCCACACATTTTTAACGTGAAATAAACATAATACTGAATAGCAGCACTTGAAAAATGTCAAATTCGAATTTGCACAAAGTAGCCCCCGATGCACAAAGTACGAATGACGGTACTTAGATTTCCAAATTAGTCCTTAGATTATTGCGTTGCGAAGATGAACTTGCTAAGTCCGCTGTCACAGCAGGGAAACTAAATTATATAACTTCTATCAAAATCTAATAGCTTAAGAAAAACTTTGAAAGAAAAAAAATTGAATTGCAAGAGTTAGAAGAAAAAAAGAACAGCAAATAATTTTAATTTTACACGTTACAAGCAAACTTAATTAATAATTTACTGTGAATTTTTTTGTTGTATAAAATGCCTTACATTTTCTAATGTATTCAAATTTAAAAATATAAGATTGGTAGGTTTTTATGTTAATCTTTAACATCCTGTACTTTATCAAGATTTATTAAAATATTTGAAACTGGAAAATGTATTTGTGTAAAAGTGATAACTTTATTTATTTTTCTTGATAAAATTTGACAAAGTCAAGATTTATTTCAAAAGGGCTAGAAAAAATATGCAAAATGTAAATTTTTGCAAGTTCCTTATAATAACTGTTTTTTAATTTTAAAAAAAAGAAATTGTCTAGTTATCTTTTACACAAAGTTTTTAAATTTTTGATAAGTTCTTAAAATTTTGGACTCCTTGGATTTCTTCTTCTGATCTCTGTATGAGCCCTGGCTATGTTATTTTGCCAGCGTTTATTTTATTTCAAATCAAACTAAACATAAAAGGATAATTTCTACTGACTCTGGTATGTTTATATGACTAGTGTTCTTCACATTGGAAAAAATCCCGTAATTAAAATTAATCCCGCTAAAAAATTAACGTGAAGCTTTTCTATCAACACAAATGGCGAATTAGGGTCCCTACTAGTTTTTTATTAAACTGTTACAGATATTTAAATGTTATGTGGTGATAAAAATGTTACAACAAATAAACATTTGATCCAAAAAAAAATTTTATTGAAGCATATTCTTACATATGGCTTTATTTGAAAATTATTTTTAGCTATAACAGTTCACTGAACTACAACTGAGCAGGAAGAACAATAAACAACTAACAGTGAACAATAGACTTATAAAAATGAGCAATAAACATAATTTTTCATTTAAAGCAGTAAATATAAATATACGTCATCAATATTAATCACATCATCGATCATCGCATCATGATTACATCATCGAGCGTTAACGGATACTAAATTGCCCTTCACACAGCAAAACGGAGACTGTTATGAGAAAAATTATAAAAAATTCTATGATTGACCGAAAATGGGTTAAACTCAAGATTAAAAATATATTTATAGTAAATGTATTATTTTTCATTCAGAGTATAAGTATCTATAAGAGTAAGTAAGATATTTAGAGTATAAGTAAAAATAGCAGATAATATTCTTTCTATCATAAAAAAAAAATATTAAAAAAAATTGGTTCTGACAAGCCAATCCTGATGTGACATTCCTATAAAAGGTTTCATGAAAGCATTAAAAGTACTCACACAAAAATATTCAATTTAACCTTAGTTGCAGGTCCCCGAGATTGCCAGTTCATTGTGTCTGGTTCTCTATTAGCCACTTATGGTGGGGGTATTACTTTGAACCACAAAGCTCATTGTAGCCTGATGGTAGGATAAAAGATGCTTCCATTGCATTGCATCAGTAATGCAAGTATCATAACAATAGAGTAAGGGCAACTAAATGCAAAAAAGAAAAAAATTACTTAAACATCTGTTGATTTTTATACATAGAAGTTCTATAAAATTTTTAATGCTAAGCAACTTAGTAGAAGAAAAACATGCTTAGCGCTTCAGACAATTTTGCATAAATAGAAATGTTAATATATTGAAATTTAATGTTGATATATTGAAATCAGACATGATCCTTTTTCATACTTCTTTGTAAATAGAAAATGGAGTTTTGAAAAAAAATATGTTTTATCATGAATTTTAGAATGACTTCTACCACTGCGAAAGGTTTTAAAAAATGGTCAAAATGACCTGTTATTTTATCAGTATACATGACACAATAAAATTTACTGAGCCAATAAATAGTTAAAAATTGACCAATAGATGGTGCTATAGCCACAAGATTATATATATGTAATAAAACAAAGATGAAACTTGTGGCACTCTTAGTTCAAAGCCCATCCACCACGACAAGGTGGTGCCACAGCGGATAGGAAAAAATCGGTTTTTAATTGTCCCTAGGCCAAAAACCACAGAAAAAGTAGGTATAAAATCGGTTTTTAACTGTCCCTAGGCCAGAAACCGTAGAAAAAGCAATTATATAATTCGGTTTTTAATTGTCCAGAGGTCAAAAACCGTATAAAAAGCAATAAAGAAATTAGCTTTACATACACATTATAACATTTACAATGATGCGTCTAAAATTTCAGAAATAACATAATTTTTATAAAATTGAAGCAAAATTGGCATTTGCATCTGCCAATAGGCTTCATCATAATATATTTTCTGAATATTTAAATCAATTGTGGTGTATGTAATGAAATAAGACAGCTCAACATCCCAAATTGCCATTTGTCCTTGCACTTGATTGTAGTAAGGATGCTTCAATTTCAAACACCCTTTCTTTATCTAAGAAAAAAAAATTTGGACTCAGCATCTTTAATCATTTCGTTCCTAGGGGCACTTGATTTCGATAATTGCCGGTGGATGGCAATCACACATTATTTTTCCATCAATGGAAGCTCCCAGAAAAGGATGTTTTTTATCTAAAAGCAAACCAGTAGATTGAAGAATAATTACATTCTCATGCTCTTCTTCAGCATAGGATTTAAACGCATTAACTGCTTTTTTCCCATCATTTTCCCCCACCTCATCTCTTTCGTTTTTATTGGGTTTATTTGAAATATTTCTTTTACAATCCCCAATTGTCCGGATCTGCAATGAATAACTCTGTGAAACAGAGACGAAGTAAGGCGCCCTTTCCTCTGCTCCATCCATTCAGAGTTCTTTATTTGGACTCTGGTTCTTTCTTCAATGTCAACAACATCAATGTTTAAAGAACATAATTCTTTAAAAATGATGTCCCATCTAGAGTCAACAGATATATTTCCAGGAATTCTACGATTAATGTCTGCAATAAAATCTACAACATTAGGGACATGCTGCATGCCCTCACTTTCACTCGCTGAGGAAGTGCTCCCCTCATCAGCAACCAAGTTAAAATAAAGTGCATTTGGTATCTCTTTTTGAAAAATAAATATATATATACATATGAATATAAAAATGAGTGGCAAACAATAATAGCTCATGGTGGTAGTAGCTTCTTTTGGGAAAGAAATCCCTAAAAACCTGATATCTGAAAGAGTGATAAAAGAATTACTTTTTGTTTTAAAATATTGAAGTATTATTAAGGACTTTTAAAAATCTTATACCAAAATTAAATATTTTTAAGGGCCCTTATTTTCCCAAATAAAAGTTAAGCAGTTTTTAAGGACTAAAGACAATAGGAACCCTGAATATTTTAGGGTAATTCCATGATACAAAAGACAAACCTTCAATTTCAAAATGTAATAAAGCTCTATGAAATGGCATTTTGTAAAACATTAGTAAGATGGTCGTAATAATAAATTACTTTTACCATTTACCGAATTATGCAGTAGATTTTATAATAGTTTTATCTACGTCATTTATTATTAAATAACCAACCTTTACAATGGATGGGTGGTCTAATGTAAACAATAACAAGCGTCCTTAAACCGGAAGAAATTTAGAAAATTTCCGGTGTATCCCTCCGCATATGTTATGACTACGAGGCGATGTNGTTTTATCTACGTCATTTATTTTTAAATAACCAACCTTTACAATATTCAGAAATCTCTCAAAAGCTTCTTTGGAGGGTTTGCCAGGTATTTTCCTACTTGATGCAGCTTTCTTTTTTCTGTCTCGACTGAAGCAAATCTTTGAAGATGGTATCAAATCAGGCTAAAAAAGAATTTAGTCAATGAAGAAAATTTTATTGCATTAGTCAAAAAGGAATCATAGCTGCAACCAGATATAAACTAAAATAAAGTAAGAATACTTAATTTATGAAGAATGTAGATATTCACTATTATTTAGTCTTCAATAGTTGAAATCCAATATTTTGCATTGGAAATTTATTGCTAACTTTATACTATTAATGCTGAGCAGTTTGTTGTACTAGGTAGAGTTTTTGTGCATGCTCAGATAAAATGCCCATCCAAATGTATGTAACCAAGAAAGTTTTCATCAAACATGTTTGATGATCATTAAACATGATTTATCTGCAAATTTATGGCAATTTTAAAAAGGATGTTTCTTTAATGCATGTTTTTAATTCAGCATTTAAGAAATTTGACAGAATTCTACTGCTCTTGACAGCAATTTATCATGTAGCAATGTATTAATCTTCCACTACCACTTATGTGATATTAAAATAAGTTTCCCTATATCTATATCATGTACAAAATTTTGACATTTCTCAGAATGGAATGCTTCTTGTTGTGTAGCTAATATATCAAGAATAAAGCCTTTTTTTATTTAAAACTTGAACTGAAAAGCATAAAAACAGCTCAAATATGAAGTCCTACATACAAACTGACCAGAAATTCCCTTGATAATATTTTGCAAAATACAGATTACTCCATGTAAAAAGCAACTTGTTCATTTACCTACAGCATTTTCTCTTGTGAATATTTACAACATTTTAAAAGAAAAACATGTCTTATAATATAGATTCAAAATTATTTTTAATGAACATAATATATTACATTATAATCACCTTTTTGGAAACTTTCCTCCATTGACATGGCTCGCTAGTGCAAGATGGAATATTCAAACCCTCTCGTATTCCACTCTCTATGGTGAACAAAAGGCCAGTCACATGAGAGCATGCCTCTCCTAACCTGTATAAAAAAAAATTTAAAAGGTTAAACTAGGACAATTTAAAATATTGTACTGCAGATATTTGATTAAAAGATTAACATACACTTGTGCTAACTAAATGAATATACACTGAAGAGTCATTGCATTATGACCACCCTCCATCTATAACAATGGGCTCGCCCAGGTTTTCATGGTTTCTCGACCAGGAACAATGTTTTCATGGGGCACATTAGGACCCATACCTATAATTCTCATAGAACAATCCCTGACGTCTGTAAGCTACTTGAATATAGTTGCAGACCAGGTTCACCCATTCATGGCAACAGTTCTTCCTGCGGGGGATGGTGTTTACCAACAGGATAATGCACCATGTCATAAGGGTCGAATCGAGGAGCATTCCAGTGACTTTCAAGTCATGTCTTGGCCCCCAAATTCACCTGACCTTAATCCAATAGAGCATTTGTGATCCTACTTGGAAAACCAAATTCGTGCTGCCACGCTACCCCCTCGCAATGTGAGGGAATAACAGGACCAGTTGGTGAGCGCTTGGTACCAGATACATCAGACTACCTATCAGCACCTTGTGGAATCAATGCCACGGCGGGTTGCTAGCATTTTTGAGGGCTAAAGGTGGTCCTACCCGTTATTAGCAGGGTGGTCATAATGTAATGGCTCTTCGGTGTATATATATATACCTAAAAAAGTAACTAGGTAGCTCACAATTTTTATTACAATTGAAACACATTAAGAGGATAATTCAACAAATGCCCATGTATAACTACCACTACAAATATTAAAAACCAAATCGCTAGTATGTATATAAGACAAGTTAACTCGATTCTATCTCTTGACGTACCTTTTGATAGATGAAGGTTGAGACAGTCAAAAATTAAATCCCCACAGTCCCTCGGAGCATGTTCATCCAAATGGGGCCAAGGTATAATTGTTGCTAGGGATAGGACATCAGCAAAAAAATTAGAAGGAGAGGAAAATATTTGATAATTTCAAGTTCGTCCTTCACATATGTTTAAATTGAGATTTTCAGCTTGATTTTTAAGAAGAGATGCTGCAAAAAAAAAAAAAAACTTAATGGTATTTAACTAGGGATTTGATTGATTGTTTAAAGTAATTATACCTAAACCTATTTTAGATAGTTGCAATATTAGGATTATAGAGGTCTTATTTTTAGTTTACTGTCTGTTTCTTTTGCGCTCTTGCCTCAGCAGATAGCGGTACTCCTTAACTTCATTTTTTAGCAATCCATTTGTCCTAAACAGCATCAATTAATGAAACATCAGCTGATTCAATTGATTTGTATATCCAGGTTCCCTTCCAATTCCATTTGTCTTTCTTGTACATATGTAACATAAGAAGCTTCCGATTAAAACAAAAGTGGAAGTTATTTTGGTTAATCTAAGCTACTCAAGTTATAAGGAAAAGTCAGAAGTAACAATAAAAATACAACTTCACCAAAATTATGATTCTTATTTTGTAACTCAGATACTTACTTTAATGGAAGCTATATGAAATGGAACATTTACTCCCATAACAGGAAGAATAACAGTTTCATACTTCCTATCTGAAAAGAAACGTAAAAAAATTTCTTGAAAATATGAATAGGAAAATTTGTAGAATTCAAAAATTCTACATGTTTTTGTTAACCTTTAACTTTTTAAATCTCTTTTGTTTTGATAAACTTTAATATTTTAACTTTCTTCAAAAATTCAGTTCTTTTAGATACGTAATTTTATTAAATTTAATTAGCTTAAAATGTATTTAACTATATTTCTATTTAATATAGTGAACAAGTTTCAGTTTCTCTTTAAACGTTTGTTAAGTTAGTTTCTTTTTAAGCAGAGAGATGGCAGCATCAGTTCTACTGTTGGGTTGTAAAGATCCAGGAGATCCAGAACAAGTTTTTAATGTTATTTTGAGTTTATTCAGTTAACGTTTTTTTGTTTCTGATAATTTAATATATCATGATAAATTAAATTTTTAAAACTTTGTTAAATGATGATTAAGATGTTTCACATGTACAAGTTATTTTTTTTGTTTCAATTGTTGTTAAAGTAATAATATAATTTTAAAATTAAAATTATTTCGGATTAACGGATATTAGATTTCGATATGGGAATAAAAAGGTGACAAATCTTGCTCAACGCTGAATTTAGAAAAAAATTTCTCTCCACAATAAGTGACATTAACTGTGTCCTGTTGCACAATCCTGTTGGAAGATCAATTTTTTGTTTTAAAGAAAACGGAATATACTATTTATCGAAAAGACTAATTAACGCAAACCTTGAATTTTTATTAAGACTAATTGAAATTTATAATTTTAACTNTAAATAAATATATATATATATATACATAATTTAAATTTTTATATATATAATATAATATAATTCTTCAGATTTATTACACTATGGAATATAAAAGTGGTAGTACTTTTTTTATTTTAATTTGAAGCTGAATTATGAAGAAAAAAAATAATCGTTTCGTGTTTTTTTAGCAAATAACTGTACACTAGTGCTGGATTTTAGCTATAGGGTCGAGCAAAAAAAATTTGGGAGCAATAACTTAAGCTTTCCTTGTTATTCAATATATTTTGAACCTAAAATTTTAGAGTACTAATAATTAGTATTAATTATGAGTATTAACCCTGAAGTAGTTATAAAAATAATATTAATATACATTATTTTTTAAGCTTAATTCACGAAATGTAAATTCAATGTATGCTAACTTATTGAATATGAAAATAAAAAAAAAACTTTTTTTATTTATTTTTTATTTTTTTATTTTCTGTGATATTCAATTTACATATTTTAAACCATTGTATTATAACAATGTACGAAATTGAATAGCACGTTTCGAAAAATTGTAAGACTTTCACAACAATTGTATCTTTTATGACATCAAATTATTTTTCTGCTTTGTTCAAATTACCGTTCTTAAAGTTCTACAACAACATATGGAATTAAATTTCAAATTTTGGCAGATATAAGACTTTCACAAGGATGTTATCTTCTTTGAAGTCCAATTATTTTTCTGTGATATCCAAATTTTATTCTTAAAAGTTCCTCAAAAATATATTAAATGAGGCTTTACATTTTAACTTATATAAAATTTTTACTTCTGTGATGTTCAGTTATGTTTCTGTGATGGTCAAATTACAGTTCTTATATTTTCAGCAGAACATATTAAATTAAGTTGTAAAGATTGGCAGTTATTTATGACTTTTACATATGACTTTTACAGCGATGTTATCTCATATAGCGCCCTTATTTATTTATTTATTTATTTATTTATTTATTTATTTATTTAGTTATTTATTTGTTATTATTATTATTATTTTTTTTTTTTTTCGAATTTTTTTTACAACAATGCTCTATATAAATTTGCCAATTTCGATAGAAATATGCTGAAAACTTTTTCTTAGATGTCTGAAGATGGTATGTTCAAAATTTAATTTTTTTTTTAACTATCTGTTCTCACTCTTGACACTCTTGACAGGAAAGCAAAACAGCCTTTCTTTTTTTCATCGCTTTCGCTGTCTTCTATGGCCACGTAATCCTCTTCATCACTTTCATCTCTTAAGTAAAGCTCACAAGAGTCATATCTAAAATTTAAAAGGAATACTTTCGCGTTATGAAGCTCAAGACAGTGTTTGTTCTTACATAAAATTATCGTTTAAATATAAAATTTTAAAGAGAATGTAAAATTTCGATCTCACAGGTTTTCTAACAACACATTTTATTTTTTGCATCAACTAGTTATTGGAATACTATTCTTTATAGAAAGTAAATTGTGTTTAAATTCAAATAAACTTGCTGTCGCAGATGTTTCACAAGACAATGCTTTTGTTTCATAAGCTTGTTGTAGAAATACAAAACCAGGTAGAAAGCAGATTGTGTTAAACTTCAGATAAAATTTTTTAAAAACAAAACGGTGTTTTTGTTACACAATCTTGTTTTAAAAATACTAACTAGTTACTAATATGAGTTTAAAAACATTTGGATTTTATAACGTATTAGTTTTACATCATGTTTTTTTAATTTATAACTGATAAAAAAAAGTTTGATTGTTAGAAATTATATGCATTAAAAATTTTAATCCGAATTTGGATTTCTTTTAATATTTTATTAAGAGTAAATAATCTGTTCTTTATTAAAATCTAATGTCGTTCAAGATAGGAATTTTTCAAAACTTAGAGATTGTGTTTCAAAACAAAGCTTTAAATTTATATAATGCTTTTAATTCGAAAGTCTTGCTTCTTGACATTTTTATAAAACTCGATTAATTCCTGGTTTTAAGGATGTATTCGATAATTCTTATAATTAGAGTTTAAAAGGAAATTTACGAAAGAAAGGTTGTTTTCAATAAAATATCAGCACACAGATCAGATCAATTTTCAAATGTTGTTGTTACTTTTAAGGATTCATTTGCTTGCAAATGTTTTTTTTTTTCATTTCCGGTTGGAGGGCGAGAAAATTTACGATGCTATCAAGAAATAAATATTACGAAAAAAACTACAACGTCTCGCCTTTACAGTAAAAATTAGTTTTATTACTTAGCTGTGAATTTTTTTTGTAATAAAAAATTCAATGTATAATTTTTTTGTTTTGAATTTTTTACTTCTCTCGACAAATTAATAAAAATTATCTTAATTAACAAGTTTAGTGCCCATGCATAAGACAAATTAATGTCTCAGAAGCATATACTTTTTCGAGCCATTTTATGACGTTAAAACTTTAAGTTATATCAAGATATGAAAACAGATATTAGACGATTATGAAGTATTACTATATGTAAAAAGAAGTGGAAATTTTACATAGAAAAAAAATTGAAGCTTTCCTTATGTCTTATGGCTGAGTCTCTAATTGAAAAAAATCTTGAAACAGTTTAAATACCTGTTATCCGGAATACCATACTCGATAGAATCCTTGTCATGAACTTTATCCATGCTGTACAGTTTGGCAATCATTTCCTCAGTAAAATAACTGGAATACACCTTTTCATCACTATCACTAAAAAGAAAATGAATTATGAAATTTAAGATTGTATTTTTGCTACATGAATTTGTTATTGAAAACAATTGTTTCATGACTTCATTCATGCTTAGTGGCGAATTGGATCTTTCTGATTTAATATGTTTTGGTTCTATCCCATATAAGGACATCATTCCTAAATTTTGTAGATTTGTTAATTTTTTTTTTTTTTTTTTGAGATAACACAGAGATGGTTTTAGAATTTCAAAATTCAGAATGATTTGCACCAGTCACTTGCATGTACCATAATAATGCTCATCGAATAATTATTATGCGACGTTTGAGGTAAATTTATCATGAATTTTTCTCAACATTGAATCATTTGTATTAATAAAATTTATAGGAACTAAAAATATAACGGAGAAGTCAATTTCTTACAGTTTTAATCTTTAAAACAATTTTTTTAAATAATAAGAATAATATTCAAGATATGTAAAAATTAAGTTAAAAATCTAAATAATTTAAAAATTACACTTAATTAAAGAATATACAAACGAATATACCTTTTAATTTCATCCACCACATCTTCGCCATTCATATTATTATCTCCCTCAAATTTATTATCCCTCTCATTTTTAAACTCCAAAATCTTTCTCTCTCTAAAAAAGAAAAATAAAACAATTCTCATAGGGTTTTTTTCTTTTTTTTTTAAAGCGCAAGCTATAAGTTAATTTTACTTTTTTTTCCATTTTTATTTTTTGTATTTATTTATTTATTTTTTTTTTTTTGTCATATGCCTGTTTAGCCAGAGGGGGTGCGATTGCTCTTGTTTTTTCAGTGCGCCATCTATGGCCAAGAATTCGACTTCTGTCACACCATTCACACAACCACAAACCCGTTTATAGGGCGGGTTCCATTCACACAAACAAAGGAGAAAGAAACATCCATGCCTTGCCCGGGATTCGAACCCAGAACCTTTCTGATGCAAGGACAATTCCCTGCCCCCTACACAGGCCGGTCGGCATAAATTAAGTTATGGATAAAAAAATAAACATTTCTTTCATTCAATGCATTTGAAGTTTCGTCTTTCAAGAAAGTGAGAACAACTAGCTGTGTGCCGCGATGGCTCAGGGGATCGGGCCTTCCAATAAGGCGAACCAGGTTCGAATCCTAAGCAATGCGAATTCCGCATCCGGCTTGAACCGACCACAGTGCTGACGTGAAATATCCTCTGTGGTAGACGGATCATGGGTTAGAGTCCCCTTGCCATTAGGCTAACCGTGGGAGGTTCTCGTGGTCTTCCTCTCCATGTAACGCAAATGCGGGTTAGCTCCATCAAAAAGTCCTCCATGATGGCGAATTTCTTCCAATACTCGATCCAGGAGTTCCCTTGTCTTCTGGATTGGGTTCAAAATTACAAGGCTACGGAGTTGAACATTAGTAGTCATAAGCTCATAAAATTGGGTCGGCTGTTCAACGACTGTTATAAAATTAAATATGAAATAAAACAAGTAGCTGTATATAAGGTTCGCACGGTTTAGTCGAGAGAGCTGTCTGAAATTTCGACACTTTAATTGCGTTTTACTTTTTGTTAATTTCACGTTTCAAAATAATTTTGGAAATATTAAAAATAATAACTCTTTAATATACCTTTCATCAAACTCATCTTCGTCTTCCTCAGACATAACCTCTGCCTCTATCTCAATCATATCCTCATCACTTTCAATGCTAAAGATATAAAAGAAAACAATTCTAGTAATTCGAAAGTTCAAAATAGAAATTTTTAAGAAAAAAAATTTTTTTAATCTAATATTTATGTTGTATATTAGTTTAGTTCAACATTTTCAAACATGGACTTCGTAACAACAGTTTATAACTTCATTTCAGTTTAATATAATGTTTTCAAATTATGTTAAAGCAGTGATTTTATTTTTAACGAAATTATCACACGCATCGGTAATTTCCGTATTCTACAGGTAGTAGAGCTTTTAGTGAAACTGAAAGCAATATTTATGTTGTGTATTATATATGTAAAATATATCTAAAAGTAATATTTATGCATACTTTTAACAATAAAATAGTTGTTCTAAAATATCTATTAAAAAAATAATATCTTCATTAATTGTTTTTTTTTCTTCTAGAATTAAGATTTTTCATTTATTTTGAAAACGGACAAAAAATTTATCTGGTTCTATTAAAAAGTCGCCTTATATTTTGATATTTTTGACTCAAATTTTTAAACAGACATGTTGCTAAAAAAAAAATTTCTTTTGTGCGTACGAAGGGAGCAAAATAAATTAATAGCAACATATTTTATTGAATTATAATTCGTTAACACATTCGCTGCTGGATCACGTGATATCGCAAAATTTTTTCCCGCAGTTTGCGTCGATAAAACAGGTATAGCAAGATCATGCAATTATTTTTTTTAGAAAATGTGGTGTTTTCTAAAAAAGTAATTGAATGATCTAAACTGGTTTCCAAAATATTTAAATTAAAATTTGTTTTTATCTTTATAGACTATCCCTCTTCAATTTCAAAGTTCAACCACTCGTACTCTGCTGAAAATGAACGGGATAAAACAAAAAATTCTTTATTTTTTTTTCTTCATATTGCTGAGAGGCTCATTTTATGCTCGCTTTGATCCCTAACCCCAAATGCTTGCTTTGCAATCATCTTAGTTTTTCGTTCAAACGGTGAATTTTTCTTTAAATATTACGCTAATGTAAAAGATTCTTTGTAATTGAACAAAGAATCTTTGAACACTGAAACAAACTTTTTTTTTNCAATTTTTCTTAATTTCATGACTACTGTATTCAACATATTTTCAAAATTATTGTTTACCATGTTACCAGCTGTATAAATACTTGAAACTTTGAAAATAATCTTTTTTTAATATAACAATTAATGTCCGATGGCCCATTGACTTGAAAAAATATTCTATACACATGAAATTGACAGTGGGCGGGGGTACCCGACACTCCCCTAAGTTTGCTCAATATTTTCAAACATGGATTTCGTAACAACCCTTTATAACTTCATTTAAGCAAAAACAAAAAAATTTGCTTGCTAAGATTTATGATGTTTTCAAATTATGTTAAAACAGTGATTTCATTTTTAACGAAATTATCACAGACATCGGTAATTTCCGTATTCTACAGGTAGTAGAGCTTTTAGTGAAACTGAAAGCAATATTTATGCTGTGCATTATGCATCTGTAAAATGTATCTAAAAGTAATATGTATGCCTATTTTTAACAATAAAAAAGTTGTCCTAAAATTTCTATCAAAAGAATAATATCCTTCATTAATTGTTTTTTTTTTTTTTTTTTTTTTTTTTTTTTTTTTTTTTTTTNTTTTTTTTTTTTTTTTTTTTAAATTAAGATTTTTTCATTTATTTTGAAACTGGACAAAAAGTTCATCTGGTTCTATTAAAAAGTCGCCTTATATTGTGATATTTTTGACTCAAATTTTTAAGCAGACATGTTGTTAAAAAAAATTTTTTCTTTTGTGTGTACGAAGGGAACAAAATAAATTAATAGCAACATATTTTATTGAATTATATTTCGTTAACACAATCGTTGCTGAATCACGTGATATCGGGAAATTCTTTCCTGCAGTTTGCGTCTATAAAACAGGTATAGCAAGATCATGCAATTACTTTTTTAGAAAATGTGGTGTTTTCTAAAAAAGTAATTGCATGGTCTAAACTGGTTTCCAAAATATTTAAATTAAAATTTGTTTTTATCTTTATAGATTATCCCTCTTCAATTTCAAAGTTCAACCACCCGTACTCTGCTGAAAATGAACGGGATAAAACAAAAAATTCTTTATTTTTTTTCTTCATATTGCTGAGAGGCTCATTTTATGCTCGCTTTGGTCCCTAACCCCAAATGCTTGCTTTGCAATCATCTTAGTTTTTCGTTCAAACGGTGAATTTTTCTTTAAATATTACGCTAATGTAAAAGATTCTTTGTAATTGAACAAAGAATCTTTGAACACTGAAACAAACTTTTTTTTTATAACGAGCTCATTTCATTTCTTTTGCATAATTCCCTCAGAATAAGGTTTCTTAAATCGATTAAGCTTACCATGAGCAATGTAAATTAAAAATAATTTTTTATTTTAACATTTTGTCTGTATTCAGATATTTTGCAATTTAGATTAGCTGCGAATGCATCCTTTTCCGAAATAACGATTAAAAAAAAAACTATAATAAAAGTTAAAATCTGATATTTTAGAGAATCACTACTTACTCTACATCGACATTTTTCTCATCCAGTTCACTTTCCTCATCATAAGCTAAAATATTAGTTGAAATAAAAATTTTATAAATCTTGTTTATAAATAAATTGAATCTCTCCTTTAAGAAAATATATTTTTTCCAAAATTTTAGAGATATATTAATTTTATTGTAAAATAAAGTTTAAATATATCGAAACAATAAATTTCGTTTTCGGCTATTTATATTTAAACTCGTTTAAATAAATGCAGAATTTTCAAGGCATATTAATGCTTGTTGGCTATCACCAACAAGCGAAATTTCTCATCCTTCATTGTAGCAAATGCAACTGGTATCATTTTTTTAAGTTACACATAAGTTGTTTAAAAAAAGGTTTCTGTATAAACGAATTTTACAACACTTATTTGAGTGTTGGTGAATCACATCTTTGCAAAAGACCTTGTTCTGCTACAACATCTTTTATTTTTCTTCCCCAAAAACAATAAAATAGTATTTGTATCTCTGCAAAAATGTCTACAGAAGGTAATATTAAAAGGACATTATGGCTGACAAGACGTAACCAACATATTTTGGAAAGAGTGACACTTCTAACTTATTCAAGATAGTACAAAATGATTTTTTTAAAAACGCTAAGACTGATTATTGGAGTTCTACGGATTCTTTTTTTCGCGAATGGCTTAGTAGATGGGATTAAAAAACTTATACTTAATAAACAATGGCACAAGCTTATTTTTCGTTAGTAAAGAATAATTTGAGAGGTTTACGCAGTTAAGTAATTAAAAATCAAAGCATAGCTTGAAACATTTAATTCTAAATAATTTATTGAATAGTCAGTACTGGGTGTGGTCCTTAAATTTTGGTTCAACAACTATCCTAGGATTGGTTCTTCAAGATGTTTATAAGTTATGCATCCAAGTGAAAAACTTAATGCTATGATTTCATTAGGTCCATAATAGAGACTCAAGCTGCGCTTCTTTCTGTCGCTCTTAAATTCGCGGCAAAATAATGAGCAAGATTTTTAAAGATGATAAGTTTCCGAACGACAGCATTTTTTTTCCCTTGAATTTGATTTTCCAATAGTTCTTCCCACACCATTGTCAAAAACTCACTTTGATAGTCTGTCGCACCCTTCCATAGATAGGTCATTCTCAGGTTCAGTAGGAAAAATTTTTAGGATGCTCTGTTTAAAAATTACACTTGGTAGCAAATAAAATTTATTTCAAACGTTGTTATAGTTGATTTCATGGAGTGTGACAAATGAATCTTATGAATTTTGTCTAAGTTTGTAAAGATGGTTTCATTACTATTACCAATATTTTATTTTTTTCAATTTCTCATTAAGTTGTAACATTCCTCTGTTAAAAATCCAAAGTGCCAGTTTTTGACACGGCTGCCGCACTTTGGCTATCACATAAATAGACTATATGAAAAAGTTTTAGCATGTTCTGACTGATTAGTTTCATTTGGTTACGAAAGAAATTTATTCAAATCTTGTTTAAACTGATTCCAAAATAATTAGTTAAAAAATCTTGTACTGTTGTACAAATAATAAAAACAACATTGCGTATCTCAGCTAAAGCAGTGGTTAGCCCAACTGCGTCAGTTCTCAAAGACTAACTATTTTTACAAAGAGGTAACATGACAGTAAAGAAAAGAAAATGTTAGATTTTACTGAAAAATTATATAACTTTGCTGATTAAATTAGCACAAGTAACAAATTGTAAAAAATTCAAAATTTTTCGAAAAGTATAAAATCTTATAATGTTAGTATATGTTTTTAACTGTCATGATAAATCATTGGTTTGGCTAATTCAATTCTATTTTTTATACTACTGCAAGATTTTAAGTTTTGGATAAAATTTGACTTTAATAATCTGATAGTTTCTTTCGGTGGGACTTTCTATTCCTTTCTTGTTTATAAATTGACTAACATTCCCGATTTGGCTAAGGTGTACCGTAGCAGTAGTGAAATAATATCTAATGCAGTAAATATCCAATTACGAACAAATTCGTACTGGATTACTTTCTTATTTCATAATAGCTAATAATGCCGTAAATTGTTTGCCATTATATATTTCAAAAACAAAAATTTCAGCGCTCGAGATTTCATAATTTAGTCTTGGTTTACCTGAACTCATTTTTTATCTACACTAAGTTACTAATTTTGTTTTAGTAGAATTACCCATGAATTAGCCCGCGGTATTGCATTCTCTAAAAGGGAGTTTTTTTTTTTTCTAGTTTTGTTTTCTGTGGCGCTTTATTATTCATTTATTTTAAAACGCCATTCGAAATTGCCAACACGTTGAATGTCATGGGGGTCACCGGTGACCGGCACTGAGTTTCTTCGTAGCGTCACGGGGGTGACCGGTGATCGGTGAAGCTAAGATTATTAGAAACATATAATTCGAGTAAATTTTTAATGCTTTTAATTTTTTTATATTACAATTGTTACTAAAATATTTGGAAGAAAATAATGCAATATAGAACACACAAAAATCATTTTGGCAAGATAGGCAAGTCATGTAAAATTAGCTTGGCATTCAACGTGTTAACAAAATAAAAATAGGGAATTAATGAAAATGTGAAGAAGTTGGTATATTTAGCTGTTCATCAAACTTATGCATTGCCATTTACAATAAAATCGATCGTTACCCATATAATCCCGTTACCCATATAATCGATCGTTACCCATATAATCAGCTTCCCACGCGATTTTCTAAGAAGCGCTTCGTTGCCTTGGCAACGGATCTTAGAAATAATGATGTATGGAACGGAAGCATCACTACAAGTTGACAAAATGGTTGAAGGTCTCTACTTTCTTAATTTCATTACAGAGACTATTTTTGAGTAAATGTATTTTTAATTATTCTATTTCAAATATATCGAAAATTACAGTTAAAGAATTGTAGATTCATTCTGCACCATATTTGAAGCTCATAATATATCAGTTAATCAACTTTAAAATTGAAAATACGAGAACGATTTAAAAAACAAGCTATTTATAGAATCGTTTGATGCAACAAATCGATATGATGCATAGAAACAAGTGACTTCTTAGAAGTGAACTATTTTTGATCTCTTCTTTTCCCAGAACCTCATTTTAAATGCGCATTTCATATTATATTCTAGATAAAGATGGCACCAAAGATAATTTTTGTGCATTTTTTAATGTAATATCATCCTGTTGAACACGAATTTAACGTTAGTTAGTTAATAGTTCGAACATAGATATTTTTTTTTTAAATTTATTAACGTACTAAGTTTTATTTGAAGTTGACTAAAAGGAACTTTTAATATATTTTCAATTGTAAATACAATTACAAAATTTATTGTTAGAAAAAAAATTATCAATTAACAATAAGCATCTCATGGGTTAATCTTTTGATAAGTTGAAAATATTAACAAAACATTTCAGTATAGAAGTATTTCAATTTAATACAATTTTTGAAAAAAAAAATAACTAGCTCTAAAAGTATTGTCTGTTTATTATTAAACCATAATACAATAAGATTTATTATCGAAATTTCGAACAATTTTAGAGAACTCTCTGCCACCACCTCCCGCAACACAATCATCTGATGTTGCACCTCGAGGTGAAATGCTGCATTTTTTTTTTTTTTTTATAACCGTCACTGAACAACAGATCCAATTTTGGGTTTACGACAACTTATATTCAACTCCGTAGCCCTGTAATTTTGAATCCAATCCAGAAGACAAGAAAACTCCTGGATCATGCATTGGAGTAAATTTGCTTTCTAGGAGGACTTTTTTATGGAACTAACCCGCACTTACGTTTCATACAGAGGAAGACAACGAGAGCCTCCCACGGTTAGCCTTGCGGCAAGGGGACTCTAGCCCATGTTCCGTCTACCACTGAAGATATTTCACGTCAGCACTGTGGTCGGTGCAAGTCGGATGCGGATTTCGTATCGACCAGCCATCGCTGGAATTCGAACCCGGTTCACCTCATTGGAAGTCGAACTCTCTATCCCCTGAGCCACCACGACTCAAGATGCTGCATTTGAAACAAAGATGCCCAGTCCAGTTTCAGGAGCTCCAGAGAGAGTTGCTAATCCTGTAGATGCCAGAGCTAAACTCACTGGAGTCTGCTTAAGAGTCCTAATAAATTTATTAAATCGAACGAAATGGGCATAGTTCCTTTCCAAACTTTAAATTATTCTTATATATTAATTGAACTTTTTTTTAAATAGCTACTTTCATCGGATAATATTTAATTACTTTTCTGCCCTACAGCCATAATTTAATCTGTTGTGAAATGCATAGAATTACTAACGTTTGTTATAACTGGGACAGTCAGTTATGGTGTGGACGTCAAGGTTAAGTGATAGGAATCCCCGACAATACGGGGTTCGAACCCAGAACGTGGTCAGCACTTAAAATTATATTTAATAAAAATGTTTTTTATTTATTTAACAAGATTGCAAAGTAAATAAAATATTCCTTTTCTTTAAATTATTATTTTTCTTTCTTCTAAATGCGAATAATAGCGTAAAAATTGAGAAATTGTTGCTCTTACACTGTTCATATAAATAACCCCATATTATCCCCTTAATATTAACCTATAGTTTCCTAACTCAAGCAGATATTATGTCATAATATAATATACTACAGTACCAAAAGAAATAATTATAGACAAATTAGGAGGCTCGCAACATGACACAATAAGATGGTTTCATAGAAAGAGCGCGAAAAATTGTTTAAAGCTTTATTTATTTTTCATTTCATTTAGTGCTCTATTTGCATCCTAAATGACAAATTGGATCTTTGAATTTACAAACTTATGAAAATATTAAGCTTAAATAAGAATAACCATAATTTTATTTTTTCTGCGATTAGTTTATAATAATTATCTAGTTAACCATTCTAGTAAGCAATATAAAGTACTAAAGTTATGATCTAGTTTTTCAATATTATTAATATATTTTGCCAGAGTTTTAATTAATATTTGTAAGGAAAAAAAATCAGATTTAAAACAAAACAAAAAAAAGATTTTTCTTATCTTATTTCCTTAAATATAGATTAACTGATTAAAATTGACCTGAAAAATTAGGTTGGAATACTTTCAAAGTGTATTAATTATAAAAATGCAAATCTTTGAACTAGTTTTTTCTTAATTTTAATGTTTGTTTCATTGAAATATGACTCAGATGGTCTTAAGAGATTAATTATTATTAAANAAAAAAAAAAAAAAAAAAAAAAAAAAAAAAAAAAAACTTTCTTTTTTTTAAAAAATTTTTCAAGAACTTAGAAGACTAAATTTAAGTGGGGGAAAAACATCATTTTACTGTTTGCATAAGAAAGACTGTGCTCCTCTAATGAGCGAAAGTTAGTATTCACTTCTAAGAAGTAGTCGATTTCGCCATAATTTAGCCTTTACAGAAGTTATAAATAATGTTGCATCATTATTTTTATATTTAGAATACTCTGAGGGATTTCGTCGCATTTTAAAAAACCTTTACTTTATTCGATATTATACCAAGAATTTTATAATTTTTAAACTAAACATTTTCTAATAATATTTTATAATATATAAGGAATTTATATTAAAAATTGTGTTAAAACTAATAATCACACATTTGAAATAATTTTTATTTCCAAGTAGAGTAGTATGGACTTAAGTCTGTTAAATTGAAAGTTTATAAAATAATTAACGACATAAAAATATTTCTATTAAAAATATGAAAATTTTTTGCATACATAAAAAAAAGTCTCCAACTTATGTCTAAATAAAATAAAAATTAGACACATTACTTATGCTTCTTTTCAGCAGCTAAAACTATTGGGAAATGCAACCCTGCATTTATGTTTTATATTAAGAAAAATAAAATATTCGCTTAGCTTAACTAATTATTTCATAAAAATGGTTTATTTTTATAATCAAGATCATGTTTTCAATAACTATTTTTAATTTCTTTCTGCATTTATTATTGTATAAAATACATAGATCGAAAATCTTAAGGTTGTTTAACCCTCCAAGCATTTTAACTGTAGGAAAAATAAGAATGCACAGAATGTATTTGCTGACTAAGACAAAAACTTTGTCATAATCAGTTTCCAAATGTACTGATAAGTACATTTGGAAACTGACTCGGTACTCCAAATGTACTTATTCAAGTAAATTTGGATTAGCATAACTTGTTAATGCTTATGAAAAACGCCCCAACAACCATAGTCAAAAGCTGGCCGAGTGGTTAGCGTGCTTGACTGCGGAGCCGCTGGTTCGAATCCTGCTCAGGACATGGATGTTTCTTTCTCTCTGTGTTCTATGTTTTTTCTCTTTTGTGTGTGATTGTGTGACGTGGGCGACGCTGCTCCACCGCTGTGGTTTCGCCACAGGTGCCCACTGGGTAACAAGAAGAGAGTAGCAGTTCTGGCATTTTTGTGGCCAATGGGAATAACTATGGGGGCGGGCCCAAATGCCCGCCATTGAAAAAAAAAACAAAAAAAAAACTATACTCAAAAGCTAAACAAAAATTTCTCCTTATCCAATTCAGCATTGAGAAACATAAAATTTTAAATTGCGGAGGTATTTTCTGATTAGTTTTGGACAAAATTTCTTTACTTGAGTCGTACAATTGTTTTAAAATGATTGAGTGATTTTATGAAATATAAAAAAATCATTGAATTGATTCAAAAATTAGGTAAAAAGATATAGGTTATGGTTTTCAAATTTTGAGCAATATAAACTGAAGTTTTAATAAATACAAAGTCTAGAACTGCTAAATTGGTTATGAATTCTAGTTTTTTTTCTTTCTCCTTTTTCTTTACGTAGATGAATAAATTTAAACATGTATTTGAAAAAGAATAAACATAAATTTTTACAAAATAAGATATTCCTGGTGATTGGTAGTAAACATTGTTTCAAAAAAATAAATAGATAAACGAATAAAACAAAAAGCATTTTATAGTTCTTAAATATCAAGATTTATGTTTTGTTGAAAAATTTCTCTCCTGTACAACTGTAAGTTAAAACAGTTGTAGATATTTGTTTTTTAAGAAAAAAAAATATTTTTCTCGCATGTATTTTGTGATTATATGTCATGATTAATTTTTCTCTTATGCTGGTACTAATTCCATGGCAAAACTACAAATACCTGGCAGGCATTGTGACGCTCTTTTTTAACCGACTAAAATCTAGTAATGTTAAATTCAATTGCTAATTCATAATTTTAAAATTTATTTTTTGCTAAAACTTGGAAATTAAAGCTCAATGTTTAATACTTAATAAACATTTCTTTTAAAAAACTATATTTAAAATGAAAAATTATAAGGTTATAGGTAGTTACAGTCTGTATGCAAGAATTTCCCCCGCAAGTTGTGCAGAGCATGGCCACTGAGTTCAGGGTTCCCACTCTTTTAACAAAGCAAAAATTAAGCACTTAAGGGCCTTTTCTTGAAAAAATTAAGGATTTCTTTGAAAAATTAAGGACTTCTTTGAAAAATTAAGAAAGTAAGAACTTTAAAAAATAGAATGATTGTTAATCATCGAAGATAGATATAGATATATACTACCAGAGACAGTGCCAATTATTTACACTTCTTAAAAAAAATAAAATTATAATGTAAGCACTGAAATAATTGCATTCATTAACAGGGCTCGACAAAGAAGTACCAGACAATTTTTGCAAACCTGGGTTGGGCTTTTTAAAAAAATATTTTTGGATCATCAAAGGTTAACGTCATCTATGAAACTAATCCATATTCAATTTTTAATGATTTCATTGAAAGGGAATTATAAAATTAAGTTCAGAAATTACGATTTGCAATTTTTTTCATGCATATTAAAAAAAATAAAAAAAAATGAAGAAATTTGGGAAAAACATTGAAAAATTTATTACAAGTTTTTATATTTCGCTACTAACCTGCATCACATATTCATTTGTGGGCCATCTTGCTAAGTATTCATTTATGCCAAAAAATTCTTTCTTTTCTATTAATAAAATGTTTCATTTATAAGGGTACACATTAAAATAATTAATACTAAAAAGTTGAATTAGAGTTATGCTTGAAAGTAGTTTTCTTAACTGTGCCATGTAAAATTAAGTCCTATTTTGAGTAAAAACAGGCGACACAAATATCTAAGCACCTTAAATCATTCCACATTTTTTTTCAAAGGCTTAACTCGATATATTTTTTAAATTCATTGAAATAAGTATTTTTATGAAAATTTTTACAGAATAAAAATACAATTACATTTGAGAATATTTATAATTTTCAAACCAATTTGTTTTTTATTAGTTCTTATTATTCAATTTTTATCAGTCAGTAAACATGTAAACAAAAGGGTTTAAAACGATTTTCAAAGGTATCAACATATTCCTATGGCCAGAAAATTGATAAAGTTCCTTAATTAACAAATACTGATAAATTACAGTAGAGCGCCGATTATCCGAACTGCTCGGGACAGAACGTCGTTCGGATAATTGGAAGGTTGTTTAAAATCTAGTTTAAATGATTATTATTTATGCACTAACTTGCCTTCACACTTTTTCCAAGTTTAGGACTGGCAGTACTATCTAAAATAGCTCTGCTTAAAAAAAAAAATTTCAAATTTTTAAATATTTTTATTTATTTTTTAAAAAACTTTTTTTTTCATTTTGAATTTTTTTAATCATATTTCAGCTTTTTAAATTTTTTTTTGTCAATTACTGATTTAACCACATTTTTCTTTATTTTCCATTACAAAAGAAATAGAGCAAAGACTTTTGTTTCAAAAAAGATGCTCTTTTTTGAGCAGCCATATCCCTTCTATTTTGAACTTGATCACCTACGTCGTCTTCTCGTCTGTGGAGTTCCGATTTTCATTCAAAATTTTAGCTACTATTTTATCATCATTTGAAATACCGGGACGTTTTTAGTGTCTCGACACCAGTCTTCTATTTCTTCTGCTGCACAACCTGGCATCTTTTCATCCGAATGATCTACTTTTCAGAAATAAAATTTTTGATAAGTTAAAAAGTATTCTAAACTTTAAAAAAAAATAATAATAAATTCGGACACAGTTCGGATAATCGGCGCTCTACTGTATTTATATTTTAATCATTTATAGATTTTTGCTAGTAATATTACTTTATCATCCTCTATCATTCATAATATTCTCTAACTATTATTATGATTTGATATTTTATTTTTATCACAGATTAACAGTTGAAAACTGAAAGTGGTATTCTTTTATCATAAAATAATCCTGTAATATCACCTCATCAGGTAGCGTTTTGTAAAAAAATATTGAAATATTTTATGAAAAACATATTGAAAACTGTATATAACTTAACAATTATGAAATTATTACTAAACAACATATGTGCTATATTTACTTTTATGATGAGCTTTGCACAAAATTATTTCCAGTCAAGCCTGTTATTAGGAATTAACTTTATATGATGTTATTAAACAATCAAATGAAAAACATGAACTATTTTTAAATCAACCATAAAGTGAATAAAAATTTAAAACAGTATATTAAGTTACAATGTTAACTGAATAAAGATTTTATTAAAATCTAAGGCTCTTTTATAGAGTCGATTTAAATATTATGTAACAATCTGCTTATCCTTAAGAAACAAAAATAATAGCGTAACAATTTAAAACTTTAAAAAAATAAAAATTTAGATTGCAACTAAACAAATTATAAATAGTTAACAAATGCTTAACTTTCTTATTAGAAGCAAATCATACATTCTTATTTAGTACTCAAGAAAAAAAATTTAAGTATTTTTGAAAGAACTTGAGGTTTTCATCAAAAAGCCAGGTTTTTGATGAAAAACATGGGTGGGCAGGGATTTTTCAAACCCAGTTTATTACAGTTCTGTTTAATTTTTAGTACAATCATGAATTTTACAAAAATGTCAGTTTTCAATAAATTTAGTTACTTATTACACATTGAAATATTATAAAAATTAATTAAATTCTTAAGATTTTAGGAAATAGTTTGGATTCTAGTTCAAAAAATATTTCTGATGCTTCTTTTCTTAGGGTTTTACTTAATTCCTATAAGCAGATGACCAGTAGAACTGAATTTCTTGAATTCTGTCAGTTTTGAAGGTTAGTGTGGGTCTTCCACTTAAGTACCTTAAAACTGCCCTCTACCTACCTTAAAAAAGTATTATGAAAGAACCAATATATTAATAAAAGGGCATGCTTTCTTTTCCTTGCTTGTAACCCCCCTCAAACACATTTATTTTTGTCTCTCTAAAATGATGCATGCCCCCATGCATGGTCTAATTCTAGGTGATAAAAGAATATTTTGTTTTAAAAAATTGAACTAAACAATTGTTTTGATCAACTCTAGTGATGCTGAAAAATTAAGGACTTTTAAAAACCTTGTACCAAAATTAAGTACTTTTAAGGGCCCTTATATTTCAAAATAAAAATTAAGCAGTTTTTAAGGACTTTTAAAGATTGTGGGAACAATGGACTTTTGTTATGAAGTTGAACTACCTCAAATATAGTTTGTCTAAGCTAAAAACTCCTCCCGCTACTAAGTCTGGCGCTATGGAAAAAAGAATGGCGCATTTCAGGTGGGGTAGCTTCACTCTAAGACTAACACAATAGACCGTCCCATTCTCTCGCCGACCCGAGCCAAAACCACTCCAAAATAATAGCAACCCCGGAAACCTACCTCGTTACGATAGTCATCGCCACAGGTCCAGGCGAATGTCTGGGGAATTATTATTTCAGACAAACTATAGAGGGTATGGAGTGACACTTAGAATGAAAAAACATCAAAAGCTTCCTTCTCTTAAATTAGTTTTCTTATTTTTCTAGCAGCAGACAGACCGTGACAGGGAGAGTTCTTTTCATAGACACCTTATAGATGTTATAAAATATGTAAAAATAAATTAACAATTATTATTATTTTTTGTGTGATAGCTGAGACCGAGATTTATATTTTACTTCACAAAATTAACACGAGCATTGATAAACAAGATGGATGGTACAAGTCCAGTTGATGAGCTTAAAAAAGAGACAAAGAGGAAAGAAAAGACACATAATTTAGTGATGCTGTTTACTGACTTTACGAATAACTTAACTAGTGATTATAGAGTGCTTCAGTAGAAGAAATAAAAAAACAATTACTTTTAAATCAAAACAGCCCCTTTTGGAATATATACAATGAAAGAAGTGAAATTACTTGCAGTGATGGCTTTTGAACAAATATGAGAGAACAGATGTAATGAAAAGTCTGACATTACTGTACATCCATCTGTCATAAATCCTCCGCCTGTACAAAATGAAAAACAGAACATAAAAATGTACATTTTCTTTTTTATACATGTTGCCTTCCCTGCCATTTATTCAAAAACAGATCATCTTTTTTTTTTCCTTACACCAAATACTTATTAAGCTCAATTTTTTTTAGGTAAAGCAACAAATAACACAACATTTCTTCTCTCATATATATATATATATGGAATTACGCACATTTTTTACAATGATTGAGTATTTATATTGTATTTATTTCATTGGGCCAGGCTAACCAAATACAATTCTCATAATTTCACTTTGAAAACAATCATCCGAAAAGTTATGAAGTCCATATCACTAACAGAACTACAAGATTAATGGCTTTTTTGCTTCATCAAAAATTTACAATCACTAAAACATTTATACATTAACAAAATTTACAGCCAAATGGCCCCAAGAATAATGAGATGGTTTTTTATTATTATTTATTTATATTTTTATAGAAGTGGATTGGGAACAAAGAAGGCAACAAATGAATTATTTTACAATATGGAAGGGACGACATGGCAGTATGAATGAATACAGAGTTTCTGTACAGAGAATGGATCTAATTTATATAACAAAGATAAGAATAATAAAACACAACTTATCTTGGAGCAAAATGCCCCAGACAGGCTTTGTACATTTTTTTAAACACATTTCATCAACATCAGTTCAATCCTAACAACTTTGTTAATTAATGACACTCCATAACAGAATCATTCACACTCTCACATACATACATACAGACACACAGCATTAATTACACTTTTTTTTTCCATTCTGCTATATAACAAATAATAGATAACTAGTAAAATTTAACAAGACTTTTCAAATTGTACGTTCTTCTGCACACTTTGGTAACAGAAAGGAATCACATTATTATTTTTACATCAATTAAGAAATTTTGATAGATAACATTAATTATAAATATGATACATAAAATCCGCTCTGAATATTCTGGTGATCCTTGCAATAATTACAAACTTATATCTTCAGGCAACCAATGTTATCAACAACAACAATACACCACAATATGTTAGCCCTCGATGGGCATCATACCAAGCATTGGACTCGGGGCTCTGAGTACCAGATGCAGGAGTTATTGATAACTCTGCTAAAGGCAGTTGTCAGTTTATTTGGGAACAGTTTATACCATCTTAATTCATCAATAAAAGAGTCACACAGTTGCAATAACAATTACTAAGTGACTTATGTCCGCAATTATCTCATGTAAATCTGGTGCAACAGTATGTAGCCTTTCGTTCGTAAAATCACAAGCAGGAAAAAAGTGAATCACATACGCTGGCTGAAAAGAAGAGAAAAAAAAGATTTAACTGACGAAACATCATCTACAAAATATGCATAAGTAAGCTTATAAAAATATGAAAGCTAATAAATAGACATATTTAAATAACAGTAAAAATTCTGGTTATTGAAAGAAAAGAAATCTTACTTAAATGTAGCATTAAATGAAAAATCATTAAAACTTTTTTTCCCTACTTTTTATATATAAGCATAGAATTTTATCCACGTAAAATTTTTTCCTTATTTTATTAGATCTTTACATAATCATTAATTGAAGATTAACTCAATGATTCACATTGCTTTGTTATAATACTTACTTATACGAAATACTCAATGCATTAATTAACATTTCCTAACTAGCTTTAAAAAAAAAAAACATTTTTACATAAATGCGGCATCTCCACAATGTTTAGGAATTACTGGTTTGATTAACAGATTTTAATACTTGTTAGAGTTAAAAGTTTCAAAACCTTGTTTTACACTATATGAACTTCAAACACTTAGATAAAAATACTACAGATAAAAAAAAATTATTTTCAAGATAGAAAAACTTTGCACACGGGAGTATGTATGCAATAAGGTGGCAATGTTAATTCCTAGATAAAAAAAATATGTAGGATATTCTGTATAATTATAAATGAAATTATAAAAGCCTATTAATTAAACATAAAATTTACTTATCATTTGCATAAATAGTAATAATTATTATTTTTTATTTGCATCACTTAAATTACAACTAGGGCAAGCAATCACCAATCTTTTTAACCCCAAGGACCATCAAGAAGAGATATTTAGTCTTTCAGACTACTACCCTATTTAAAAACATTAAAGATGCAAATTATCAATAAACTAGTTCGAAAAATCCTGAAATATAAAAACTTGCATCTTTATGAAATTTAAAGAAGAAAAAATGCACTACAACTAAAATAACATTGTTAAATAAGGTATTCATTAAACACTTAATCTAAGTATAACAGTTATCAATATAAATTTTTGAAACAGATTATATATATATTTTTTAAATTTAAATTTCATCTAATTATTTTTTAATAAAACTAAAACACAGTTAGATAAAGTGAGCTAAGTTTAGAAAAATCTACTTAGAACTAATAATGAACTACAGGAAAAGAGCTTAATAGTCAACCACATATTTTTCATTTGCAATTAGAATTCGTTTAAAATAAGTAATTCTTCCCTACTTGCCGAGATCCAGGATTAGCCACATTTACGATGCCTGCTGATTTTTTTCTAAGAAGATATTGAATAAAGCCTGTTGATAAGTTCTTTGACTGATTTAATACATCTGGTTGAGCTTTCCCACAAGGTAATGCCAGAAGTACGCAATGTCCATCAGCAGCCTAAGTAAAAGAATAAATAAAAAATATTCACTTAATTGTACAGGGTGCGCAGCCAGACTTTTCAACAAAAAATAAGCACCTTTTAAGCACACAAAAAATATTTTTAATCACTTTCCCAAAAAAAATAATTCATAATTAGGATCCATGCAGTAAAAAAAAAAATTCTATTTTTTAAAGTTATTAATTTATTTACATAAAATCAATAAAATTCAAAAACATTTTCAAAAACTTTTCATAATCCTGGTAAAATAATAAATAATAAAGATAGGAAATCAAGCACTTTTAACAAATCCTGAATAAAAAATAAAAAAAGCTCCTTTAAGGGCTATTAAAAAATTTAAATAAAAAATAAGCACCTTTAAGCACTTTATTAAAAACGCTACACATCCTGTTGAAAATAACATAGCATTAACCTGCCTTTATACAAATTTCCATCCATAATATTAGAAGGACTGTTTGCATCACTTCCATCAATTTTGCATTCATGCAAGTTAGTAAGATGTTCATGTTAGGAAGAAGAAAAAAAACAGAAAAGAAAAGCCAGAGAAGGAGAATAAATACGAGTAAGTACAATTTTAATAATAACATGTAAAAATTAACATGTAAACTTAGGTTAACACATTTTGATCAATTAAATGATGTCTGATTTCCAGAATAGATTTTAAACTGAAGTTATATAACAGACAAAATTTCTTAAAACATGTATTATACATGAACGGAAAAAAGGAAATACTTGTCTAATAATCAAACACTCTTTGAATCTTTAGTATCTCAGTAGTACGAATATTGCTCCATAATTTTTTTGATTATGAAGAAATTGCAAAAACTATAACTTGAAAGGTATTTTTAAGACAGAAAAATAAGATTAGATATCATTAAAATTCATAGCACACACAAACCAAAGCTAACAATAAACTGCAACAATATGTCTATCAAAGCAAGCATTGATATGACATTAAAAATTACACTTTCTTTTATTCAATTGGATACTAGAAAGAGATATTATGTATGGGGGTTGAACCTCATTGGCAGCTTAATCATAACATATGTTTACAGATTCAACAGCCAATCAAGTTTGGCAATCACCAACATTGCTTGCAGGTACCCAATTAAACCAGAGGAGAAAATTGATTCAGTGGGACAATAAACTAAGCCCAATAGCTGTAATGTTAACACATATCTTGTTTTTTCCACAAGCATCTCATTTCAGCAGTCATCTTCTCAAGTTGCAGGAAGGAATCCAATTGCAATTAGAAACAAAAAAAGGGGAATTTCTGATTATGGTGGAATTTGAGAGAATTTTAGCTGCAGAAAGACTCTTCCATTAAAAAAAATTTATCTAATTCCTTAAACAAACCTAAACAATACATGAAAAAAAGGTTACTTGCAATTTATGCATTTTTCTAAAATAAATTACAATTGTAACTAAAAAAATTTTAAATGTTAAATTTTACACAATTAATATTTTTTCATGTGCTGATTACACATGAAAAAAAGTTATTTTCTTCAATTTGCTTAAGCAATAATTTTAAAAAAATAACTAATAAAAATAACAGTACTTAAAGATGAAATGTGAGCTTGTATGAATGCTCCATAATACAATGCATAAATAGATTGTAAAAGAACTTGTAGTGAATTACTGAATTACCTTAAAGGGATGAATTTAATAAAAAGAACAAAAAAAGCTGGAAATAGAAATCCAAAATGTTACGTGCAGAGCATCATAATCAATTGAAAAAAATATATGAAACAGAACAAGTAGGAAGCATCATATATCCATAGAATAACATTAATGATTTTTAAAAAATTCCTACGTCGATTTTTTCTTAAAAATTGTGTGAATATGAACCTCATTGTGAGACTTAAGATCCCATGAATACAGATACAATGTGCAATTTTTAATTCCTGTAAATATGATTCTTATTGTGAAATTTTAAGTCCCAAGAATATAAATCACTATGTGATTTTTAATCATGTGAATTTAATTTTGAATCACATTTGCATAGGTAGTAAAAAGCGTAATTTTTTTTCCTCCCTTTCTGCCTTTCAAACCTCCTTTGAAAACAGGAATTTGTCTTTATATTTAATAGAGAAAAAATGCAAAATTCTGCTAACCAGTGGAAAAACTTTACATATATGCGCGTTATGGGAAATGTGATAGGACATACCTGCAATTTCTTGTCAACACCTTCCAGCTGTTGTTGATCTAATCTCATACGTTGGGCAACTCTTACAGGAGTTGTTTCATTACCCACCTTGGGAGGGAGAGAAGCGGTCGCAAGTCCCATATTTCCTGACACAAAATGCATTTGGACAGCTGCTTGACCATTTTTTAGACACAGTAGCCCTTGCCACATAACAGGATAGCGCTGCATAAAAATGAATTATAATATCAGTTTTGAATAGTGTATCACTAACATCTGGCTCTGAATAATTCATTCTCACATAAAAGGGAAGTGTTACAAGATATAATTCTCTCACTATACACCAAAAAACGAAGTTTTTTTCTCTTTATTCTGTCTTTAAGTAAATTAGGTTTTGTAGCCAAAATTTTCTGTCTTTAAGTAAATTAGGTTTTGTAGCCAAATTCTTCAATAAAAAATAAGTATTTTTTAAGAATAAATATTCTCAAAAAATATTTCTAAGCCCTTTTATATATATATATATAAATATATATATACAGTAGGGAACCGATCATCCGGAACGATCGGGACCATCGCTATTCCGGATAACTGATTTTTCTGGTTTTCTAAATCGCTACAAAAAACCGTTTTTTTTTTTATTGTTAAACCCAACTAAAAAAAAACAATTTTTGAAAATAATCTTAAAAAGAGGAAAAAACGATGAAGTAATACACTAATGATTATTTCCAAAATAATGGTAAGGTAAACATCTTTTAAAAAAGAAAGAAAAATCCTAAAATCTTAAGAGGAAAAAAAAAACATTTTAAAAAAAAAAATGGCGGGAAAATTTATCGAATTTCGTTCTGGTTAACGGGTTCTGTACTGTATATATAATTTGGATATATACACTGATAAAAAAATTTTCTTCCTATTGTTGAAAGTTCCTTCATCAACTAAATGCAAAAACATTTTCAAAGACTTTTCATGACTTTAATAAAATATGTAGAATATAAAATCTGTTATTATTAGCCACCATAATAAAAATTTATGCAGAATTTTAAATATCTTTCATATTGAGACACTCATTCCATTTTTAAAATTGTTACTTTATTTAATTATGTAAAAAAATTTATTTAAAATTATAATTAGTTAAACTATAATTTAAAAATTTTATTGGGTGCTTTTTTAGATTTAAATAAAAGTTATTTATTAAAGTATATTCAACAAAAAAGTAGCAAGATTAGTATTGATCATACAAAAAGATATGAAAGGAATTAGGCAAATTAAGAAAACTTTAATGAATTCATATTACACATGTAAATTAGTAAATTGCCCCTTTCAATTTTTATTAAAATTTGTAACTTCTTTCTTTAATGAAACGATTAAAAATTCTAATAATTTTGAAATGCAAAAAAGAATGAGTATTGAAGCTAAATATTATTATCAGAAGTAAATTATTAGATGGTTCCTACATTTATAATATTAACAGCTCAGAGACTATAGAATTTTTTATTTCAATTGTTTTTAAATCAATTCATTTGTTTTTTCTCAATTCTAATAATTTTGAAATGCAAAAAAGAATGAGTATTGAAGCTTAATATTATTATCAGAAGTAAATTATTAGATGGTTCCGACATTTATAATATTAACAGCTCAGAGACTATTGAATTTTTTATTTCAATTGTTTTTAAATCAATTCATTTGTTTTTTCTCAATTCTAATAATTTTGAAATGTAAAAAAGAATGAGTATTGAAGCTTAATATTATTATCAGAAGTAAATTATTAGATGGTTCCTACATTTATAATATTAACAGCTCAGATACTATTGAATTTTTTATTTCAGTTGTTTTTAAATCAATTCATTTGTTTTTTCTCAATTCTAATAATTTTGAAATGCAAAAAAGAATGAGTATTGAAGCTTAATATTATTATCAGAAGTAAATTATTAGATGGTTCCTACATTTATAATATTAACAGCTCAGAGACTATTGAATTTTTTATTTCAATTGTTTTTAAATCAATTCATTTGTTTTTTCTCAATTTTTTAATAGTTAATTAAGAGATGAATTAAACTTTTTTGGGCATGGTATGAATAGCATAAGATTTTTGACTGCATTTGCTAAATGTTAAAATAGTGAAAAGCCCTTCACTTTTTACTTTTTATAAATCTTCCCTCCAAATATTGAGTTTTTTCACAAAAAAATTTAAACGAACTGAAAATCTTAAAAAAAAAAATAATATAATAGGTTAAAAAAATAAAACTATGTTGCACAGTAAAAAATTTTATGCAATTACAAAAAGTGCCTTCTGTAAAAAATCTTGCAATAAAAAATCTCAATTTTTATCGTCGTTAAATTAAAGAAATAAAAGGGCGATGAGAAGTTTGAGACGATTAAGCTCTGTGATTGTTGAGTGCTCTGAACTTGCATTAAAAAATATGTAATTAGTGAATGATCCCCAGGTCAAGTTCAAGGATTATGATACAGATCTATAAATAAGGCAGCAAGAAAACATCATTAGCTTGTGAGTAATGAATACAATGGCTGCTGTTTCACCAGCAATGAAAGTAAGAAGAGAAATAAAATTTCCATTAGGAATTAGGAAAAAAATTTGGCAATGCTTAGTTAGTCTTTATGATCACCAAATATTAGAGATTTTTTGGTTAAATTTCAGTGGGTGGAAAATGAAGCCTGAAATCGTGAATCTTACAAAATGCAGCAGAATTGCACATAACAGAGCTAAATTCCTTTTCTCCCACCCCATTTCTGTGTATACATATGCTAACTCGCAATACGTAAAATGATTTCGTCAAACATGCAAGATGACTGATGCTTTTTGAAGCAGCAGAACGATAGTACACCAAAATAGATTGTGGCCAAATGAATTGAAAAAATTTTGAATTGTTTTTGCGTTTTTCGTGGCAAAAATCAACCTGGTAACGAAACAGGGTTCGTGATTTTTTTGATTTAAATCGGATTTTTTTGATTTAAATCAGATTTTTTTGATTTTTATTCAAATACACTATAAGAGCTTTAATTTATGATTAAAAAAACTTTATAAATGTTTAATCAAAATTAAATTAATATTAAAACTATATTATAACAATATTTTAGAAGCTCTAACTTACTAAAATAATTTTTCATTATAATGCATAGCGACCATTTTGATACAAAGGCATGATTGAAATTAAAAGACAAGATAAAATAGATAATTTAAAGAATACTATTTTAACTAGTAACACCAATTTTCAATTAGCACACCATAATTTTAATTTAAAATTGTGATCTCTTTTTTT